>NC_136521.1:32916141-32986141 GCF_053919585.1 Euprymna scolopes
ATTCCTTATTTGACATGTTCTCTAATGATTCCACATTTCTTTACACCATTTCCTTTCAAACGTTAACTTTATTTCTAACCTTAACTTCAAAGCCGAAGTTTTCTTCCTACGTAATCTATTATATAAAGGGCAGTTGTGTGTGTTTATGCGTTTGTATATCTTGTTAAAGGAAAAAATACAAAACAAATTCCCACAAAGTTGGTATATTTTTGATGATTGTTGTCCTGGGTGAATATGTTGGTTATTTTGTTAGTTGTTTTGTTTTACGGCATATCAACATCTTTCGAGTTATTTATTGCTGAATCCTGTTATTTTGGAAATAGTATTCATGTTGCATCCAGGTATTTTGTAGAAAGTTTTTATTCTTCATGGCTCTTTGTATCTTCAATCGTTAGTTTGTAGTGTTTGGTTTGGTTGTTTGATAGTGGATTTTATCGTTTTTGTTCCCTGAACTTCAAACCATGAATGAGTTTTGCATTGGAAGAGGGAGAAGGGTTACAGTATTAATGTGTGGTACATTTAAAGTTAGGAAACTAGCCAGGAATTGGATGAGATAAAAAAAAAGAAAGGGAGGAATGGGAAGAAGGAATAGAGAAAAAGGTGGGTTGTTGTTTTTGTTTTTTGTTTTGCAGAACATAATTAAGTTTTGCAAAAGGAAATAGAAAAACAAAAAGCACCAATGTTTGGTGAATTTCATCTCAGGAATATCAGGAAGCCAATATCTTCAGACAACCTTATCTGGTAGTACCAGTAAATAATATGTAAAATTTAATATTTATTATTTGGGGATGAACTCATCCAGGTTTAATCAAGGAAAGGGGGGGGCGGTTTTCGTCTATTTAAAATATTATCTATTGTATAAAGGAGAAGTGAATGACTTGCATTATTATTATTGTTCTTAATAGATTAAAAACAGAGAGAGAGAGAGACAGACAGAGAGTAATGGGCTGGGCAGGAGTGAAAAAGAGACGAAGGAGGCGTATGTGGAAAACAGGAAAGAGAGAGAGAGAGAGAGAAAGAGAGATAGAAAGAGAGAAAGAGAAAGAGAGAGAAAGAGAGAGAGAGAATGACAGATTGAGAAATAGAGAAATTGAGGTAGAGAAGTTTTAGTATAAAGATGTTACACACACTTTTCCATCTATTTTGCTTTGTTTTATATCCCTGGGCAGCAGCGAGCACCGTCGGGCAACGCCGGGCAACGCCGGGCAGCGTTGGGCAACCTTGTTAGCTTAATTTTATAGTTGAAACTTTTTTCTGGTCAGTTCTGATCGAACTCAGCAAACGTACATCCTTACTATACTTTAACGTGAATTTCATTCTAAAAGGCTACACTATACTTTTTTTATATACCACATACTTTTTCGAGATTTCGTATTTCTTTACCTATTTTCCTTTTACTCGTTTACCCAATTTCTAAACGTAACCTTGAATTGAAAGGCTCTTCTCTACGTAATCTAATTTTAAACTGTAACCACTATTCAACTGAACACAGCAAATGTATAATCTTGCTACGTGAATTGAATTCTAAAAGGACTAGAGTAGATTTTCTAATTTTTCCACGTTCTCTTCTATGTTTCTTTACATCATTATTTTACTCGTTAACTTAATTTCTGAATTTAACTTCGAAGCGGAATTACTTTTTCGTACATATTCTAGTTTCCAAATTAATTTTATTATAAAATCTGTATGACTTATCAACTAACATTTGTTGTCAAAACAGACGCGTATGTTGTTTTAAAATATTTTATAAAATATTGCGTAAGTAGAGGAAATACAAGATTTCAAATAGGAATTTGTGAAATCTTAACCGTAATCCTAAACCTAACTTTAAGTTTTGTTTTTAATTCTATTTCACTTCAAATAAGTCATATTGGCAATTGGAATGTAAGTGGCTTCTATTTGGAATCGCATCTAACAAGAAAGTGCGAGGATATAAGCAGCGAGATATCTGTTTGTATTGTAGTTAAATCTAAGCGTGTTAGTACACTCGGGAAACAGAGAACAGAGAGGGAATTCGAAAGTCTAGTAGTTCGAAGGAAGTAACCATTACTGTAGAAGGCTTCCCCGAAGTAACCATCACTGTAGAAGGGACTTCAACGGTGAAAGAGGTCAAATTTTGCTGCTTTTAGGTTTAGTCAGAAGTATGTACGTCGAACGGATAAAAGTGTCACGATTTCTTCAATACACATTCCATTAAAGTACTTGTAAAACAGAAAGAGGGATGCAACATTGCAGCGATGGGACAGATGTTTGAGTTTGACCGACAGTACAGAACCTATTAGGTTTGAGATTTCTCTGGACTGTGTCTAAAAGGGAGAGACTAGTGGTAGATGCACCAACCACGATGTGGTAACAATACTCCATGTATAAGCAAATTGTGGCGGTAAATCTAATCATAACTTACTAACTCCATAACCCTAACCCGAACACTAACCCAAACACTAACTCTAACACGATCTATAACTTTAACCAAACTCTAACCCTAATACAAACTCTTACCTTAACTCTAACCCTTACCAATAACTCTAACCATTACTTGAACCATAACTCTAACTCTACTCCAATCCTACATCGAAAAATATTTCAAGAACTAAATATCACATTAAAAATTAAGTGAGTTGTATGGTATTATCTATTATAATATATAATATACTAGCATTTCAGCCAGCGTTGCCGGGATGGTTGGAGGTGTACGTTGAGCAAAAAAAAAAAAAAAAAAAGAAAAAAAAGCGGTTAATCTTTTAAATTTTGACCCCTATTATGACCCCTTAACATTTATTGTTTTGGGCTCAAATCAAGTTATTAAGTTAGATCCATTCCCAAGGAACCTATATCTAAAATTTCAAGTGTTTAGACCCAAAATTGTCGAATGAGTTTGGTTGAGTTCTCAAAGGTGAAATCGTTGAACTTTGACCCCTTAACAGCCAAATTTCTGGCCGAAAACGGATTACAAATATTTTCCCAAATCTCAGTACCCTGTATCTCAAATTTCGAGTCTGTAGACTTAAAATTGACAGAGTTCTAGGTTGGCAGTATTTTCCGCGAACAGTTGGCAGAGGTGACGGAAACTTTCTCTTTCTATGCCTATCCTTGTAACCATGTCACGAGTAAGGGTGCTGGAGGTAAACGTTTTATCTGGGCTGACGTTATCCGCCTGATAGTCAGGGACCTGAGCCTTGGATTAACCACTAAGGAGGCTGTCCTATCAGCAGGTGCAAGGTACCGGGGCTGCTGTATTGCCATTCGGTGAATGGATTCTGGACCATGCAGTAGCTTCTAGTGGGGCCTCTCGATGCCATATTAGTGGGTAATTGTTCCGGCTGTACCGTATCATATTCTACAAAAAAAAATTCTTCGTTTATTTTTCTCTCTTAGTTTCCCCTCTTTGTCCTGCTCTAAGCAAGTCTGACGACCTAGACCACAAATTCCAAAATTCCATCATGACAAGTTTCAAGAAAAAATACACGATTAAACCTGGATCTCCAACTTCGAACGCAGACACCCAATACCATGTTTTCTTCTCCAACATCAGGGGTCTACGTTCAAACCTTCCAGAGGTTGAAACCCAATTACAGGAGACTAAACCTGACCTTTTATTTTAAAGCGAAACTGGCATTGGACAGACTATTTCCCTAGATGAGTTCGTAATTAAAGGATACTCTAACTTAACTTCTAAATCTGACCCTAAGATCGCCATGGGCATGGAATATGTGTTTATATTAAAGATGACTGTAGGGACATCTCCAGAGAAGATCCTAACTTACGCTATATGTGCTTCCGGGTTGCACTAACTCACAATACTGTATTTATATTTACTCTCTATCGCCCCCACAACAGCGGAGTTACTATCTTTAAAAGCATATCTGAGAAAATTGACCAAGTCCTATCTGCTTATCCTTCAGCTAACATTCACGTATGTGGAGACTTCAATGTTCACAACGTGGAATGGTTGACCCACTCAAAAAAGACCGATGATGAGGGGAGGTTCTGTCATGATTTCTCCATTGCTTATGACCTCACTCAGATTGTTCTTGAACCCACCCGTGTGCCCGACAATGACGGCAAGTATGCGAGTATTAGACCTTTTTCTCACAACTTGCCCTGAACTATGTTCAGTTTCTGTTCTGTCGCCTCTTGGATCTTCCGACCACTCTGTTGTATCAATTAAGATAAAAATGAAATATAATAAGTCCCCAGACGTACCTCTCCATCGTACAGTATATCGATACACTATGGCTGACTGCGATAGCTTCCGTACATTTATATCGGATCTACCTCTGTGTTCCATGTTTAAAAAGGATGTGTCCTCTATAGTATCAGACCTTACGGAATGGTTAATTGTAGGTATAGACCGTTTCATACCCTCGAAAAAGTTCCAGCAAAAACCTAACATCCAGCCATGGTTCTCTCCAGAATGTGCTGCTCCATTGCGCACAGAAATCACTTTTCCCACTGCTTCCAACGTAATAGATGTATGAAAACTAAAGCCGCTTTCAGGACTGCCAGCAACCATTGTAAGAAAGTAATAAAGAAGTAAGAGAGTTGTATGTTCAGTCCTTCAAGTCCAAAGTAGCTGAGCAGCGGCTTAGTTCCCACAAGTTTTGGTAAATAGCAAACAGAATCCCGAACAGAAGCGTGTGCTCTATCCCAACTATCATCAATGGACCTGAGGTAATCTCATCAGCATCAGACAAAGCCAAACTCTTTGCCAAGAACTTTTTTCTACCCTTTGCGACAAAGGCCGCCAAGCCCCAATAGTCGCTGGAGTCTGTGTTAAATAGAGAAGTAATCAACCATCTCAGCAAAAATGACCTTCTTAGTGACACACAATATGGTTTTCGTTCTGCTAGATCTACAGCAGATGTGCTTACAGTTATATCTCATAGGATTAGCGAATCTCTCGATGGAGGCTTCCTTTCAAGGGCAATTGCTCTTGACATATCGAAGGGCTTTGATAGGGTATGGCACGAAGGTTTATTCACAAGATCTCTAGCTATGGTATAGCTGGAAATGTCTTCTCAATTATTAAATCATTTCTTTATGACAGGTTCATAAGAGTAGTAGTTGATGGGCAAAAATTAGAAGCTCGCAATATTAATCCTGGAGTCCCTCAGGGGTCCATCCTGAGCCCAACTCTTTTCCTGATCTTCATTAATGATCTTTCAAATCACATCCTTACATCATTTGAAGACATTTATGCTGATGACACTATCATCTATGGTAGCACATCTAAGTCAGTAAACGACCAAGTTCTCTCCGATTCTCTCTCCTCTGATCTTGAGCACGTGATACAATGGGGAAAGGAGTGGCTGGTTACTTTAATGCATCTAAAACCAAGCTTCTCTCTTTACATCATCAACGTTCTGATCCCCATCTTGCATCAGTTGAAATGAATGGCTGTTGTCTTGAGGAATCCTCAAGTTTTGACAAGCTTCTGGGTTTGACCTTTACTCCTGATCTTAAATGGAATAGGTACATCAAATCTGTTGCCAAGGTCGCTGGAAAATGGTGGGATCTTCTATCGACCCAGTAGTTATCTCACTGCTGATGCAATTCTCTATCTATACAAGAGCCAGGTATGTCCAAGGATGGAATACTGTTGCCACATCTGGACAGGAGCTGCTAGAAAGGACTTGTCCTGCCTTGATAGAGTTCAAAACAGACTTCGTAGTCTTGTAGGAGATATCCTTTTCTCTTCCCTGCAACCTCTATCTCACAGAAGAGATGTTTCGTTTGTCTATGCTGTATCGTTATTTTCATGGAAAGTGTTCGACTGAGCTTCCAAACTTTCACAAGAAACACTCGTCTATCTAAAAGCACTATCAATAATTCCTCCCACTCTTTATCTGTGCCTAAACCCAAACGTAGATTCCATGAACAAAGCTTCTTTCTTAAAACCGCACGCCCGTGGAATTATCTTCCGTTTTCCTGTTTTCCAGCTGACTACAATACGGTTGTCTTCATGTCTAATATAAACAAGTTCTTGATGAGCCGTCGCACTTGTTAACAAATTTACCGAATTTCCATTGTTAACGATTACTATATTGTCCAATTTCTACTGTACACCCTTTAACCCTTATGCTCGAGTGGCCTCTTGGTCTTGATAAGTGGTGATGCCTATGTAAAAAAAAGTTATTGCGTAGGTAAATGTACACACACACACACACACACACACACACTCACTCACACACACAGACACGTTCACTTTCATAGATATACTAGCATTTCAGCCCGGCGTTGCCCGGGTGTTTGGAGGTGTATATTGAACCAAAAAAATAAAAAGCGGTCAATTTATTTTAATATAACCCCTATTATGCCCCTTAACATTCATTGTCCAAGGAATTTATATCTAAATATTCTAGTGTTTAGACCAAAAATTGTCGGAGGAGTTTGGTAGAGTTCTCAAACGTCATATCGTTGAACTCAGACAAATTTCTGTCCGAAAACTGATCAAATAGATTTTTCCAAATCTCAGTACCCTGTGTATCAAATTTCGAGTCTGTAAACTGAAAATTGACAGAGTTATTGCGTAGGGAAATGTACACACACAGACATGTTCACTTTTATAGATATATAGATAGACTAGCATTTCAGCCCGGCGTTGCCCGGGTATTTGGATGTGTCTGTTGAGCAAAAAAAAAAAAGCGGTAGCAGGATGGCAGGCTCGAACCCGTACCGCGAAGGAGGAAAAGAACGGGGGAAAAACCTGACGTCTTTGCTGTTACGATCACCGCCAAACTGGAAGTGGCTTGCGTTTAAATTAAAGCTAGAAAATCGAAAGGAGATGATGACTTTCAAAAATATCCGTAGAAAAAGCGATCCCTCCATCGCTGTAGAAACCTGCCCAGTTGAAGGTGGAGATATCAGTGTTTTTAGCCAATTTTTCGATATTTGTCCTCTGAAAGCTATGACTTCAAAACGATACTGATATCGGTAAAATCCGTTGCCACTGTCGAAAGTTTTAGGCAGACATGCAAACTGATGTGTTTGTGATTATTTGGTAAAACCGATACTTGAAAGGGTATGAATTATAATCAACACTGAATGCATTTGTAATACATTATTTATTTAACTATAACATAAATTTAAATGTTTGTAATGAACGATTGAGGAAACGGTAGTCTGTAGCGGCCATGTTGAATGTTCCCCGTCTGTCCTCCTGGTCTCGCCTAGCTGCCAGGCTCAACTAATCTCTTGATGGAAGGGAGATAATTCTGCATTTATCGATTTATGGATTATCTCTCTTTGACCATCTAACACCTCCCCTTTGAAGATGATGTCTGTAAGATGTTTGCTGTGGGTCCACTTGTAAGACTGAGGTTGGTTTGCGCCTTCGTTGTGATCTTCGTGTTGGACCGTCCTTCTTAGCCTTGTTTTGTTTCCTGCATGCTGCGGGAACACTCTGAGGTAATTCAAATGTGTCCAGTAAAATATTCAATGGAATGTCATTTGATTGTCTCTTTGGAAGGTATGAATGACGCAGTTGATTTGCGTGTCTGACCCAAATAGATGATTGTACATCCACATCATATATGACTTTCCCAGAGCGACGTACTATCCGACCCTGTGTCCATTTTTCTTTACCATTTCGGTAATCTTTTGCCCATACGTAGGAATGTACGTGATCTTGCTCCATGATGACGATTGAATTGATTTTCCATCGTCCTGTTTCTCTTGGGGTGATTCTTTGGTGATGGACGAATTGCATCCATTGGTAAGCGCATCTTCCTGTTCATCAATGCTTCGGCGGGAGACTTACCCTCCGGGCAATTTGGGTTTGGTGTAGCTCTGTAGCTACTTAGAAATGTTTCTATGATCTCTCGAGTAGTTCCTTCCCCCTTCAACTTCAAGAGTGCTCTCTTAAAAGTGTCTATGAAGCGTTCGGCTTGGCCGTTAGATTGTGGGTGGAAAGGTGGAGATCGTAGGTGCTGGATACCGTTTTGTTTACAGAAATTTGTAAATTCTGTTGATGTAAATGCAGTACCGTTGTCAGAAACTAAAATTTCAGGAACACCCAATCTGCTGAAAATTTCTTGAAGTCTCTTCACCGTTTCATTGGAAGTAGTATGATTCATTTGGGAGATTTCTGGCCACTTGCTGTATGCGTCAACCAATATTAAATAGTTTTGTCCATTTATTGGTCCTGCGAAGTCTATGTGTAGTCGTGACCACGGAATTTCTGGAGTAGGCCATGCCTGCAGTGTTGTTTTCCGAGGAGATTTTGCAACCATTTGGCATTTTTCACAAGTTCTTACTAGTTCTTCTAGTTGCTTGTCCATGTTTGGCCAGTACACATAGCCACGTGCCAGAGCTTTCATCCGATTTATTCCCTGGTGTCCATAGTGGAATTGTCTGAGAACTTTGTTCTGGAGTTTATATGGGACAATCACACGTTCTCCAAAAAGAAGTGTTCCATTAATTTCGGATAAAGATGATCTTCTCTGAAAAAACGGTTGAAGTTGCTGGTTGGTGCATGTTTTTAGCCAGCTTGAAAGATGAAATTTTCTGACTTTTTGTAGTAATGGGTCTGCAGCTGTAGCCTCCTGAATCATCTCTGAAGTGACCGGTAAAGATCTTATCGTGGAACCAAGTCCAGACATAACTTCCGGTTCCACCGATATTGCAGCGATGACTGTGTCTTCTATTACTTTCTGATGGGAAGAGATGAGTCTTGATAGCGCATCTGCCTGGCCGATTTTGCTCTCTGGTTGGTGCTTTATAGAAAAGTCATAGTCCAGCAGCATAGTTGCCCACCTTTGTAATCGGTTTGCTGTATATACCGGAATTCCTTTCCTGCTACCAAAAATGCTTATTAAGGGCTTGTGGTCTGTGATCAGAGTAAAATGTCGGCCATATAACATTTTATGGAATTTCTTGACTGCATATATTATTGCAAGTGCTTCCTTCTCAATTTGGCTGTATTTTCGTTCCGTAGGCGTCAAAGACTTTGATGCATGTGCAATTGCTTTTTCGCTTCCGTCAGGGAAAATGTGTGATATTACTGCTCCGACTCCGTAGTCTGAAGCATCTGTCACAACAGTAATGTCCAAAGATGAGTCGTAGTGTGTCAGTAATAAATTTGAACTGAGAAGTGCTTTAATTTTCTCAAACGACTCTTTGCAGGCGTTGGACCAGTTCCATTTGGGATCTTTTTGTAAAAGATCATTTAGTGGTCCCCGTAACCTATGTAGTTCGGGTAAAAATGAACCATAGTGGCTTACAAGTCCAAGAAAAGAGCGTAATGTTGCAACGTCCTTTGGAGCTGGCATATGCTTTATTGCCTGGATATTGTCCGGATCTGGTTTTCGACCATTTTTTCCAAATATAAATCCAAGGTATTTCACAGAAGTTTGAAAAATTTGCATTTATCTGGTCTTAAGTGAAATCCATATTGTTGGATTCGCTCCAGCACGGAAGTGAGGCGATATAAGAGTTCTTCTTGAGATGTACCTGTCACAATAATGTCATCAATATAGGCAGAAACTCCTGGCAATCCTGTGAGCATGGTGTCCATGGTTTGTTGAAATATTGCTGGAGCTGACTTGACCCCAAATGGAAGGCGGTTAAATTGAAACAGTCCCTTGTGGGTGTTAATAGTGAGAAGATTTTTGGAATCTTCGTCAACTTCCATTTGCAAATATGCGTCTGCAAGGTCCAGTTTTGCAAAACAAGTCCCACCATTAAGTTTTGAAAACAGATCTTCTGGTACTGGTAGTGGGTACTGGTGTGTCTCAAGTTGGTCATTTAGCCCTGTGCTGAAGTCCGCGCATTTGCCATTTGCCTTCTTTACAATGACAATAGGTGCTGCCCAGGATGAATAATTTGTGGGTTGGATAACCCCTTCTTGTTGAAGACTATCCAATTCTTTGTCCACGGTAGCTAAAGCTGCGTATGGCACTGGCCGTTTTGGTCTGAAGACTGGTTTTGCGTCTGCCTTCAGTTTTAGAGTTGCTTTAGCTTTCGAGCAGAGCCCAAGACCCTCCTGAAAAACTTTGCTGAATTTTGCTTTGAGCAAGTTTTTAAAATGTGTTTCAGCATCTGTGGCAGCATTAATGTTGAAGGAACTGAAAACTGTGTTGAGGGGAACATTAAAAAGGTCCAATTCCTCAATGAAATCTAGTCCAAGAAGATTCAGTGTTGACACTTCCGAAACATAGCACACACCTGAAAATTGCTTTTCTTGAAAAGAGACATTACATATTAACTCACCAGTTAATTGTATTTTTTCCTGATGCCCCACAAGCAACATGATTTGTCTTCTTAAGTGTTGGTTTTCCCAACGACTCCCACGTTTAGCGTGAAATTAGAGTGATGTCTGAAGCAGTATCAAACTGAAAATTCACCGGTTTGTTGTTTATTTCAACAATTAAGTACCTTCTCCGAGCTTCAAAATTCACATTGAAAGTAGCAAAAATTGAATTTGATGAGGCTTTCTGGAACCGTCCTGGAGTTTTTCTGTGATTTTTGCCTCTTGGCTGTGCCGTAATGTGTTTAGAAGGGTTGTGGTTATTACCACAAAATCCATCCTTGTGCCCACGACGCGAGCATCGTTGGCATATGTGTCTTTTGAATGGGCAAACGCGAGCATAGTGCATTTCCCCACATGACCAACAGGGCGTTGGGGGTTCTTTGATTTTTCCAGTAGAGTTTTTCTCAACTGATTTTATTTTTGAAACAGATGGGGTTTGTTGTTGCACCATTGCTGTGTCCCGTTTTAAATTTGTGAGCCGCTGGCATTCTGTGGTCAGAAGTCTTATCGTTATGTCCTTGTCTTTTTCAATCATGGACAATAAACGAGTGCGGATGTCCGCATCCTGGGGTGATTGTAATCCCGCGATGAAGATGAGGCACTTGAATTGATCCTCAGTCAGCGATTTCAGCTGAAAACTTTCGCAAGTTTGTTTACAATTCCCGCATATTTTATCAAATCGTCCGTATCATCTTTCTTTAATTTCAAGCAATTGTATCTAATATTAAATAAAGATACTGACTCACCAAAAATTTCTAATAGCTGTGCTATGGTTTCATCAAATGTAAAATCTCCAGTGTTTTTAGGTAGGATAAAATTTGAATACCGTTGATGCTCGACTGTGCCAAGTTTCCGTAACAGTAAACGCGTTCTCCAGGAGTCGTCCATGGATGCGAATTCATTTTCAAACGCATCTTTCCAACGGCCATACCAAGCGTTGAATGTTTGTTTTGAGTCCGAATTGAACAAAAATTCCGTTATCGTGCTTGATATGGAGTCCAGAGAATTTGATTTTGGTAAATTTATAATTTGCTTGTTAAACTGGGTTGTCAGATTTTCAATAAGACTGTTCTGAGCTTTTAAAAATTCCGTTTGTTGGGATTGAAGGATTCTTTCGAGCATATTTAGATCCATGGCAGGTGGAGTGTTTTTTTTCTCTTTCTTCAACAAGAAAAAAAAATATTGTCAAAGAAAAATTCCTGTTTTTTTTTTCAGCAAGAAAAAATATTTTAAGGAAAAATTCCTTTTTTTTTTTCAAAAAAAATTATTGAAATTTCTTTTTTTTTTGTGTTCAAAAAAAGAATTATTGAAATTTCTTTTTTTTTTTTCTTTTTTTTGTGTTAAAAAAAATGTGGAAATTTGCTCAGGAAAATCGCGGCTTGAGGCATAAATCGCTTCTTAGAACCTAACACCATGTGCGTTTATGTTTTTCTGTGAGTTAAAATCCAAATCCATCGTCGCCATTGATGTGTTTGTGATTATTTGGTAAAACCGATACTTGAAAGGGTATGAATTATAATCAACACTGAATGCATTTGTAATACATTATTTATTTAACTATAACATAAATTTAAATGTTTGTAATGAACGATTGAAGAAATGATAGTCTGTAGCGGCCATGTAGAATGTTTCCCGTCTGTCCTCCTGGTCTCGCCTAGCTGCCAGGCTCAACTAATCTCTTGATGGAAGGGAGATAATTCTGCATTTATCGATTTATGGATTATCTCTCTTTGACCATCTAACACAAACATACATACATACATACATACATTTATATGATTGAGATTGTCGGACTGACTTCCTCATCTTGGTTGTTATTGTCACAACGTTTCGGCCGTTTTGCCCTCCGGCCTTCGTCAGGTGAACGGTTTGTTAGGAGTCTCGAACCCAACCCTTTATTATTATTACGGGGGTACCGTGTTCGGACTCCAGCTAGGCTTTGGGACATAGTTGCTGATTCTCTGTTTTTCAACGTTACTTTTTTCACTGCCTTCGTTCAGGATTGAACTCAGCACCTTTGGGTGGTAACTGTAAACTTTGATACAACGTCTAGGACCACTCGGCCATATGTCACTAGGAAAATTCTTAGTTGGTTTTTGTTAATGTTAAACCTATGTTGTTATTCAAGGTTTTCTCTCTCTATCAGAGGTGTCCAAATTGCATTCAGCTCTATGCTTGGTTTGCTCAGTAGGTTGTTATGTCCGAGCATGTGAGCTGTTTCTTTAAGTTTTCTCACTTTCCAGTGGGTCTCTCTGTTTATTATTTTTACTTCATCCCATAGGGGGCGATGATCCCCCCTCTCCATCCAGACATGGTTGGCTATACCCGATTTTTCCGTCTCCCCTTTAGTTACCGCTTTTCGGTGTTCTTCCACCCTTACTTTAAGGGGGCGGCATGTTTCACCCTTGTAAACCTTTCTGCAACTGCATGGGATGGAGTATATGCAGTTTTTGGTCATGTTCTCCTCCATGCGGGGCTTCACTCGTACCAGGTGTCGTCTGAGTGTTGACTCGCTTTTGAATACCGTCCTGATGTTGTAGGGGGCACATATTCTCTGAATCTTTTCGGAGATGCCTCGTATGTATGGTAGGCAGACCGTTGGAGGTTTTTGGGTTTCATTCTCCTCTCTTATACTATTAACACGTCTGGTGGATAGTATGCTATCGGGGTAGTTGTTACGACGGAGGGTATTCTTCAACCTGACCATTTCTTGGTGGTATGTAATGGTGTCGCTACTTATTGTCTCTGCTCGATGTTGTAAGCAGCGTGCGATTCCATGTTTGATACTGTATGGGTGATGGGAGTTGAAGTTTAGGTATTGTCCGGTGAAGGTAGGCTTGCGATATACGGATGTCTTAAACCCATGCTCTGTGCGTGATATGAGTATATCAAGGAAGGCCAGTTGGTTATCTTTTTCTTTCTCCATTGTGAACTGTATCGATGGTCTTATTGAGTTCACATGATCTAGGAGAGCCTGGATGTCTTCCTGATGGGGCCAGAGTATGAAGGTGTCATCAACGTATCTTAGCCACATGGTGGGCTTTAAGGGAGCTAAACCTAAGGCCATGTCTTCGAAGTATTCCATGTATATGTTCGCCATCACTGGTGATAATGGCGAGCCCATAGCTAGTCCCTCCTCTTGTCGATATAGGTCAGTACCCATTCTGAAGTAGGTTGTTTCTATGCAGAATGTCAGCATTTCCATTAAGTTTGGCAATGGTACACATGTGCGCTCTTCTATGGAGAGGTCCGCAGCTAGTTTGTCTTGAATTACTGCTAGTGCCTCACTAGTTGGGACTTTAGTGAACAGGCTAACCACATCTAGGCTTACCATTTGGTTTGTACTGATGGGTGCTCCCTTGATCAGTTCCGTGAAGTGGGCAGAATTCTTTACATGTGTTGCTGACTTGCCTGCTAATGGGTTTATTATATCCACAAGGTACCTGCTCAGTGGGTGGCATGCTGAGCCTCGGCAGCTCACTATGGGTCTGAGTGGAATACCGTCTTTGTGTATCTTGGGGAGACCGTACATATGTGGTAGCTTACTGTAATGCTGGACCAGCTGTCTATATCTCATCGGAGCGATGTGTTCCTTGTTTTTCGTAAGGATTTGTAACAGCTTTCTTTCGGTTTTCAAAGTTGGGTCCTTCTTTATTTTACCGTAGCTACCATCTGCGATAAGGCCTGCCATTTTTTCAGAGTATTCCGACATGTCCATCACCACAGTAGCATTGCCTTTGTCTGCTGGCAGAATTATTATACTGCTGTCACCCTGTAGGTTTCTTATAGCCAGCCTATCTTCCCGAGAGATGTTTGATTTAGGAGGCTTGGCTTTCTCGAGTACTTGTCTCACTTTCCATCTTATTTCATCACCTTGGGTTGATGGGATTCTCAGGGCTATATATCAGGGCTGTGACTCAGTTGGCGGCTGCTGAGGTTGATGACCGCTTTCACAGGTGAGCGGTGTTTTGATGTTACAATCATCTGGTCTTTGAGCTTTGTGAGCTTCTTGATTTGGCGTCCTTTGACCTTCTCATATTCTTGTCTGTACGATTTATCCAGATCTGATTGGATTCTCACCCTGTCTTCCTCTTGGGTCACTTTGACAAGGAACGATGTTAAGGTGTTGGAGATTTCGTTCCTTAGTTTTTGTTTATTCCAGCGGGTGTGTTGGATCCTTTCTCGAACGAGGGCATGCCCTGCCCTTTTCGCGACTCTACGTGCCTTCCTGGAATCCACTGCTGTTTTTAATGTCAACCCTGCTGGTATGAGTTTTAAGTCTCTACATCTGTACAGGAAGGTTAGATGGTTAGCGAGTCTTGCCAGTTTCATATGACGCTTTTCTAGGTGTCGCCATTCAATCCTAATGTCGGGTCCGTACCGATTCGATAGTAATTGTCTGTATTTTTGAGATGAGTTGTTTTCATTGATTGAGATTGTCGGACTGACTTCCTCATCTCGTTCGAGAAAGGATCCAACTGAGTCACTCAGAGGAAGCAGTACTAAATAAAGGTCTCAACTTCGCAACAACAACCAAACGCGTTCCATTCTTAGATATCATAACACACATGGAAGATATAGCCCTGAGAATCCCATCAACCCAAGGTGATGAAATAAGATGGAAAGTGAGACAAGTACTCGAGAAAGCCAAGCCTCCTAAATCAAACATCTCTCGGGAAGATAGGCTGGCTATAAGAAACCTACAGGGTGACAGCAGTATAATAATTCTGCCAGCAGACAAAGGCAATGCTACTGTGGTGATGGACATGTCGGAATACTCTGAAAAAATGGCAGGCCTTATCGCAGATGGTAGCTACGGTAAAATAAAGAAGGACCCAACTTTGAAAACCGAAAGAAAGCTGTTACAAATCCTTACGAAAAACAAGGAACACATCGCTCCGATGAGATATAGACAGCTGGTCCAGCATTACAGTAAGCTACCACATATGTACGGTCTCCCCAAGATACACAAAGACGGTATTCCACTCAGACCCATAGTGAGCTGCCGAGGCTCAGCATGCCACCCACTGAGCAGGTACCTTGTGGATATAATAAACCCATTAGCAGGCAAGTCAGCAACACATGTAAAGAATTCTGCCCACTTCACGGAACTGATCAAGGGAGCACCCATCAGTACAAACCAAATGGTAAGCCTAGATGTGGTTAGCCTGTTCACTAAAGTCCCAACTAGTGAGGCACTAGCAGTAATTCAAGACAAACTAGCTGCGGACCTCTCCATAGAAGAGCGCACATGTGTACCATTGCCAAACTTAATGGAAATGCTGACATTCTGCATAGAAACAACCTACTTCAGAATGGGTACTGACCTATATCGACAAGAGGAGGGACTAGCTATGGGCTCGCCATTATCACCAGTGATGGCGAACATATACATGGAATACTTCGAAGACATGGCCTTAGGTTTAGCTCCCTTAAAGCCCACCATGTGGCTAAGATACGTTGATGACACCTTCATACTCTGGCCCCATCAGGAAGACATCCAGGCTCTCCTAGATCATGTGAACTCAATAAGACCATCGATACAGTTCACAATGGAGAAAGAAAAAGATAACCAACTGGCCTTCCTTGATATACTCATATCACGCACAGAGCATGGGTTTAAGACATCCGTATATCGCAAGCCTACCTTCACCGGACAATACCTAAACTTCAACTCCCATCACCCATACAGTATCAAACATGGAATCGCACGCTGCTTACAACATCGAGCAGAGACAATAAGTAGCGACACCATTACATACCACCAAGAAATGGTCAGGTTGAAGAATACCCTCCGTCGTAACAACTACCCCGATAGCATACTATCCACCAGACGTGTTAATAGTATAAGAGAGGAGAATGAAACCCAAAAACCTCCAACGGTCTGCCTACCATACATACGAGGCATCTCCGAAAAGATTCAGAGAATATGTGCCCCCTACAACATCAGGACGGTATTCAAAAGCGAGTCAACACTCAGACGACACCTGGTACGAGTGAAGCCCCGCATGGAGGAGAACATGACCAAAAACTGCATATACTCCATCCCATGCAGTTGCAGAAAGGTTTACAAGGGTGAAACATGCCGCCCCCTTAAAGTAAGGGTGGAAGAACACCGAAAAGCGGTAACTAAAGGGGAGACGGAAAAATCGGGTATAGCCAACCATGTCTGGATGGAGAGGGGGGATCATCGCCCCCTATGGGATGAAGTAAAAATAATAAACAGAGAGACCCACTGGAAAGTGAGAAAACTTAAAGAAACAGCTCACATGCTCGGACATAACAACCTACTGAGCAAACCAAGCATAGAGCTGAATGCAATTTGGACACCTCTGATAGAGAGAGAAAACCTTGAATAACAACATAGGTTTAACATTAACAAAAACCAACTAAGAATTTTCCTAGTGACATATGGCCGAGTGGTCCTAGACGTTGTATCAAAGTTTACAGTTACCACCCAAAGGTGCTGAGTTCAATCCTGAACGAAGGCAGTGAAAAAAGTAACGTTGAAAAACAGAGAATCAGCAACTATGTCCCAAAGCCTAGCTGGAGTCCGAACACGGTACCCCCGTAATAATAATAAAGGGTTGGGTTCGAGACTCCTAACAAACCGTTCACCTGACGAAGGCCGGAGGGCAAAACGGCCGAAACGTTGTGACAATAACAACCAAGATGAGGAAGTCAGTCCGACAATCTCAATCAATGAAAACAACTCATCTCAAAAATACAGACAATTACTATACATTTATATATTAGTAACTAAAAGTTTTCGACCCAAACCGATTAAAAAGCTTGCCCTATCACTGAATACACTTTTTGTAAAATTTTAAATGTTTAGACCAGAAATTGAGTAATTTTCTAGAGACCGCAAGGGTCAATTTTTTAAAACTTTTACCCCTATTATGACACCTTAACATTTATTGTTTGGGACTCAAATCAAGTTATTAAGTTAGATCTATTTCCAAGGAATCTATATCTAAAATTTCAAGTGTTTAGACCAAACATTGTCGGAGGAGTTTGGTAGAGTTCTCAAAGGTCAAATCGTTGAACTTTGACCCCTTAACAGACAAATTTCTGGCCGACCACGGATTACAAATATTTTTCCAAATTTCAGTACCCTGCATATCAAATTTCGAGTCTGTAAACTGAAAATTGACAGAGTTATTGCGTAGGGAAATGTACACAGATACACAGACACGTTCACTTTTATAGATATCTAGATAGATAATACCACTCGGTACGGACCCGACAATTGAAGACCAGATAAGAACGAAAAACTTGGATTTCTAAGACCAAACATCCAATCTTGATCGCCCTTCGACACCCATTGTGCCGTTAATAGAAGCGTTGAATATCTATGGTTCAAGGTGAGCATTGTCGGAAGATAGCGGGTTCAATACAATCCAAAGAAGGTCAGAGGCTTAATTGGCCAAAACGTGGCGAAACAACAACTAGAAAGATGAGGATAACAGTCTGAAAATTACACAGCTTAAAGGATTTTAATAAAAAGTAATATATATTGTCATACGTTATTGATTTTATTTTATAGGTCAATTCAAGGCAAACTCATTAAATATTTAGAATTTATTTGTAAAACAATCGTTTTGTCTGAATATAAAGTTCTCATAAACCAGGACAGTTTTTTTTATATTTCAAATAGGAATTGATGAAATCAGAACAGTAACTCTAACCCTAATCATAACTTTAACCTTCACCCTAACTTTAACCCTCCCATATCCTTAACCTAACCTGGAATCTAATCCTAACCATAAATGTAATCCTTTCCAATCCTGACCTAACCGTAACTCTAATTCTAACTATTACACGAACTCTAACCTTACAGAGCGAACCAGCTGAAGCGGTACTAACCCTAGGCGAGTTGAACCGGCTTCCTATGAAGGAGGGAGCTTCATGTGAATATGAAAATCACAAAGTGTCCCTAGTCATATGTATATCTCCGTCAGGAAAGATGGCGTGGTTTGATTTTTGCCGCTCTTGCAGGAAGGTAGCAATGTCCATCTACATACAGCGTTTGGTATTCTTAAATGGTCACCCATCTGGTACCAAAGAGACTCAACGTTGCTTAACTTCGGTTATCTAACGTGATTATGCCGTAACTCTAACCCTAATTCGAACTCTAATCCTAACCCTGTCTCCAAAGAATATTCCAAGAAGTACTTATCATTTATCATGAATGAAATGAATTGCCATACGTGATTAATGCTTTTATGCCTCAACTCGAGACAATCTCATTATATATTCAGAATAAATTGTAAAAACATTCATTTGTGTCTAATTATTAAGTCCTTATGAATAAAGACAGTTTTCTTGCAAACACATGACTTTCGGATACATTAAATAATAGTTAACAGTCGAGAACTCGTCAACAAAAAATAAAAGTAACAATCTATGTAAAACGCAGTAGAATTAAAGTATTTACAGATTCGTATACAATTAACATGTGTAAATTGTTTGTAAGATTATTTCATTCTGAATTTTATTATTAATGCTGTCTTATCTACGCACAAAGGACAGCAATGGCGTCATAGATAATTGTTTAAATTCGGTAAATCAAAGAGATTATATGTTGTTTTACCTAAATCAGTTTATGCTTGCATACAGCAACGTTCTTTTAACTTCTGCGATGAAACTGAGACCATGTTTATTCTTATTTTTTTTACTTGGGAGTTCCCATTTATTAAGACCCGATGGCTATTCCAGAATACGCATTAATGAGTTTAAGGTGGTAGTGGAGTAATCGTTAATGGTGTAAATTGGGTAGAATTTGATTATTTATGGGGACGGCTAAACAAGAATTTGTTTACATTGGATATGAAGGTTGCCATGTTATATTCAATCGGGAAGCAGGTCAGCAGAACATTGTTTCATAGGTGGGCAGTTCTTGGAAAAAAGCTTTGTTCAGGGAATCTGTGTTTAGATTTAGGCACTGTTAGAGAGTGAGGGAAATATTATGGTGGTTGTACTTGGTGAGAGTTTGGCAAGGAGGGACCATAGATTGGAGTTCAGTCGAGCAATTACCATGAAAATAAAGATAGAGCAGAGACAGGATTGCAACGTTTCTTCTGTGGGAAAGAGATTGCAAGGAAGAGAAAAGGGCATCACATACTAGATTTCGAAGCCGATTTTGATCTCTATCCAGGCAGAATAGGAAGCGCCGAGCAGCTGCTGCAAAGATGTGGCAATAATACTCTATTCTGGTTCTTATACAGATAAAGAAATGCATCGGCAGTGAGATACCTACTGGAGCGATAGAGTGATCCAACCATTAAGGTTTTTGATATGATGAATGTATATTTTTGAGATGAGGATTTATAATTATTTTTTGTATTATTTGGACTATGATTCTCATCTTGGTTTTGTTTTTCTTTTTTTTACAACGTTTCGGTCGATGTAACCTCCGACCAACTTCAGGTGAATTCACACTGGATGTTATTGGTGAATAGTGAAATATACATTCGTCATATAAAAAAGCCGGAATGGACCCGGAGTTATTAATATAAAACAAAAAAAAGACTTGGCGCTATTTGCATTTTCAATTTCTAACGGCTGTGTTCGTTGGAAAAGCAAATAAACCAAACACTTTTTCACTATTCACCAATATCATCCAGCGTGAATGCACCTGAAGATGGTCGGAGGTTACATCGACCGAAACGTTGGGAAAAAAAGAAACAAGATGAGAATCATAGTCGAAATAATACAAAAAATAATTATAAACCCTCATCTAAAAAAATATAGATTCATCAAATAAATATGTGTTTATTTTCATTAAAAAAATTTTTTCTTCGTTTGAAGATTGTACCATTGGGTATGGGGCAGCCAAATCAGTTGCTAACATTGCCCTGCTTTTTATTGAAACCAACCAAGAGCTCTTTTTAGTATCCTCGTTGTTCTCTTAAGTGCAATTGTCTGGATCTCCTTTGCACTTGGTTCACCAGGAATATTAGTTCGGTAGGACTTCACGTTCTTCTTCATAAGCCCCGTGGCACCTATGATAACTGGTATGATTGATATCCCCCTAAGATTACAGTTTCTTTTCATATCATACATGAGACCTTGATATTTGGTCTGTTTCTCCCTTTCAGCTCAGTTCAGACCTCTATCATTAGAGACACTTCAACCAAGGTTGCACTATAATATGGCTTATAAACGTATTTTATACGGAGTTTATTTCTTACACTGTTGAGGCGGCGGTTGTCGACGACGACCTCATAAGAAAGGGAGAATGAAGATTTGCCGTTATGGAAACGAAAATATTCTGCTGGTTTTTGAGAATTACACTGCTCGACTACATCTCTAATGCTGATACTCGAAGGTGCTACAGCACAGCTCCAGTCAAGGACAAGATGGAGGACTGACGGTTTAAATGGTTTGAGCACAGGCGTTGAGCCGACGACGAAACTGTTGCGAAATTCGCTTTTAAATTAATAATCGTCGGGAAACTGACCTTCACTTGGAGCAAGCTTGTGATTGTGCTAAGTTAACGCAAACATTTATTATTTTGAACTCGTTGTAGATCGAGATAAATGCCAAAAAAAAAAAGACGAGAATAATCATATTTTTGTACACCCAAATCTTTTATGCAGTATAATAATATATTTAATTTCGATATTTCGTTTCGTTTGCGAAACTTTATAAAAACGCATTTATTAAACAGAGCTACGTAAATAAATACAAATGTTATAACAGAGAGAACATAAACATGCAAACATTTACACGATGAGTGTTAATATAAGACATTGTATCGAACTAGAAGATTTTATTAATCTGTATTACTCTTATTTTAATTGGAAATCATTGAGATGAGTATTATTAATTAATTAATTAATTAATTAATTAATTGCGGACTATTATCCTCACATTTTTGTTTAGATGTTGTTTCACAAAGTTTCGGCCAACTATTCCTCTGGCCTTCGTCAGGTGGTAGGAAATCCGAGTCTCCTAACTGCATCCTCGGCAATTAGTGCCTGACATAATTGTTGTCGTCTCACCATGCTTTTGGCCAAGTAAGCTTCTGACCGGCTTTGGGTAGGATTGAAACCGCTATCTTCAGACAATTTTCACCTGTAACCGACAATGTTTATCTGTAACCGTAGAGATTCAATGTCCCTATCCACTGCGCCACGGGCCCGAAGGTCGATCAAGGTTGAATTTTTTGGTCTTACAAATTCATGTTTTTATTATCATGTTTAAAAAGATGAGGATAATAATTTATGTTTAAAAAGATGAGAACAATAATTCATTTTTTCAAAAGATGAGGATAATAATTCATTTTTTTTTAAAAGATGAGGATAATAATTCGTGTTTTAAAAAGATGAGGATAATAATTCATGTTTTAAAAAGATGAGGATAATAATTCAATTTTAAAAAGATTAGGATAATAATTCATGTTTAAAAAATGAGGATAATAATTCATGTTTAAAAAAATGAGGATAATAATTCATTTTTTAAAAAGATTAGGATAATAATTCATGTTTAAAAAAATGAGGATAATAATTCAATTTTAAAAAGATTAGGATAATAATTCATGTTTTAAAAAATGAGGATAATAATTCATTTTTTAAAAAGATGAGGATAATAATTCATGTTTTAAAATATGAGGATAATAATTCAATTTTAAAAAATGAGGATAATAATTCAATTTTAAAAAATGAGGATAATAATTCATGTTTTAAAAATATGAGGATAATAATTCATGTTTTAAAAAGATGAGGATAATAATTCATGTTTTAAAATATGAGGATAATAATTCAATTTTAAAAAATGAGGATAATAATTCAATTTTAAAAAATGAGGATAATAATTCATGTTTTAAAAATATGAGGATAATAATTCATTTTTTAAAAAGATGAGGATAATAATTCATGTTTTAAAAAATGAGGATAATAATTCAATTTTTAAAAAGATGAGAATAATAATTCATTTTTTAAAAAATGAGGATAATAATTCAATTTTAAAAAGATGAGGATAATAATTCATGTTTTAAAAAGATGAGGATAATAATTCATTTTTTAAAAAGATGAGGATAATAATTCATGTTTAAAAAATGAGGATAATAATTCATTTTTTAAAAAGATGAGGATAATAATTCATGTTTTAAAAAGATGAGGATAATAATTCATGTTTTAAAAAGATGAGGATAATAATTCATGTTTTAAAAAGATGAGGATAATAATTCATTTTTAAAAAAGATGAGGATAATAATTCATGTTTTAAAAAGATGAGGATAATAATTCATTTTTTAAAAAGATGAGGATAATAATTCATGTTTTAGAAAGATGAGGATAATAATTCATGTTTTAAAAAGATGAGGATAATAATTCATGTTTTAAAAAGATGAGGATAATAATTCATGTTTAAAAAATGAGGATAATAATTCATGTTTAAAAAAATGAGGATAATAATTCATTTTTTAAAAAGATTAGGATAATAATTCATGTTTAAAAAATGAGGATAATAATTCATGTTTTAAAAAATGAGGATAATAATTCAATTTTTAAAAATATGAGGATAATAATTCATGTTTTAAAAAATGAGGATAATAATTCAATTTTAAAAAGATGAGGATAATAATTCATGTTTTAAAAAGATGAGGATAATAATTCATTTTTTAAAAAGATTAGGATAATAATTCATGTTTAAAAAATGAGGATAATAATTCATGTTTTAAAAAATGAGGATAATAATTCAATTTTTAAAAATATGAGGATAATAATTCATGTTTTAAAAAATGAGGATAATAATTCAATTTTAAAAAGATGAGGATAATAATTCATGTTTTAAAAAGATGAGGATAATAATTCATGTTTAAAAAATGAGGATAATAATTCATTTTTTAAAAAGATGAGGATAATAATTCATGTTTAAAAAGATGAGGATAATAATTCATGTTTAAAAAATGAGGATAATAATTCATGTTTAAAAAAATGAGGATAATAATTCATTTTTTAAAAAGATGAGGATAATAATTCATGTTTTAAAAAGATGAGGATAATAATTCATGTTTTAAAAAGATGAGGATAATAATTCATGTTTAAAAAATGAGGATAATAATTCATGTTTTAAAAAGATGAGGATAATAATTCATTTTTTAAAAAGATGAGGATAATAATTCATGTTTTAGAAAGATGAGGATAATAATTCATGTTTTAAAAAGATGAGGATAATAATTCATGTTTTAAAAAGATGAGGATAATAATTCATGTTTTAAAAAGATGAGGATAATAATTCATGTTTTAAAAAGATGAGGATAATAATTCATGTTTTAAAAAGATGAGGATAATAATTCATGTTTTAAAAAGATGAGGATAATAATTCATGTTTAAAAAATGAGGATAATAATTCATGTTTAAAAAGATGAGGATAATAATTCATGTTTAAAAAAATGAGGATAATAATTCATGTTTTAAAAAGATGAGGATAATAATTCATGTTTAAAAAGATGAGGATAATAATTCATGTTTTAAAAAGATGAGGATAATAATTCATGTTTAAAAAATGAGGATAATAATTCATTTTTTAAAAAGATGAGGATAATAATTCATGTTTTAAAAAGATGAGGATAATAATTCATGTTTTAAAAAGATGAGGATAATAATTCATGTTTAAAAAATGAGGATAATAATTCATGTTTAAAAAGATGAGGATAATAATTCATGTTTAAAAAAATGAGGATAATAATTCATGTTTTAAAAAGATGAGGATAATAATTCATGTTTAAAAAGATGAGGATAATAATTCATTTTTTAAAAAGATGAGGATAATAATTCATGTTTAAAAAATGAGGATAATAATTCATTTTTTAAAAAGATGAGGATAATAATTCATGTTTTAAAAAGATGAGGATAATAATTCATGTTTTAAAAAGATGAGGATAATAATTCAATTTTTAAAAAGATGAGGATAATAATTCAATTTTTAAAAAGATGAGGATAATAATTCATGTTTTAAAAAGATGAGGATAATAATTCATTTTTAAAAAAGATGAGGATAATAATTCATGTTTTAAAAAGATGAGGATAATAATTCATTTTTTAAAAAGATGAGGATAATAATTCATGTTTTAGAAAGATGAGGATAATAATTCATGTTTTAAAAAGATGAGGATAATAATTCATGTTTTAAAAAGATGAGGATAATAATTCATGTTTTAAAAAGATGAGGATAATAATTCAATTTTTAAAAAGATGAGGATAATAATTCATGTTTTAAAAAGATGAGGATAATAATTCATTTTTAAAAAAGATGAGGATAATAATTCATGTTTTAAAAAGATGAGGATAATAATTCATTTTTTAAAAAGATGAGGATAATAATTCATGTTTTAGAAAGATGAGGATAATAATTCATGTTTTAAAAAGATGAGGATAATAATTCATGTTTTAAAAAGATGAGGATAATAATTCAATTTTTAAAAAGATGAGGATAATAATTCATGTTTTAAAAAGATGAGGATAATAATTCATTTTTTAAAAAGATTAGGATAATAATTCATGTTTAAAAAATGAGGATAATAATTCATGTTTTAAAAAATGAGGATAATAATTCAATTTTTAAAAATATGAGGATAATAATTCATGTTTTAAAAAATGAGGATAATAATTCAATTTTAAAAAGATGAGGATAATAATTCATGTTTTAAAAAGATGAGGATAATAATTCATTTTTTAAAAAGATTAGGATAATAATTCATGTTTAAAAAATGAGGATAATAATTCATGTTTTAAAAAATGAGGATAATAATTCAATTTTTAAAAATATGAGGATAATAATTCATGTTTTAAAAAATGAGGATAATAAGTCAATTTTAAAAAGATGAGGATAATAATTCATGTTTTAAAAAGATGAGGATAATAATTCATGTTTAAAAAATGAGGATAATAATTCATTTTTTAAAAAGATGAGGATAATAATTCATGTTTAAAAAGATGAGGATAATAATTCATGTTTAAAAAATGAGGATAATAATTCATGTTTAAAAAAATGAGGATAATAATTCATTTTTTAAAAAGATGAGGATAATAATTCATGTTTTAAAAAGATGAGGATAATAATTCATGTTTTAAAAAGATGAGGATAATAATTCATGTTTAAAAAATGAGGATAATAATTCATGTTTTAAAAAGATGAGGATAATAATTCATTTTTTAAAAAGATGAGGATAATAATTCATGTTTTAGAAAGATGAGGATAATAATTCATGTTTTAAAAAGATGAGGATAATAATTCATGTTTTAAAAAGATGAGGATAATAATTCATGTTTTAAAAAGATGAGGATAATAATTCATGTTTTAAAAAGATGAGGATAATAATTCATGTTTTAAAAAGATGAGGATAATAATTCATGTTTTAAAAAGATGAGGATAATAATTCATGTTTTAAAAAGATGAGGATAATAATTCATGTTTAAAAAATGAGGATAATAATTCATGTTTAAAAAGATGAGGATAATAATTCATGTTTAAAAAAATGAGGATAATAATTCATGTTTTAAAAAGATGAGGATAATAATTCATGTTTAAAAAGATGAGGATAATAATTCATGTTTTAAAAAGATGAGGATAATAATTCATGTTTAAAAAAATGAGGATAATAATTCATGTTTTAAAAAGATGAGGATAATAATTCATGTTTAAAAAATGAGGATAATAATTCATGTTTTAAAAAGATGAGGATAATAATTCATTTTTTAAAAAGATGAAGATAATAATTCATGTTTTAGAAAGATGAGGATAATAATTCATGTTTTAAAAAGATGAGGATAATAATTCATGTTTTAAAAAGATGAGGATAATAATTCATGTTTAAAAAATGAGGATAATAATTCATGTTTAAAAAAATGAGGATAATAATTCAATTTTAAAAAAGATGAGGATAATAATTCATGTTTTAAAAAGATGAGGATAATAATTCATTTTTAAAAAGATGAGGATAATAATTCATGTTTTAAAAAGATGAGGATAATAATTCATTTTTTAAAAAGATGAGGATAATAATTCATGTTTTAGAAAGATGAGGATAATAATTCATGTTTTAAAAAGATGAGGATAATAATTCATGTTTTAAAAAGATGAGGATAATAATTCATGTTTTAAAAAGATGAGGATAATAATTCATGTTTTAAAAAGATGAGGATAATAATTCATGTTTTAAAAAGATGAGGATAATAATTCATGTTTTAAAAAGATGAGGATAATAATTCATGTTTTAAAAAGATGAGGATAATAATTCATGTTTTAAAAAGATGAGGATAATAATTCATGTTTTAAAAAGATGAGGATAATAATTCATGTTTTAAAAAGATGAGGATAATAATTCATGTTTTAAAAAGATGAGGATAATAATTCATGTTTAAAAAATGAGGATAATAATTCATGTTTAAAAAGATGAGGATAATAATTCATGTTTAAAAAAATGAGGATAATAATTCATGTTTTAAAAAGATGAGGATAATAATTCATGTTTAAAAAGATGAGGATAATAATTCATGTTTTAAAAAGATGAGGATAATAATTCATGTTTTAAAAAGATGAGGATAATAATTCATGTTTAAAAAAATGAGGATAATAATTCATGTTTTAAAAAGATGAGGATAATAATTCATGTTTTAAAAAGATGAGGATAATAATTCATGTTTTAAAAAGATGAGGATAATAATTCATGTTTTAAAAAGATGAGGATAATAATTCATGTTTTAAAAAGATGAGGATAATAATTCATTTTTTAAAAAGATGAGGATAATAATTCATGTTTTAGAAAGATGAGTATAATAATTCATGTTTTAAAAAGATGAGGATAATAATTCATGTTTTAAAAAGATGAGGATAATAATTCATGTTTTAAAAAGATGAGGATAATAATTCATGTTTAAAAAAATGAGGATAATAATTCATGTTTTAAAAAGATGAGGATAATAATTCATGTTTAAAAAATGAGGATAATAATTCATGTTTTAAAAAGATGAGGATAATAATTCATTTTTTAAAAAGATGAGGATAATAATTCATGTTTTAGAAAGATGAGGATAATAATTCATGTTTTAAAAAGATGAGGATAATAATTCATGTTTTAAAAAGATGAGGATAATAATTCATGTTTAAAAAATGAGGATAATAATTCATGTTTAAAAAAATGAGGATAATAATTCAATTTTAAAAAAGATGAGGATAATAATTCATGTTTTAAAAAGATGAGGATAATAATTCATTTTTAAAAAGATGAGGATAATAATTCATGTTTTAAAAAGATGAGGATAATAATTCATTTTTTAAAAAGATGAGGATAATAATTCATGTTTTAGAAAGATGAGGATAATAATTCATGTTTTAAAAAGATGAGGATAATAATTCATGTTTTAAAAAGATGAGGATAATAATTCATGTTTTAAAAAGATGAGGATAATAATTCATGTTTTAAAAAGATGAGGATAATAATTCATGTTTTAAAAAGATGAGGATAATAATTCATGTTTTAAAAAGATGAGGATAATAATTCATGTTTTAAAAAGATGAGGATAATAATTTATGTTTTAGAAAGATGAGGATAATAGTCCGCAATAAATTAATTAATTAATAAATAAGGAATAGTTGTCCGAAACGTCGTAAAACAACATCTAAAAAAAGATGTGGATAATAGTCTGTATTACTCTTACAAGTCATAATAACACTTAAAGTCTTACATTTAGGAGAAGTTACAACACGGTAACATCAAGGCTATACTGCTAACAAAACTCTGGTGAAAATCCAGGATGTGTAAACATCTGGATCCGTTGTCTTCTAGTCACCTTTGCCTCTGCATATGGGAAGTAAAAACGTGTCAAGTGGGGAACCGGAAATCCATAGAATGTGAATGACAATGTTTCTTTCTACGCCATTCCTTTGTGTATTCTGGGCCCAAACTTGCCTGACTTCGCATGCTATTGTTTAGCATTACTGTTTCAGGCGTCGGGGTAAAAATCAGTAATCCTGCAGATTGGCGAATAGCTGCGGCCAACGAGATGAACTTCATGCAAGCCAGATAGCTTTGAGGTGAGATCATATTTATCTTTATGCAAAATCCGGCTCGCTCGTGCACTCGACCTCAGCAACACACTTAAAGACACTGGCAAACTTTAATTAGTCCCGCCCATAAATACTCGATTGGTTTCTAGAAAAAAAAAAAGAAACTAGAAAGATCTCAGGAAGGAAACGAATGCCTACAATAAACATACGAAATGCATGAATGGTGCTTAACAACAACAATCATTGTTCAACAGCAACACTTTTAATTTGGGATGTTGGCAACCTTCAATTGGTCCATCCCGTAATACCCGATAAATTTGTAGAAAGATTTCTAACTATAATCAAATGGTTAATTCGAAATGAATGAATAATTCACCACTTCTACCACAACAGTAGCAGGGAGGTAACGGTGGCTAAGTGGTTTAGGATACGAACTGAAAACCTGTGCTGGCCAAGTTCGAATCCATTTGGTTCCGCTGAAACGCTTTCACGTAGGGATCTTGGCACCCATGCTGTAGTCTTTCTGTGCATTTCTAGATATTCTAATTAGAAAGATACCGGGGAAACGAATGCCAACAACAATCATCTGATTCATACGAAATGAATAATAGATGATCAAAAGCAACAGCAGCAACAACAGCAGCAACAACAGCTGCAACAACAGCAGCAGCAGCAACAACAGCAGCAACAACAGCAGCAGCAACAGAACAACAGCAGCAGCAACAACAGCAGCAGCTCAACAGCAGCAGCAGCAGCAGCAACGACTGATTAAAAAAACAAACAATATAAATCCAAAAGTTTCTGATCATTAAAATTCCACATAAAATCTATTTTTTAATCTGTTTTCCATATTAAGGCACTTCAATTTATCATTCGCTGAATCTTTGTCATTTTTTCCCGTTCACATCGTATTTTAAATGCAAGAAACTGCGAAATACAATACATATCAATTCTCAATTTGAAATCGTTTTTTCTCCCTTTCGTAGTTCCTAACCGATTTTTGAAGTGGAATTCTTCTGGTTGCGTGCGTCATTGTTGCCACTCTTTTATCAAAGACTTATTCCATCCGATGTCAAACTGGAGCGATACTGAAAAATTGCATATTAACTTTATTCGATTAGTTCCGATGCAAAATATTGCCTTTTCATGTCCATTTTCTCATACGTTTTTTATATTTGGTATTTCTCATTACGATTATTATTTTGATAGTTATTTTTTTAATTTTATTTCCTTTTTATCATTTTCAGCATATTCTTCTGTTGTTTTTTTATTTTCATTCTTTTGATTTTTATCCTTTTTAATTTTCATCCCTTTTTTAAAAACTATTTTTAATTTAAAACAATATTTATTTTTCAATCATTTTCATTTTTTAATCCTTTTTATTTTTCAATCATTTTTATTTTTCAATCATTTTCATTGTTCAATCATTTTCATTTTTCAATCATTTTCATTGTTTAATCATTTTTATTTTTTAATCATTTTCATTTTTTCAATCATATTCATTTTTCAATCATTTTCATTTTTAAATCATTTTTATTTTTCAATCATTTTCATTTTTTAATCATTTTCATTTTTTCAATCATTTTCATTGTTCAATCATTTTCATTTTTCAATCATTTTCATTTTTCAATCACTTACATTTTTTCAATCATTTTCATTTTTTAATCATTTTCATTTTTTAATCATTTTCATTTGTCAATCATTTACATTTTTCAATCATTTACATTTTTTAATCATTTTCATTTTTCAATCATTTTCATTTTCTAATCATTTTCATTTTTTAATCATTTTCATTTTTCAATCATTTTCATTTTTTAATCATTTACATTTTTCAATCAATTTTTTAATCATTTTCATTTTTTAAACATTTTCATTTTTTAATAATTTTCATTTTTTAATCATTTTCATTTTTCAATCATTTTTATTATTCAATCATTTTCATTTTTCAATCATTTTCATTGTTCAATCATTTTCATTTTTCAATCATTTACATTTTTTCAATCATTTTCATTTGTCAATCATTTACATTTTTTAATCATTTTCATTTGTCAATCATTTTCATTTTTCAATCATTTTTATTTTTCAATCATTTTTATTTTTCAATCATTTTCATTGTTCAATCATTTTCATTTTTCAATCATTTTCATTTTTCAATCATTTACATTTGTTCAATCATTTTCATTTGTCAATCATTTTCATTTTTTAATCATTTTCATTTGTCAATCATTTTCATTTTTCAATCATTTTCATTTTTCAATCATTTTTATTTTTCAATCATTTTCATTTTTCAATCATTTTCATTTTTTCAATCATGTTCATTTTTCAATCATTTTTATTTTTTAATCATTTTCATCTGTCAATCATTTTCATTTTTCAACCATTTTTATTTTTCAATCATTTACATTTTTCAATCATTTACATTTTTCAATCATTTACATTTTTCAATCATTTTCATTTTTCAATCATTTTCATTTTTCAATCATTTTAATTTTTTAATCATTTTCACTTTTCAATCATTTTCATTTTTCAATCATTTTCACTTTTCAATCATTTTCATTTGTTAATCAGTTTCATTTTTTAATCATTTTTATTTGTTAATCATTTTCATTTTCCAATAATTTTCATTTTCCAATAATTTTTATTTTTCAATCATTTACATTTTTCAATCATTTTCATTCGTTAATCATTTTCATTTTTCAAACAATTTCTATTTCTCAATCATTTTCATTTTTTCAATCATGTTCATTTTTCAATCATTTTTATTTTTTAATCATTTTCATCTGTCAATCATTTTCATTTTTCAACCATTTTTATTTTTCAATCATTTACATTTTTCAATCATTTACATTTTTCAATCATTTTCATTTTTCAATCATTTTCATTTTTCAATCATTTTAATTTTTTAATCATTTTCACTTTTCAATCATTTTCATTTTTCAATCATTTTCACTTTTCAATCATTTTCATTTGTTAATCAGTTTCATTTTTTAATCATTTTTATTTGTTAATCATTTTCATTTTCCAATAATTTTCATTTTCCAATAATTTTTATTTTTCAATCATTTACATTTTTCAATCATTTTCATTCGTTAATCATTTTCATTTTTCAAACAATTTCTATTTCTCAATCATTTTGATTCTTCAATTATTTTTATTTTTCAAACATTTTTATTGTTCAATTATTTTTACTTTTACAAAATTTTTATTGTTCAATTATTTTTAGTTTTCAAACATTTTAATTTTTCAAACAATTTCTATTTTTTCAATCATTTTGGTGCTTCAATCACTTGTATTTTTCAAACATTTTTATTCTTCAATTATTTTATTTTTCAAACATTTTTATTTTGGAATCATTTTTATTTTTCAATCATTTACATTTTTCAAACATTTTGATATTTTAGTCATTTCAATTTTTCAATCATTTTAATTTTTCAATCATTTTTATTTTTCAAACATTTTGATTTTTCAATTATTTTTATTTTTCAATCATTTTCATTTTTAAATCATTTAAATTTTTCAATCATTTTCATTTTCATTTTTAAGTCATTTTTATTTTTCAAACAATTTATATTTCAATTATTTTAATTCTTCAATAATCTTTATTTTTCATATATTTTTAATTTTTCAATCATTTTCATTTTTCAATCATTTAACTTTTTAATCATTTTCATTTTCAATTATTTTTATTTTTCAATCATTTTAAGTTTTATATTAGTTTTATTCTTCAATCATTTTTATTTTTCAATCATTTTCATTTATTTTCATTTTCAATCATTTTTATCTTTCAAACATTTTTATTTTTCAATGATTTTTATGTTTCAATCATTTTGATTTTTCAATCATTTACGTTTATCAAACATTTTATTTTTCAATTTTTTTACACATTTTCATTTGTCAATCATATTAATTTTCAATCGTTGTAAATTTTCAATACTTTTCATTTGTCAATCATTTTTATTTTTCAATAAATTATATTTTTCAATAATTTTTTTTTTCAATCATTTTTATTTTTCAATCATTTTCATTTTTCAATCATTTTCATTTTTCGAACATTTTTTTTTCAATAATTTTGTTTTTTCAACTATTTTCATTTTTCAATCAATTTTATTTTTCACAGAATTTATTTTCAGTTATTTGAAATTTTCAATCATTTTTTTCAATCATTTTTATTTTTTGATCATTTCCATTTGTTAATAATTTTAATTTGTTTATTATTTTTATTTTTCAATCATTTTTATTTTTCAATAATTTTTGTTTTTTTTACATCTTTTTAATATGTCAATTATCTTTATATTCATAATATTTTTATTTATCAATTATTATCAATTAACACTCGATTTTTCATACATTTTAATTTTTTAAACACTTTTATATTTTTATTAATTTTATTTTTCAATCATTTTCTTTCAGCCATTTCTATTTTCCATGATTTTTATTTTTCAATCATGTACATTTTACAAACATTTTTATTTTTCAATCATTTAAATTTTTCAATCCTTTTCATTTTTCATTCATTTTCATTTTTCAATCATTACTTTTTTAATCATTTTTATTTTAAATTTTTTTACTTTTTCAATCATTTTTATTTTCCAATTATTTTGATTTTTCAAATATTTTTTTAATCATTTTACGTTTTATTCCTTTTAATTTAGCAATTATTTTGACTATTCAAACATTTTTATTTTTCAATCATTTTCATTTTTCAATCATTTTCATTTTTCAATTGTTTTTTCTTCAAATATTTTTATTTATTTTTATTTTTATTTTTATTTTTCAATCATTTTTATTTTTCAATCATTTTTATTTTTCAATTCTTTTTAATTTTTCAAATATTTTAATTTTTTATTCATTATCATTTTTCAAACATTTTAATTTTTCAAACATTTTGCCCGGGGTTGAATGAGGATTAACGAACGTTTCACACTTTCAATACTTTTATAGCCATCAAAATCGGCCAAATTTCCCAAATTGCCTGTTCTAGTCGGGAACACACCGTGGTACACCTAAAAGAAGCAATGAATTAGTCCACAATACATTGTAGTTTACATTGCATTCCATAGAACCTACTATTTAATAAAACATATTGAATATAACGTCCTGAATTAATGTTAAAAATGCAAAAGTCAAGTATTATGGTTAAATTATGCTCTAAACAGAAATATTAATTTCGAGCGTACCCCTGTCTTATCAAATAACCTACTGTTAATTTCTGCTTGTGATTAAGCTTAAACGTGATTAAATGCACTTATGATGTGCTAACTTTATTCAAAATCGGCCTGTAACTTCTTTAATCGGACTTTATCAATTATCGATTTTTGATACATATCGGCAGCGGTCGGGTACAAAACATAGCTAAGAACACTCTCAGACACATAAAGTAAAGTTGTATGAAATTTTAAAAAATCGGCCCAGCCGTTTTGGAGTCCATAGAAACCAAACTCACTAACACAGGTACACACACACACACACACACACATACACACACACACACACACACACACACACACACACAAAGTGCACATTATATATAAATGAAGATATCTTATTTTTCATTTTCCTCTTTTTCATTTATCAGCTATTTTCATTTTATTTTCCCTTTTTTACATTTTGCAGTTATCCTCTTAGTAGGTTCTTCTTTATTTAGTTTTGATTTTATTTTAAAAAATTTCTATTTTTTCAAATCATTATTCTATTTCTTTTTAATTTTTACTTTATTCTTTTTCATAAAAATGTTCGTTTTTAACTTTTTTTTTTCCCAATAATTTCTTTCTTATTTACCTTTTTTTCATTTTAATAATTTTTTGTTTTGTCGATTCTTCATTATATTTTATAGTTATTTCATAATTAGAAATCCCCAAGAAAATGCATTTTAGAACAGCGGCATAAGATTGATTTTATAAAAATACCGTTTGCATTATATATTCAACAATATTTTACAAAAGAGATGGAGAGGTGATAACGTACGTCCGGATATGACATGTTTTAGTGTATTATTTTATACATTATAGAAATCAGCGCGACGTATAAAATAAACTGTGTAGCGGAACAGCACTACTGTCAAAGGAAAATTAAGACCCCTATTTCCCCCCCCCCCCGCTAGTCTGTGGGAGACTCTTGGGCATGGTAAAGAATCCACTTAGTCCTCCCCCTCTCCTCGGTCGGGGTAACGTGAGGTCACCAAAAGCAGGTGACTGATGTAATACGGAAGTAAACAGAAATAATTCTGTTCATGGTTTCGTATTTCATTGTGCTGAGCAGAAAATACCTCTGGGTAAAATGGTCAGGACAATCATCCAGTATGCGCACTGCTCGAACAGAAAGAAACTGCAACCTACTGTCTGGACAACTGCAAAAAAAGCTATGCCAATACATCAAATTCTTTATTTTTTATCAGTGTGAATAGCGTTCTGAATCAGAACACATCACTCAGTAAGAATTAGCATGAAAAACAGGTTGAACCGGGTTGTCATCAAACTACTTTCCGACAACCAGCAAAAAATAACGGGAAACATTGTGGGTAGAAGAAGCAGAAGACGACAGCGAAAAACATACGTTGACTGTCTGAACACCTGGGCAACATCAAAAGTGATGGGAAACAATGAATTCATGAATGCCTTGATGGAGAGATATAGATAGATAGAGAGTCATAGCCGTCAATGCCTGTACCAGGCAGGACACCATTTCAAGCTTAAATAGAAATCAGTAATTCATCGCATCGTTCATGCAAAATTAGGTTCAATTACAAAATGTTATTATATAGTAAGAACCTTACACGAGTAGGTAACGATTAAGTTAGCTAATGTGAATTTGGACGAGGGTCACTTTTAGTGCATGTCACGATAATCTATCTGCAAACAGAATTGCACCCAAAGACAGTTGACTTGAAGTTGAAAGTGCAAGAGATAAAACATCGTAAACAACAAAAACAAAAAAAATGTCGAGTGATCACGATATGATGCCCGTCACATTTTCATATCAATGACGTCACATTTTCAAATCAATCTCTCACGGGAAGCCACACGCACGAGATATGACCACATCATGTAAAATCTGATATTCCTAGCGAATGTTACTGATGCCTTTGTCTGTCGTCTCGTTCATTTCTTAAAAGTAAGTTAAGAAATTAAAAGTAATTAATTTTAGTTATGTAGTTGCTCTCTTTCTCCTAAGTTCATTCTCTTCAATAAAACCTTGAAAAACCTAGAACACATCTTTCTTGTGTCTTTCATATATGAGAAGTCTATTCGTAGTGGAACAGACGAGGCGATCGCCAACAATTAGATGATGCGGTCGCACATAAAACAGCGACAATGCAGATAATAAAAGACCTGGTGCAAACACTCGCACACGTATAAAGACTCTGGCTTCTTGATTACTTATAAAGGTTGTCCAAAAAGTAACTGAAGGGTTTTGAACTTCAATGGATTCTTTATTTTTGATGACATGTTTTTATAGTTTTAACACAATCTGACTTAGACATTAGAAAATTGAAAAATATGCAAAATTTAAACAATCTTTATTTATGAAAAATAATGTCTTTTAAATGTTGCCCATTTTCAGCTTCGCATATTCATGCTCTTTCCAAAATATTATTCATGACAGATTGCAGAATCTTTGGATTTCAATTTAACTCCCTTATTTCGTTCCTGATGTTTTCTTCAATTCTTGCAGGGTTTGGGGTTTGTTAACATAGACTCTTACTTTAAGATATCCCCACAAGGAAAAGCCGGGGCTAGTCATGTCTAGGGAAGGCGGTGGCCATTTGACATTGCCATTACGCGAGATAATATTGTCGCCAAAACATTGCCTGATTTTGGTGAAACAATTTTACAACTTGCGTACGATGTCCAATATTATACTTATCCATCGTACATTTCCAAAATATTATCTGTAAAATATCTGAAACAAAGTAAAAAGTAATCATTTATGGTAAAATTACAAAGATTTTCATTAACTTTTAAATGAGAAGATAACACCGTTTTCCATATTGTCGAAGTTCTATTTACTTTTTTTATAGAATAGATTTTCTGTTTTGCTTAACAGCAACTTTCTACCTAATAAAGTTGTTTTACAAACGAGTCACCACCAAAGGCCACTCAAGGATAAGGGTTAATGTATGTACAGTGGTCAATGGGAACAGTCATCGTTAGTAGTGAAAATTTGGTAAATTGGATTACTTAAGGGGATGGCTCATCAAGAATTTGTTCAAGTTGGACTTGAAGACAACCATATTGTAGTAAGTGTTCGAAATATAAAAATATAAAGATTTATACGACGTGTCTTTTGTTTCATTTTACTTCAATCGAGTTTCTCAAGAAACCAAGGAGTACCTTCTTATGAGCTAACACTTAATGTCTATATGAGATACATAGATATTCGAATGTTGCATCAAATCACTTTTTACGGTTCAATCGTTGAGTTAGTAAAGAAGTTAAGAACATTAATTTTCCACTTCCCAAATCAGTAAAATATGTTATAGTATACATTTCTTGTGGTCTCTTAGTCTTACTGGATTCAATGACAAGAATTCATCTACTCTGGTGGAGTATCCAGCTTTGTGCTGTTACTATACTTGAAGAAGATGCACCATTTCTTGTATAAGACACTGTGGGGTTTACCAAACCGAGGGGATCTTATTTGCGTTGTGAATACCATGTGATTTTGAATATTTAGTCAGAGTTTACTTATAGGAAAAAGTATCCTCATGCCAGGTTTTATATATATATATATGTGTGTGTGTGTGTGTGTGATATCATAAGTTTATTATATTTATATATACACCATGCACATACACATACAACCGCATGCACACACATGCACACACACACATATATATGTATATATATATATATATGCAGACATTCAAGTTCATACCAGTAGACATTAAATTTCTCTCCAGTAGGTATTCACATTTTCACTTATTTTAGTATGAGATATGACGTGTCTTAAAATAAAAATAAAAAATCGTTATTATTCATAGAAATTTAATACTACTACTTCTACCTTTATCTTTGCTTATACTCTACAGCATCACCAGCAAGAAATCTAAACACATAAAAATATAGATCTAAAACTTAGCACATCATTAAATTTGCAGCTAAAATTCGTCTTATTTTTATTTCTATTTGAAACATGGTTTCTGCATTATCGCTTTTCAATTTATCATACGTCAATGGATTTCTTTCGCCTTTTGAAACGAATCGACTGCGAAATACAGCACTTATGGATTTCATTTCGAAATTTCTTTTCCTTTGCGTCATTTGAAAACGATTTTCAAGAGTTCTTCTGGATCTGTAGTTCTAGTTAGCATTCCTTTGTCAAAAACTTATTTCATCCGAAGCCAAGTTTGCCATTGCTGTAAGTGTGAACATTATTCAATTTGTTCAGAGATAAAAAAAAAATGAAAAAGTACATAGGTACTTATGCAGAATAGGAACTGCGTTATCCTGGGCAAGTTACGTAAACCACCGGAAGGTACTGAAGTGCTTTAACCAATGAAATCGCAGCAACTGAAAAGGATAAACTGTAATGTTTTGTTTAGTTATTCTTTTACGGTATATTTTATTTATTAAATTAACAGAATTGTTAAAAATCAACCTTTCATGTTAAGAATGGCTTTTTAAATAATAATTTTTATTATTTCAGCACCGTCTGTAATCTTTTTTAGTCGCGTGCAAGTGACTCTATAAGTCACTCCGTCGGTCGGTCGGTCTGTCGGTCTGTCTGTAAAACTTTTGTTCTTGGACTTTTTGGTTAATAGATGCTGTTCTTAGCTTTTTAAGGTTTTCTTGGCCTTTTGGCCAAGATCATGGTGTAGTATATGTTCTTACTACATGCTGTGTTGTAACTTTTCCTTTGCCACATAGCTAAGATCAAAGTTTAGTATCTTTTCTTAATAGATGTTGTACTTAACTTTGTAACTTTTCCTTGGCCACATGGCTAAGATCAAATGGCTATCGGCGTCGTTTACTGTAATTCTCATAATATGACTGTTTTCGTTATAATTATATGTTTTTTTCATGAATGTTTTAATTGTTTGTTAGCATTTAAACATTCTGCAACAAACAACAACAAAACATGTTTGGCACCTTCCGACAGTTTACGCAACCTGCCCGGAATATTGCATTGATAACACGATCTCTATTCTGAAGGAGTAAAACATTATATATAACTATCAAAATACCCGTAATCAATATAATATGTTGAAGCATTTTTTGTTTGTACCAAGGATTTCACACCCATTAAAAAATGAGATCGTCCGTTTGCCAAAAATGAAATTCAATGTAAAAAAAGTATTCAGTTGACAAGAAAGTTCTTGCGGAATTTTTAATGTCGATTTCAAATAATGAATTTTAAATAAGCCTTCATTATAATACGTTAACTCTATATATCATTTTATAGAGGGGTTTTCGCTTTGTCTAATATTTAAATTACAGTCTTTTTAAAACGATTATGTCTTATTTTCTAGAACGTTGAATACAAGATGGAAAAATAATGCTATTCATTTCGACACCTCGTGGTGAATAAAATACATCCCACGAGATTTCATTTACTGTTTTCCTTCTACCGTGGTCTTTTCAAGGCTCAGGAATCTCCTGTTTTTGCCATAATAATTCTTCGTTACTTGTAGCTCTTTATATTAAGTGGTTTCATGCCTTGTCTGGATTTCCCTAGAAAATAAAAGAATTCTTCCTGACGGTATAAACGTGAAGGGAAAAATGAAAAAAATATTGTGGTAACGAAACGAGTTTTTGCAGTGAATATTTCGTCTGGGTCGATTTCCATTAAAATGGTTTCGTTTGTTCGTTCCATCTTCTTTGTTTTCATTCCTTTGCTTTTCTTTCTCTCTGTATACATTTACTTGTTCATAATGTTCGCCTTTAATATTTGATTCGCTCCTGCCAGCTTTTGTTGGTTTGCGTAATGCTTTCATTCGCTTTTAATATCAAGTAAGTGGATTAAATTGTGGGGTCGAGTCAAAAGGATTAGCGAGGTTGATTGACACGGCTTGACCCCAAGGTCAGTAAAACTGATGCAGAAAGCATGAAATTGATTCGTTGATTTGAAAGAGATCACCTATTCAATAGCATGATAAAGATTGGAATTCATTTGTCGAAAAATTAAGTAACGGTATTTTATTAATATTAATCAGTAATTATTATATAATTTAATAAACGCATTATATATATTACTATTAATTATATTAATTATTATATACCACAGGAAAAACTGTCTTGTTAAAGACATTTAGTTAATGCATTTTATAAATGACTTTCTTGATAAAATTGTGTTCGAGATGAGTATATTTGCTGATGACACCACGCTCTATAATAGACATAATAGAAAAACGAATGCATTCATATCCAAGTAAGAAACCTTAGTAAACGACCTTCAATCTGTAGTGGAATAGGGTTGTGAATGGATAGTAACATTTAATATTGCTAAGACTAAAGTTGTATCCTTTAACAACTATATAAGAAACCTTCTCAAGCAACAATTGCCTTTACAAATAACACCCTGCCTGAGAGCTCATCGTTCCAAATCGACTATATACAGGGTGTCCACAAAGTCTGGCTACATAATGTAACCAGACTTTGTGGACACCCTATATATATATATATATATATATATATATATATATATATATATATATATATATATATATATATATATGCGCGCGCGTGTCCCTGTGTCTGTGTCTGTGTCTGTGTACATACATATACATATATATATATATATATATATATATATATATATATATATATATATATATATATATACAGGGTGGCTACAAAGTCTGGCTACATAATCTACAGGATGCTTCCACAAAGTCTGGCTACATAATGTAGCTAGGCTTTGTGGACATCTTGTATTTACAGGCAACCTTAATTCTAACAAATACATTGAAGACATTGCTAAGGCTGCTGCAAATTACTCAATTACTCACGCCATGCACTATTCACTCATGCAGGGAATATTGTTGCTACATTTACAACTAGTCGCTTACTCTTAGACAAAATCCCCCAAATAGTCTACAATCTAATGATTCCGACACACACACACACACACACACACACACACACACACACACACACATACATACATATATATATATATATATATATATATATATATATATATATATATATATATTTATATATTACAATAGAAAAATGCGGGATAATATGCTTAAGCTTAAAAAGGGAAAAATAAAGGACTAGCTGTTAAAACTGGAAAAGGAAAGGAAAAGATATTCTAGTAAAAGATATAATAATATAATAATTTTATAATTTAAAATATTGCAGCATTAATAATTGATTATATAATGTTATAAGTTGAATTTAAAAAAAAATTCTTAATGCTGTAATATGCTAAGTTATAAATTTATTATATTTTTACTAGAATATCTAGTCCTATTTACCAGTTTTTACAACTAGTTCTTTAGTTTTCCATGTTTAAGCTGAACCATATTACTTTTCATGCTAGCATTTTTCTATTGTAATCCATGATTTTTCCAGGCTTCACATAAATTCACTTGTTCTTTGTTTAATTTCAGTCTTATTTTTTGCCCTCATAAACACATATGTAATAAAAATGTACGGCACTCGTCTGCTTTCAATAAACCCCCAAATTATCTCCCTTTCTTGCTTTTATTAGTGAATTAGTAGCAACAGAAGTCGCTGAACCCACGTGGTTGCTATGGAAACCAGTCATAAAAGCGTCGCTCATCTCCTTATATATTTTTCACGATTTTGAACGCAAGCAACCTCATCATAATTTTTGTTTTACCGAACGAAAATTGAAATTTTTGTCACAATATGAATATGAATGACATATATATATATATATATATATATATATATATATATATATATATATATATATAAAAGAGAAAAAAATTAAAGCTGTGAGTTAAAATTTAAAATTAAATTTATTATTCGACAGAATACTCTGGAAAACAATTGTCAAACTCCTTATTCCGCAGAGTTTCAAGGAATTCTATTCTTGCTATTCTTCTGATCAGATGACAGAAAGAAATTAACAAATAATAATTGTATCTATACTAGAATTTGCTGGTTGAGGAATTAGATTAAACTACAATTTATAATAGTCACAAATTGAAAATGTTCATGTCAGTTAAAAGCGTATGAAGAAATGTGAAAAAGAATAAAAACAACCCGGGAATAACATTCCTGCATGTTTGAAGACTTTTTAAATGGTAATCCGAAAAGCGAAAAAGAATTCTTTAAAAGGAATCCAATAGTCAAAATTTAAAATCCATTGGATAATATAATCCGGTTGGAAAAATAATTCAATGCAGCTCAAATCCATAAAAATTGTTCTTTCAATCAGTGTAGTTTTCCAAACACAGAAAGGCTGATCTTCAGTTGAATAGAACAGATACATATAGAAACAGAAAACACACACACATATATATACATATGTATTCATGTGCGTTTTCTATTTCCATATTTCTCTTTTCTATTTTCGATCTTGGCTTAAGGTAGTTGCCTGTCTAGCCGCACTGATGAGTTGTGATACAGCGAAACAGTACTGTATACGAATGACTATATATGAGCAAAAATAAAAATGGGCCAAGAGTGATAAAAGGAAGAAATCGATTTTTCTATGAATTTTTGTTACTTTTAACTGAAACTTTCTATTTTGCAGATCATTATTATTATAGCATATAATAATAATAATAAGAAAAATTAATCCTAAACATGGTAAGACCGCATCTTGGCGAAGATATAAAAAACGAATTGCAGGATTAAAGCAATGCAAAATGACTTACAAGCAGATTTTTGATATTTTAAGAAAAGAAAAAGTGAAAACATTTCTTTCTGTAGTGAAGCGAATTGGTCAAAGTTTCGAAGTCGAATACTTGGTAACAGAGGAATGTGGATGTGGTCGACCTAGAGCATCCAGTTTGAAGGACAACCACAGGCGTAAATTAACTGTTTTGATGGAATGAAAGAAAACTTATGTTGACCATAGTAAAGAATTCAAAACGGACTGAAAATTCTCTTTCTAGATATACTATATCTAGACGAATGGAAGAAATGGGATTTTCCTCTAAAAGGTGTCAAAGAAGCCATTTTTGTCTAAGAACATCAATGATAGAAAGAGATTTCTCTCGTATTATGGCAAGAAAGATGCAGACCGGTTCAGGAATGTTTTCTGGTCAGATAAATCAAGATTTTGTCTTGTTATTGATGCTCCCGATACTCCCAAATGATGCAATCGAAGAACTGGAGAAAGATATTCACAAGTTGGATAAAAACGACAGTTATACACAGGAATGGAGAGATAATGGTATGGAGAACTTTTACTGCAGCAAGAGTTGGGTAACTTATTAGATGTGAGAAGTCAATCAATGCAAAGGAATACATTCGAATATTAGAGAAAGGACTGTTACTAAGTATCCAGAAGCTGGGAATATCCCAGAACATTATTTTTCAACACGTTAATGCCCCTGCACACACTGCTAAAGTAACAAAAAATTTTTTTTCTCATAATTCAATTAATGTGATATTTTGGCCAGGTCACAGCCCCGATTTAAACCCAATCGAGAATATTTGGTCTATAATATCTCGTGCATTGGATGGGAGAACATTTTCGAACAATGATAAACTGTGGGAAGCTATGTAAAGCGAATGAAATAGCATCTCCTCTTCACAGTGTTCCACTTTGGTTGAGAACATGTCTAAAAGGATTGATCTTTTAAAAAATCAAAATGGAATGCGATTCCATCCTAAGCATTTATTAAAGCAAATGTCTTGTTCTGTGTTATTAGTATCGTTTAAGTTTCCTTGTTCAATTGTTCTTTGTTCAATATAGCTTTTAGTGCAATAAAATGTATAAAATTTCTTTGGCCCATTGTTTTTATTCACGAATATATATATATATATATATATATATATATATATACACGAGGGGCGTGCAATAAGTAATGCCTCTGATCCACTGACCTAGCTGAAATTTTGTATGTGCAATGATTTATATATCTACGGGTTATGTGGCAAAGTACAGCTCTGAACTAATTGTTGTTTCTGTTTTACAGGTGTTTGAACTGAGTCAGGTGTGAAATGGAGTCTGTTGAGTGTCGAGCAGTGATCTGGTTTTTGTATTTGAAAGGACGCATACCACAGGGGACTTTTGATGAAATGAAAGAAACTTATGGAGATAATTCCCCATCATATGACCTTGTAAAACGCTGGCATCGTGAATTCAAACATAGCCGGTAGTCTGTGAAAACAGCTCCCAGACCTGGCTGCTCCCCTTCTCCCACTGATGAGGCATCTGTCCGTCAAGTTCAGGCTGCCATTTTGGAAGATCTGCTCATTACTATTCGCCAAATAGCCCAAGATGTCAAGATTAGTACAGGGTCTGTGGAAATTTTCATTCATAACTATTTGCATATGCATAAGGTGTCTGCCAGATGGATTCCCAGGTTGCTCACACCATTCCAGAAGCGAGAACGCGTCGAGTGCTCGGGAATGAATTTGGAGATGTGCCAAGAAGATGAGTCAAAGTTTTTCAAAAGACTGATTACACTGGATTAAACCTGGGTCCATCACTATGATCCAGAGATCAAAGCCCAGTCAATGCAGCAGAAGCACTTGAACTCATCACCTCCAAAGAAGGCAACGGTGCAGCCCTCCGCTGGTAAGGTCATGCTCACAGTCTTCTGTGACCAGGACGGAGTAGTGATGAGAGATTTCCTGGCAAAGGGTACCACAATTACAGGAGCCTATTGTGCTTCACTTTTGAGGAAATTAAATGAAGCTATCAAAATCAAGAGACGGGGCAAGATCAGTACAGCAAAGGTACCCTCCTCCTGCAAAACAACGCTCCGGTCCACAACTCGCATGTCGCCAGATCAGAAGCACATGCGTGTGGTTAGAAATCCTCCCCCATCCTCCCTTCTCCCCTGACGTTGCACCCTCTGACTTTCACCTCTTCCCAGCCATGAAGTTGTTTTTGAAAGGAAAGCGTTTCCAAGATGATGCAACCTAGATTTCTGAAGTCACGTCGTGGTTGGAGGACCAACCTGGGGTGTTTACAAAAACGGTTTCCAGAGCTGCATCAAACGATGGGAGAAATGCATAACTGTGAGTGGTTCCTATGTAGAGAAAGATTAATAACTGTGCCAAGTTTCGTTGCTCTACTGCTGTGGGAAGTGGGCCAGGGGCATTACTTATTGCACACCCTCGTATATATATATATATATATATATATTGTTTGATGTTTATTGGGCCTCAGCTAAGTGTAAAATTATGAAGAAAATCAATATAGTACTATGATATTTAGTTTAAAATTTCACAGAAAGCTAGGAAAACAATGGTACCGTCAGTTTCAAATCCGAAATGGAACCATTTCATGGTCGAAAAATATGGAATTCTGATCAAAGAATTATTTCTGTTCTTACCGGAAATGGAGTTGCTATTTCTTAATCACAATTTATTTATTTATTATTTTTTATTTAAAATTTCTTAAATTGACTTATATATTTATTTTGTTTTGCAGGAACATCCAGTTTATAGGTTTTCAGATTCGTTGAAAACCTGGGTTTCAACGATTGTTTTTCTTTGAATTCTAAATATTGCCTTTTTCCAAAGTAAGTTTACTCTTGAAATTTTCATTTTTCCCCTCTAAATAAGACAATTTTTAAACGCTTATATGCACCCAATGCTCTTGTTAAAAATTTAAAATATACAAATATATCGATGCATACACGCATTTAAAAAAAATTCTATCTTTGTTAAAGTTTTGTTTTTGATAATCTATTTTCTTAATTTTATATTTTAAGAATCCATTCATAATTAAATAATTATTTTGAAGATATTTTTATTTTAAAATTTTTTTAAATAACGTAAACAAATATATACCTTATATATCTACATTGATATTATTTTCTTTTATTCATTTTTATTTTCTATATATTTTCTACATATTTTCTATATATTTTACCTACCATATGCTTTTACATCTACACACATGATTTGTATAAAACTATATTAGTGTTTATATGCATGCCTATATCAAAATATAATATGCATTTATAAAAATTCCTTTCATATTTTTATATTTTAACATATATATATCTATACACACACACACACATATATATATATATATACATATACGCATATATATACATATACGCATATATATATACGCATATTTATTTATATATATTAATAATTATAATTTTAGATGTAGGAATTTGAATTTTACTTACATTTTTTATATATTACAAATTTATCAATTTACTTAATCTATAAATATTTTTAATAATGTTTTGTCTGTCTGTCTCCACGATGTCAAACTGTATCTCTTTCGAAACTAAAAGTCGAAGACCTTCGCTAGAGGCCTCAAATTATTGGAAATTCTTATGTGCCGTTCTTTTATGGGTCTTTAGCTGGTTAAAGTAGTTTTAAAGGGGCAAAAAGGGGCGAACAATTGACAAAGTCGTTACATATTTTGTATATTTATCTTAATTTATTTTTAATCAGTTCATATGCGTCTCACATTACTACAGTGGTAACATCGCATGCTTTGATTGCTACAGGTTTCTAACTGATGGCGCCCTCATACTTTTTTTACTTTTGAAATCACGACTCAATAATAATATATACGAAATCTGGACAAATTAAAGTATCATATTTAAGTGTATTTTACGACAGGGCAAAGCCGCCCCTGCTAGTTATTATATATATATATATATATATATATATATATATATATATATATATATATATTAAGTAGTTACGCTGATTGGATGGACCTGTCCCTCGAGTTGATAAACGAGAAAGTATGTAATCAATTTTCTAGGCCTTGCTTGTTCATAGAAACATAAATTTGATGGCCTTTATAATCTAACTTCAAGAAATTTAAAGTTTTAAGGTGGACACCTGAAACTATCGTTCCTAGTGAAGCAATCCTTTAATTTAATTTAAACCCAAGGGCTTTTTGTCCACCGAACTTTTACGCTTTCCCGGCTTATTCTCCATCTATTTTTTAATCTGCGTTTGTATATATATATATATATATATATATATATATATATATATATATATATATATATATATATATATATATATATATATTCTTTTATTTTACTTTATCTTTTACGGGACCACTTACCCCTCACTCCTCAACCCCATTTTCTGCTACTCTGACCCCCCCCACTTGTCTGTATCCCTTTCTTTTACACATTAGTAATAATTATTATTAACAGTATTTTCATTATTATTAGTAGTAGTATTAGTGGTGGTGATGGTGGAGGTAGTGGTAAAAGTACTATTATCTTTATTATTATCATTATTATTACTGTCTTGTTTTTACCGATATTATTATTATTATTATTATTATTATTATCATTATTATTATTATTATTATTATTATTATTATTATTATTATTATTATTATTATTATACTCATCATTATAATTGCTGTTAGTATTAATATCCCCGTTATTTGCTACCATAACCGCTACCATTACCTCCATTTTCACTGTTATTAACATTAATTTTGAATTTACTTCTATCACAACTATTGGTAATATTATCTTTAATGTTTATTTTTAATATTTATCTTTAATTTTGTCTTTATCTTTATTTTTATCTTCAATTTTACTTCTATTTTATTTTCATCTTTATTATTACTACTATTATTTTAATTTTCATTATTATTATTATTATTATTATTATTATTATTATTATTATCTTTCGTACTATTATAATTACCCTACTATTATTTGGTATATTTACCCATCCTCATAAGTAGTAATGGTTTCCTTACTCCTCCACTTTGCCATCTATATGTATACTTAATCTTTTGCATCAACGCACTAATAGTCATTGCCACCCTAATCTCCGAACGCCCCCTTATAATCAGACTCCCTATATCATAACAGAAGAAACTTATAAATATATTGCCTCATATTACTTTTCAGTTTTACGACCTTGCATACCCCCCAAATTATAAGCGATTTTATAGCCGCTATTTGCTGTTTAGGTGATACCAATCAAAATTACCACTCCATAGAAAATAGACATCCCACAAAAATAAATTACCACGCAGCAACAATATACCCCCCAATTGAACCCTAATACATATACCCCTTAATCTCAACACTGTGTTAAAGGCCATATAAATCTTATATATCATACTATATATAACAGTCTTCTCCTTATTTATTTAGAATTCAATAAAGCTTACCCCTTAAAAGCTTAATTATTGTTGAGCTTGGCATTATCCGAATAAGTCTTCTTTTTGTGGAATTGAACTTTCTTTTTTCCTCTTACACATTAAGCTATATATATATATATATATATATATATATATATATATATATATATATATATATATATATATATATATATATAAATGAATGAATGTTTACATTGCATGTTTATGTATGTGTTGCATTTATATGTGTGCTAACTATATGGTGTGTGTCAGCGTACATGTGTAAATTTGCCCATCCGTATCAGCCTACGAAACTGCCATGTTGATGTACGTGGTGTTATATTAAGCCGATAAAAACTTTTTCGTTTAATTGCCAACAGTTGAATTCTTTGTGCGGAGAAATTTATTTTTGGACCAAACAAACGATTAATTCTTCCTTATCAGAAGAGTAGAGAAAGTGCTAGGTAGCATGGGGAAGATGCGGCATTAGGCTTCGAAATGCTCTGGCATGAAGAGTCCCTTCTAGCCCCCAAATTTTGCCTGTATTCCATTAGTCAATATTGTATAAGCTCCAATAATAATTGTTGAGCTTGGCATTATCCGAAAAATCTCCTTTTGTGGAATGGAACTTTCTTTTTTTCCTCTTAAACATTAAGCTATATATATATATATATATATATATATATATATATATATATATATATATATATATATATAGAGAGAGAGAGAGAGAGAGAGAGAGAGAGAGAGAGGAATTTTAATTTTTGTTCAAAAGTGTGAATTCAAAAGATACTAATTTTCTCAACCGTCTTGAAGTGAAATACTCAGTGCATTTAAGTGCATAAATAATTTACTTTTTTGAGCTAATAAATTATAATAAATTATACTTGTTTTATCTATATGTTTGCTATCTATTACTTTTAATTCTAATGCTTGCTTGGCCAGGATTATATCTGGATTTTATTATCCTATGTAATTTCTGTGTTTGCTGCCTGTTTTTTCTATTTTATTAAAAGAGCTTGTTTTTTTGCGTATGCAGGCCTTTGAACACTCACTATGTATATTTAAACATTGTTTCTTATTAGAGTCTTTTATGGTTTTTATGATATGATATTTCTTTACGTTGCAAAGGGAGCAATGCATCGAGGCTGATGGCCTTCGCTGTATTTCCTATTTTATGGTGAGAAGTGATACTTTGTCCATTGATTCTCACGCTCAGGTTTCTAAGGCTACATTCGTTCTTGTTTCCTCTCTGAATAAGCTTCGTGTGCATAAAAACTCTGTGTGAATGTGCCTATGTCTGTTTTTGGTATACGAGGAATCTTATCTTGTAGTGACCCGTAGATTCCATGGACAAAACTTCCTTCTTAAAACTACACGTCTGTGTAAATCTGTTCTGTTTTACTGCTTTCCAATTTACTACAATATGATTGTCTTCAAGTCCAACTTGGACAAATTCTTGATTGGCTATCCCCTTAAGTAATATAATTTACAAAATTTCCACTACTAACGACTACTATGAAATGCTCCATTTGACCACTGTGCACTCATTAACCCCTATCCTCCGATGATGACTCCTTCGTAAAGAAATCCTCTAATGGACAATTTTCCTTGGATCTGCAAGAGTTTTCTTTTGCGCTTTTTTTTTGAGAGGACAGTATTTATTGAAGGGGTTGTAAAGTGGCTAATTTTTCTTGCATTCCTGTTGAACAATTTATGTAGTTTATTCTGTGGTGGAAAGTTTGTTTCAGGAATAAATGTCATTCCTTTGAGTTAAATGAAGAGTCATTTTGTGACTGAGTTCTCATCTCTCGATCATCAGTTATTATAACTTCTTACACGGATGATGGCATAATCATAGAGCACCAGTGTATTTAGGTAAAAAAAATAATTGTTAATATTTATGAAAAAAAATTAGTTATAAAACCGTTTAAATAATTAAAGTTGAGTTCTCTTTAGGGAATTAAAAAACAGATAATTTTAGCTCAAACACAACATTCTACCTTTTGATCGTTGAATAATCTCTAACTGTTTACTATGTATCTCCGCCGATTTGGCATTTTAGGCACTTAATTTTCTTCAATTTTTGTGTTAATTGCCTTGCGGTAAGATGCTAGCTTACGAAGCCAAAGTAAATTGTGAGGGGGTTCGAATCCACTCGACAAGCTGTGATTATAACTTCTTACACTATTTATTTTGATATAAAGCACTTTAAGAGATTAGAGTTAAGCCCTCTTTAGATATTAAGAAAAAACGGATAACTAGACTAACCAGTCAAATGAACTTGAATAACGGAAGCAGATTACCTCCTGATATGTAATCTATCTCGAGTTACGCCGGCATGTTGAAAATTGTGATTTTGCTGTGAAAGTTGGTTAGTGTAAGAAAAGTTCAATGATTTTAGTCATGTAATACTTTCTCATTGTTAATATGAATTCGGCATTTACATTTTGTGTTTAATTCCTGTTTGCTTTGGATTAAAATGCTAACCTATCGAAGTAACAAGCGACTTTATGCCTGGGTTTTAATCTCGCGACCAGCAGTAATTACCATTTCCTACACTGATGATTACCTAATCATGAAATGGCCGTAGGTGTAAAAATAACTGTTAATATTAACTTAACTAATTATATATATATATATATATATATATATATATATATATATATATATATGGAAAAAAAGCGAAGAAAACCTGTGTCCTTTTTAGAAAATTTTCAACGTTTCGTCCCTATTTTCGGGGGATTTCCTCAGGTTTATGATAATGATGATTGAGGAAAATAATATATACCAAAGATGAGAATCCTATGAAATGTGAGATCTATTCCAAATTTCACAATGTTGAGCATTGAAAAAAAAAAGTTGCAATTTCTCTTCCAATTTTAAGATTTTGTATTTATACCGAAATACATTTTCTTTTTCTTTTAATGGATTGATACGTTTTGTTTCCTCTGATGAGTTAAGGGCAGAAGAGATTTATTGGTATAATAATTAAATGAATGTGTTTGCGTTTCGAAACAATTGCTATCAAGAATTGTAAATGTCAACAATATTAAAGAATAAATTTAAAATGGTTGACATCATAAAATTTGAAATATAGACTTTGTGCAATTGCATTGAGCTTCGTAAGTCAAATCACCCTTTTCTTCACCATATTCCCTCTGCTTCACTTTTTGTTATCAAGCATAATCTTTGACTTGATCTTTGATCTTTGATCTTTGACTTACTTGCAGTTTCATGAAATACTTTTGTATGCAAAATCCGATGCCGCATTTTGCTAATTCCTACCCTCTGATGAGAAGGAAAGTATTTCTTCGAAACTCCGCGGATTGAGGACTATCCACTTATTAAGCATTTCCTTTTCAAAATAAATATGTTTGTAACTCTTTTTCAAAGTATTTTTTAACATGTTTTATTAACTATTTGCTCTTATTATAAGCTCTATCTCCTACTTTGTTTTTATTGAGCTTTTACATCTGGTTGAGATTACTTTATAAATATTAATCCTTTAATATTTATAATATACCGTCTTGAATCATTTTGGTAAATTTAATTGTAATTTTTATTTTTATTTGATATATATATATATATATATATATATATATATATATATATATATATATATATATATATATATATATATATAACTTATGTTCATATCTCTCTATTTATCTACATTTGTTCTATCTGTTCGTTGATCACCATAAGTATGCGTGCACTTGCACACAAGTATATGAAGTCAGTTCTTTCCTTAATTCTTGTAAAATGCGATCCCAAGTTCGTGCACTATTAAATCAGGTTTCTTTCTCGTTTAAAACCTTTCCAATATTCAATAATCGGCATTTATTCCTTCACGCATTTTCTCCCTTCTCATTTATTTCGTTTTCGTTATCTTCTTTTATTATTCATTGTTTTCACTTTGCTTCTTTTTATTTATTTTCTTATTTTACCGTTTCAATTTCTTTCTTCTTTCTTTGCATTGTTCGTATATTTTTACATCTTTTTATTTTTATTTTTCCTCGTCTTTTGTTCCTTTGTTTTTTTGTTCCTTTTTTTATTTTTTATTTTATTCCTACATTGTCCCCATGCAAATAATTTCTATTTTGTTATAATTCAGTAATTTTCTTTAAAATTCTGTTCGCTTTTTAAAAATCTATGTTCTTTTTGTAAATAATAAAAGTAATAAATAATGCTGTCAGTTTTTATGCATTTTTTCCGGTTTTTTATTTCATAATATAAAAATTTCATATATTTTTTGAAGTATCTGTCAGCTTTTAATGTTCTGTGTTCATTTTCATTAAAAAATCTGTTTTTTTCATTTGGAGAAAAATCTCTATTTGTATTTTAAAATTCTGACTGTTTTTGTTAATTTGTATTCGTTTTAAAATATGTGTTCCCTTTTTAAACGATTTTTTTTTCATTTGAAAAATCTGTTTTCTTAATTTTGTTCGCTTTTTCTGAATTCACTTTTGTTAAATTTCTGTTTATGTTTTTAGATATGTGTGCATCTAAAAATACTATCTGTTTTATCGATTTTTGTCTGTTTGAAAATATCGTTTTTATACCCTATTTTTTAACAGTCAACCAAATGTTAACCAAACTAAACATCACGAATAAATATTTGAAAATATAAAAAAACATATAAAAATTATAAAAAACATGAATATAAAAATTTAACAATATAGCTGAACCCGAAAAATGTTGATATGTTGTAAAACAAAACAACCAAACTAAACACCATGAATAAATATTTGAAAAAAAAAGCAGAAAGAGTTTATATGCTGTAAAACAAGGCAAAACAACAACTTTTCTACAAATATTTTACGGAATATATTCTTCAGGATTATCTAATCTATTTCCTGCTTCCTTTGTTCCAGATCGTTTGACTCATTGGTCTACTGGTCTTCACTAATTCGTTATTCTGATATAGATTCCCATTCCAGTAACTTATTGTAAGACTCTATTTTGCTAGCGGTTTTCCTCCTATTCATACACTTGGTCTTTTCAAGACTAAGGCCAATGGGTATCTGTTGTAATTGTCATAATCATTCTTCATTATTCGTAACTCGTTACATTAAGTGAGTTAATGCCTCGTGCAAAACGATTTCCATAAAAGAACGTACATTGGATATTCCACCTGACTATAGACAAATAGAGGGGAAAAATGAAAACACTATTTTCGTTGTGGTAGAGAAAGGAATTTTTGCGGTGAATGTCTGACAACACTGAACTAGACTAGAACCGAGTTGAGAATCTTCTATAGAATTAACGATCAATAATCAAACTTCATAAACTAACGCGCTGAAGTGTCTCAGCCGGTTCCTCAGATATCTTAAATTTTATAACCAAGATTCGGTAGGTGGCCTTTGATTACTGAGACCTTCGACTGATGGAAAATGGAACAGAGAAGCCATATCCCTAATCTTACACACATAGGCTCACACGCAGAATATATATATATATATATATATATATATATATATATATATATATATATATATATATATATATATATATATCCCACTGTTTTGGGGAAAGAATCCCATCAAAGTGCTCGATTACAAAGAAAAAAATTAAATATAAGAGTTTAATATATATTAATTTAAAACTGTACAGAAGGCGAGAAAAACATTGGTACCGTCGGTTTCAAGCCTAACATAAGTGGGACTAGTTAATGGTAAATAATGTTAGGCTCTCGTCAGCCAAATTGTTTTCTGTTATTGTTTTCTGAAACCGAAAAAAATATGGCTGACGAGAGCCTAACATTATTTACCATTAACGTCTGTACAGTTTTAAATAACTATATATATATATATATATATATATATATATATATATATATATGTATATATATATATATATATATATATATATATATATATATATATATATATATATATATATATATACCAGCCGGGAGACCCGACGTTGCCCGAGATTTTATGATAATATATTTCACACTCCTATATTTTTATTATCATCAAAATCCGTGAAATCGACAATTTTTCAATCGAATCGATTTATTGCCTGCTCTAGTTGGGAACCCATCATGGTGCATCTGGAGGAAGCTTCACATGTCTTCCCGCGGTGACCTAGTCCACAATACCTTGTAGTTTACATTGCATCGTAGAGAACCTTCTGTTAATTTTATCAAATCATTTTTATATATAATGGCTTGAATTTAAGTTTTAAATGCAAAAGTCAAATATCATGCTTTAATTGTGCTCTAAACAGAAACATTAATTTCTAACGTGCCCTTGTCATATAAAAAAATACTGTTGATGTTTGGCCTTACTGGTTGTGCGGTGATAATCGCTTGAATTTAAGTTTAAAATGAAACAGTCAAGTATCATTGGGAAATTGTGCTTGAAACAGGAGCATTCATTTCAAACGCGCTCCTGTCATATCACAGGACCTACTGTTGATTTCGTATGTCAGGCCTTTCCGCTTGTGTGGTAATTAAACTTCTCAAAATAACTTGTTTGACTGTGTAAGGTTAATTTCGGTCAAAATCGCATATTCCTTGTTTCATCTGATTATTTCAATTATCGATTATCGATACTTATCGAAGACATTCCGATACAAAACCTATTCAAAAACACTGCCAGATGCATAAAGTACCACCTTGTGAAATTTCATAAAAATCGGCCCAGCTGTTTCCGAGTCCACAAGTAACGAACTTATACACACTGACAAAGTTCATTTTATATAATAGATAAATAGATAGATATTTTAGATGAAAATTGATAATTTGTATTATTTGAATTATTTGAATTACTGTTCTCATCTTGATCGTCATTCTCTCAACATTTTGGCCGATTTAACCTTCGACTTTCTTCAGGAGGTATTTTGTCGAACTCGAGAATCTTTCTGTCGAACTACTAAATATGTATGATATTCGAACAAACCCCTTTAATGTGATCCTCGAGGTCATCAGGTTAAATCCTCAATGCAAGCGACACTAAGAATGCATTTAATAATCACTTCATACTTCTACGCGATCAGGAGGTCACATCGACCGAAACACTCATATCTATGTTCAGAAATTCAAATCCGTTCCTTTTGTATTACAGCGCGATTATCTGAAAAACAATGACTAAAGCAAAAAGATATATCTATTTTTTTCTGTTTGATGGATACCACGTTTAATTCCGGTCGAACAGTGTTTAAATCATTTTTTGAATATGTACATGAGTTAAATAATGCTTCCATATTTAATCCCGAGCAACAATGGGACACGGGTCCTGATAGTACATTTTTTTATATATATTTTCAGAACATTGTTGCAAATTAATTAACTGTTGATAAGTATAGAATTAACGTCGTTCTTGCGTAGTCAAGTTTTTTTATATTCTTAATTTTAGAGATAGAATTTATCTTCTTCCTACGGCGTCAAGATGTGACATAAGGTCGGAAAGTAGGAATTTGAAGCCAGCAGTTTAGAAGTAGGGCACTCTAGACGAACAAACATTGGTTGGGAAACCCTGTCGGCATTATCCGGTACGAGCGCTTCGGGTAATTAGCAATAACCTAACTCTTCTCCAATGGCAAAAAGACAAAGTTGTGAAAGGTGGACTTCCTATAACACATACCGCCAGCGAATAAACGATTCTCAAAATCTTACGTCATTCTTTCTTTTTCTATCCATTCTTTTATTTTTTTTCCTGTTTTTTTTCTTCCGCTTTTCGTCCTTTTTTTTTACCCCAATCTCATCTTTTCTTTCTCACATTTCTTCTTCTAGTCATCCGTTTCTTCCTTTCTTCGTTCTCTATTTTCTCCAATCATCTATTTTTCTTTCCTTCTCTTACCCATTTGTTCTTTTCTTCTTTTCAATTTTACCTCATTTTTCTTCTATTCATCCTTCCATTTGTTACTTTCGTCTTCCATTCGTCCTTTTTTTTTTAATCAATTTACCATTTTTTTTTCATTTCTAAATCCTCCCTTCTTTTGTTCAGTTCTGTTTCTGTTCGTTTCCTTCCTATTCGATCCGCTTCTTTCTATATTTCTTCCTTCTTTTCTTCCTCTAATCGTCCCTTTTATTCCTCCAATCGTTCATTTCTTACACAATTCGTTCCATTCTTCTTTGGTTCCTTCCTTTTTGCATTTCTTGCTCCTTTTTGTTTCATCCAACCCTCCCTTTCTTTCTCCAATCATTCCTTCGGTCCATTCCTGCATTTTTTTCTCTTTCTTCATCCAATCTCTCTTCTTCTATTTATTTTCTTGTTTTGCAATCAATCCCCCACTATCGCTCCTCCAACTGTTAATTTCTGCCCAATTCGCCCCCTTCAATTCGATTCATTTCTGAGTTTACGACAACTTTTTTTCCTCAATTTGTTTTTTTATACCCTATCTTTTCATTTCTTCCTCCATTCATTACCTTCTTCTTCTAATCCTTTTTTGTGTTTCTTCTCGCTATTATTCCTCCATTCGTTTCGTCCTTCTTCGATTCTTTTCCGGGTTTCTTTTCCATTTATTCATTCTATCGTTCCTTTCATATTATAATTCGGCATTGTTTCCTTCCAATCCTTTTTATTTTTCATCCTACCTTTCTTTATTCCATTCTTTTCTAAATTCCTTTCTGCCTACCTTTAGCATTTTTTTACTTCAATACTTCCAGTCTTCCTCAATCTCTATAACAGGATCTGACTGTCAGTAGACCTGCCACACTAAAATTCAAATATGTTCGTCAAACCCAAGTCTAAAATAGCATTTTTCGACGTGTTCATGTATCTCTCGAATATTGCGTCAATCGTTCTTCCCGATCGTTGGTATACAGTTTGTAATGGAATTTTTATAGTCTCTCAGGCTTAAGTTTGAAATGACATTTTTATAGTCTGTCAGGCAAGTTTGGAATAGCATTTTCATCCCAAATCGCACAAATCGAAAAGAAACATTTAAGAAAGCGAAACCTTCGTTTCTTTTCCCATTTCATTTTCTGCACATTTCTTCTTTGTTTCTTTTTACGCCTTATCTCCCCCTTTCCCTTTTTCTGTGCACGATTTCATCACAAACATGGCGCTTCTTGCGACCCAATCATGCGTTCAACAAATTATCCATTTTGCTCAAGCGGACACGAAACGCCTTTGTGAAGCAGATTTTAAAGAAGATTTCCCAGCCCATTGACAGTGAGTTTGGACTTCCTCAATACGTGACCTTCAATCACTTAGGTAACAATAGCTATCCAAGAATATTGATATCTAGCAATTATATATATATATATATATATATATATATATATATATATATATATATATATATATTTAGTAGAAATGGTTATTAATAAAAACTGAAGAAAGTGCTCAATACTGTTGTAGAGCAAATATGCGTTTTATTTTTTATTACCGTATTTTTCTGTTAAGTTACATTATTGTTTCAGCTACCCGGCCGTTTTTTAGGCCGTCTGTAGATTCCGCTCTTCTCGCACCCATCCCTTGACATCATTCACTCTTTCATCTCATCATAACGAACACTTCTGTAAAAGTCTGAGGAAGCTACAGACGGCAAAAAAACAAAACAAAAAAAAAAAAACAAAACGGCCGGGTAGCTGAAACAATAATGTAACTTAACAGAAATATGCGGTAATAAATAATAAAACATATATATATATATATATATATATATATATATATATATATATATATATATATATATATATATATCAAAATGGTAATTAGTAAAAAACTTAAGAGAGTGCTCAATACTACTGCAGAACAAATATATATTTTTTACCGTTTTATCTGCTTAGTTACGCATGTTTCGGTTACAGAATCATATCAACGATCCAATAACTTCATCAGATAAAGTCTGTAACTAAACAGATAAAACGGTAATAAAAAATATATAATCGAAGGTTATGATCGAACTCATGACATCAGTATCTGCATTGTGATACTTTACCATACCAAATGTGAAGATGATGATAGACCATCATCTTAACACATTGCGTATAAAGTAAAGATTTGTTGTTGACAGTTTTTAAGGTAGATTTTTATGCACGTAAAATAATATTTAATAATAACAAATAATAAATACATCCCATAAAATATGAATAACAATAAGAGCTTATAGGTATTAAAAACCGCTAAGGTAGCGGAAAAAATAATAACAGCGTTTCGAAGTTGTTAATATCGCTAAAAAATGCCAACAACAAATCTATATTTTATAAGCGACTAGCGGGGGTACCCGAAATTTCTGGGGGGGGGGGGTTGGAGGTGTGTGTGGTGTTAAATGAAAAAGAAACCGGGGCGAGGGAAGTTGGTGGGATCGAACCCGAAGCCCTGAGGCGAAGTTTGAAAATAAAATCGGCCAGCCAATAAGTTACTGAAAGATCTTTGAATTTATTTAAGTAAGAACCAAATTGACAGGTGCGCGACGACGACGACGACGACGACGTCGACCAGGTTTGCTTGTTATAAGCGAAGTAAAAAAAGAAAACAACGTTAAAACTTAAGCGGGAGGGGGTAATCAAAACATCTAAAAAAAACACACACACAAACACGTGAAAAATGGCTTAAATAAGCCTGTTTCGATATTAAAATTTAAAAAAAATCGGTGGGTATACGGGTGTTTTTGGGTGTGTGGTCGGGGGTGGATAAGCGAAGGAAAAAAAAACCCGAAAAACGAAAAAAAAAAACGTGAAAAATGGCTTAAATAACACTGGTTCAATATTTAAATTTAAAAAATCGAAAAAAAAAAGACATCTCACACCACGATTCGAACCCAAAACGTTTTGATAACGAACCAATGCGCTAATTACTGAACTAACGTGACCTACATTAAATTTAGTCAGTTTTTCAACGATTTAAAGTAAATTAGGGCAGGACGTCATCTGGCGCGTGCATAGAACCGGTCGTCGTCACGAGAGGGCCGTTTTTATTGACCCTCCCCTGTCGAAAATTATCGATTTCGGGGTGAAAAAATTAACGTTTGTTGGCCAATTTTTCGATATTTCTCGTGCGAAGGATGGAGCTTTAATATGATACCGAGTTTGTGAATTTTTGTTGTGTCAGTCGAAAGTTTTTAGTAGACACACAAACATACACACATACATACATACATTTTCGCTTTTATAGATATAGATAAAAACTGTGCGTTAAAATGGTGATTGGCTATGGTACATCGGTAAAGTATATGTAATGCGGATGCTGATGTCATGAGTTCGATCCTAACCTGTGCTGACGAAAGCTAAGAGCCAGAAACTTGCGTGTCCTTAGGTAGACTTTTATGCACGTAAAATAATATATAACATATAATAATGTATTATATATATATATATATATATATATATATATATATATATATATATATATACTTTCTCAAAACCTCTGCCCGTTTATAGAAGGGCAGACAAAAACTTGCTGCTATGGTTTCAAATGAGCCGAAATAAGAGCAAGGTAAGACTTCAAGGTAATATTTCTCATTTCTTCCCTCTTTTGGAAATAGGGAACGATTATGAATATCTCTAGTATCAAATAAGCCTTAGACACTGTGAAATTTACTTTATGTATGAAAACCATAGAGGGGAGATATAACACATGAGAAATATTTCGAAATCGAGTCTCCCCTTTGCTGTTATTTCAGATCATTTGAAACCGTAGTTGAAGATTTGTATCAAGGCCAGAGGTTTTGGGGAAATATTTTTTTTAATTAATATCTAATGACTATGATAAGTATTAGAAAAGGTGCAGTATCTTTCCACCCACAAAAAATCCTTTAAAATGACAGCTATTATAGGTTTCTGAAAATGCTGAAAACGAAAATAACAAAAAATCCCCCAAAACGAGTAGTTCCCCAGATAGGAAGAAATGATAAAGTGGGGCATCATTTTTTTATATTAATTCAACGTAAAATGAACACCCACTTAATAGCCAAGGTGGTAATAAATTGGGTGTTCAATTTACGTTAAATTAATATAGACAAGCGATTCCCCACTTCTGGAACCATCAATATACGACCTAAACGGCAAATATCACATATCCCACTACATAATTCAAGTCATTAGCTTTCCAACTAGCCTTCATTTGTTAAATTCTCAGCAGTAGTTGATGAGCTTTCGAATAAAAAAAATTGTCCCCCAAAATGGTATATCTATATATGGATGAATCTACATTCTACGACAAAGTGAATATTGAAATACTTTAGTTCTATAAACCGAAACCGCATGAAAATTTGGACGCTGTTTGAAAATTATTAAACTATTCTATGATTAAAATTTTATGACGATTGGTTAAAAAGAACCTATATTTTCAAACTAATAAAATATTCCCAAATAAGCCTACATTTATATACATAGTGTCTTAGTTAGCAAGACAGCTTTAGTTCTGCTGTTTTCGGATGAATTTTGCTTCAGATATTTTGGTTGGTTGTCTCCCCTGTAGTCTAGTAAGGCAACTAATATATATATATATATATATATATATATATATATATATATATATATATATATATATATATATAGGGTGACCCCCCCCGCAAAAAAAACGGACCCCAATTCTAATAAGGCCCAATTTCTTAGTGTTTTGTCCGAATGAAATGAGACTTTGGTCATAACTAGTTTATTATATTCAAAACTGCACATCAAAACACTAGGGTCTTTGACTTTTTTTTCTCCGCTGTAGCATATGTTCTAGATGGCCTCCATTTAGCTTTTTTTGTCACCTTGTATATATATATATATATATATATATATATATATATATATATATATATATATGTATAAGGAAAGAAATATACCAGCGGTGGTTGACGTTATGTTTAAAGGAAAAAATAGAAAAAACCGAATGAAATTATTAAAAAATCAACGTTTCGTCCCTGTTTCAGAGGACATCTTCAGGATAATTAAAATAAAAATGTGATAAAAGAAAAAGTCATAGATCGTGCGAAAAAAGACAGTTTTTTAAAATCCAACCCATGTCGGGAAAGGACGAATATGTGTGCGTATGGGAAGGTTGTTTGATGTCTATATATACACTTTTAAAATGCATTAAAATAAATATGTACATTTTTTTTTTTTTTTTTCTTCTGCGAAACTACTCATTTTCCTGAAACATTCAAAGAAAAACGGCTAGTCAGGATCCACCCTGATACCTTGCTCTTTGATTATTATTTTCCCTATGCTAGGGGTTAAATGGTAGAAGCCTTTTCTTTGCGTAATAGTATTAGTATTCAAAATTAGTGCTGATTCTAAAAGTCTTCTTTTAGCTCTATCTATCATGTATTTAATAATTTTCGCTTGATCTAAATTAAATGAGTGATCGTGTTCTGCACAATGGCAAAAAAGTGCATTTAGGGCGTTACCATTCCTTATATCTCTTCTGTGCTCGTTAAGTCTTAATTTCAATGTTCGTTGTGTTTCACCTATGTACGCTTGTTGACAGTTGTTACATGGGATGGAATATATACCGGCATCGGATGTGAGGGTTTTGGGAGAGTGCTTGGTAGTTTTTAATGTCTGTTTTATGGTTGAGGAAGTTGTTTGTATCAGGTGAAAACCAAGTCTATTAAGAGTGTCGTAGATTTTTGTATTTTTGGTGTGGGTGGGAATGAAAAGATGTCTGTTTAATAGTGAGGTATCTGTTTTATTTTTCTGTGTGTTTATGTTATAGTGTATTTTCGTAGCTTTTTTCTTTGCGTGAGAAATGCAATAGGATGGATACTGTAGTTTTCTTAAAACATTCGTAATATATTGAAATTCATCATTAAGATATTGGGGACTGCATATTCTAAAGGACCGTAAGAAAAAACCTATAATCATGCCCGTCTTTATTTTATCATTGTGGTGTGAGTAGTAATGAATATAGTCGTTTTTGTGTGTGGTCTTTCTATGTACTTTGAAACTCAGATCAGTTTCTGATCTGATGAGGAATATGTCTAGAAAAGCTAGGGAGTGGTCTTGTTCGGATTCATGTGTAAAATTTATAGATGGTTCCACTGAATTTAATTTATTTCTAATTTGTTCTATTTGTGTGTTTTTAGGGAGAAAAATAAGAATGTCATCTATATATCTAAAATATGTGGAGTTTTTAGGAAGTCTGTGTTTAAAAGAGTTGGTTTCTAAGAATTCTAAGAATAAGCAGGCTAGTACACCACTAAGGGGGTTACCCATAGGGAGTCCAAATGTCTGTCTATAGTAAGAATTATTAAATTGAAAGTAGGTTCTATCAGTGATGAGTTTTATAATTTGTATTAGTGTATCTGAGGAAAAAGGTAGGTCGGCTTTAATTTTGATTAAGTGCTTGTGGAGTAGATTAAGGCATTTTTTGATTGGAATATTGGTGTACAGGGAAATTATGTCTAAACTATGCATGGTTTTATTTTGCATGTCCATATTTTTTATTCTATTTAGGAGGTCACCAGAGTTTTTGATATGTGAAGTGCTGATGGTGCCCATTAGTGGAGTTAAAATTTGGGCAATAGCTCGTGCTAATTTATGGTGACGCTTCCAATGTTTGATATTATAGGTCTCATAGGGACGTTCTCTTTATGTATTTTTGGGAGGCCGTAATACTATTACGCAAAGAAAAGGCTTCTACCATTTAACCCCTAGCATAGGGAAAATAATAATCAAAGAGCAAGGTATCAGGGTGGATCCTGACTAGCCGTTTTTCTTTGAATGTTTCAGGAAAATGAGTAGTTTCGCAGAAGAAAAAAAAAAAAAAAAAAAAAAAAAATGTACATATTTATTTTAATGCATTTTAAAAGTGTATATATAGACATCAAACAACCTTCCCATACGCACACATATTCGTCCTTTCCCGACATGGGTTGGATTTTAAAAAACTGTCTTTTTTCGCACGATCTATGACTTTTTCTTTTATCACATTTTTATTTTAATTATCCTGAAGATGTCCCCTGAAACAGGGACGAAACGTTGATTTTTTAATAATTTCATTCGGTTTTTTCTATTTTTTCCTTTAAACATATATATATATATATACATATAAATATATATACATATATATATACATACATATATATATACATGCATATAGATATATATATACATATATATACATACACATATATATGCATATATATACATATATATACATACATATATATACATGTACATACATATATATATACATCCATATATATACGTATATATACAAACATTTATATGCATATATATACATACATATATATGCATATATATACATATATATATGCATACATACATATATATATGCATATATATACACATATATATGTATACATACATATATATATATACATATATATACATACATATATATACATATATATATACATATATATACACATACATTTATATATATATATACACACACACACACATATATATATATATATATATATATATATGTATATATATATATATATATATATATATATATATATATATATATATATATAAACAATAGTGTGCCGAATACCAATTATCATCTGTTTTTTTCATTTTTCAAAAAATCTCTGTAACTTTATCGCTTATGAAAAAAATAAATAAATCTTACATTTAAAATGCGAGAAAAATCGTGCATAGAATTGTTGAGATCTTGTGGTCCGGTGGTAAAACGTCAGTTTGCATATTGAGCGGTGGAGGGTTCAAGTCGCAATAAATGTAGCTATACTGACAGGAAGTGAAACTTCGAAACGTGTCATGTTTTTAGGTAACTTCATTTTATTCACGTATAAATATTTAAATAATAAATTTATTTCGAATAATACGTCCCAAAAAATATGAGGCGACTAGAAAATAAACAAAGGGATCTTTAAAGCACCCAGGGAGTGAAAAAATAACACAGAATCGCTTATAAAAAATAAATAAATATATCAACAATCTTATATATATATATATATATATATAACTTTGTGGCAGAGTTCGATTCTCCTGACAGGCAGTAATCGTGTCACCTTGCACTAATGATTCCCGGAAGGATGGAACACTGGTGTCTGTAGGTATTTAAAAACTATCATAGTAATAATTATGTATATATATATATAGTTTATGGTCAGAAGAATGTTCTTGCGGAATTTTTAATTTTAATTTCCAATGATGTATTTTCAAATAAGTTGTCGAAGTTCCTCGTGCATTTTATCCATTTGTTGACAACACTTCAGCGTCTTCATGGTTTTCTCATGCATGCAAAAACTGTAATAGATGAAACCGGTCATAGACAGCCAAACAATCAGCATGATCTTCTTTTGGTGCAACTCTGGCTTTGGAAAGTGTCGTGGAGCCTCGTTGGTATTTCCTATAAGCTTAGCGTCGCAGGTTGTCGTCAAGAACCCACTTTTCATCCCAAGTCAAACCCGGTCAAGAATGAGTCGTGACACACCATAACGGCATTTCTTTTGGTTGTCGTTACATTCGTTAGGCACCCATTTATCAAATATTTTTGCCGTTTCAATTTCTCTTAGTGGCTGGAAATCGTCGTATATGTTACGTCTAATTCAAAAACAAGTTCTCCAAATATTGGCTTCGACTAACTTAATTGATCATTGTTCATCATCTTCAAGGCTCTCGTTGTCGCCACGAAATTTCTTAAACGACTATTTTAGTGTGTATTCCTGGGTCAAACGCGTTGTTGATATCGCAAGCTGTTTCAACAGTTTTTCAGCCTAGCTTGAATTGAAACAAGAAAATTGTGCGAATTTGCTTTTTTCCACCTTGTACTCAACGTTCTTAAAAGAAGTTTAAAACAATTGTAATATAAATAATTAGATAAAGCGAAAACGCTATTTGAAATGATTTATAAAGTAAAGGCATTATGACGAAAACCTACTTGAAAATGTATCATTTGAAATCAGCATTAAAAAAAACTTTCCTCTCAACCTTATATATATATATATATATATATACTAGCAAAAGTACCCGTCGTTGACTGGGTTAAAAAACAGTCTACAGAAAATGGACTCTGATTTATGAAAGTATGATAGGTTATGAAAAGGAAGGGTTGTAAAGAGAATTTGGGGGTATCAAAACCAAAGCAAAGTATGATGAAAGTAAAAATAAAATAGATAAACCCCATAATTTATTATACCATACCTGTTCACACTGAAACACTTATCACAATATTCTCTGGATCTATATTAAAAAAACCTTGTTGAACTTTGTGACATATTTCCATTCTATGGAGGTCAGGTGCGAACGAATACCCCATAATTTCATTATACCATATTTCTTCAAACTGAAACATAATTATCAAAGTATACTTACGCAGATAGATATGAAAAGTCTTTATTAAAGTTTGTGCCTATTTCCATTCTATGGAGGCCAGGCGCGAACGCAGACCCCACGATTTTATTATATCATCCCTATTTAAGTTAAAACATACTTATCAAATTATTCTTATGTACATCTATATCAAAAACACTTGTAAACGTTTTTTTTTTCATTTTTAAATTTTTTATTTCCATACTTTGTGGACCATGCGCGAATACAGACCCCACAATTTTAATGAATCATCATTATGCCAGATCCAAACATACCCATTCCTGTGTCTCGATACATCTATCATTATATGTAATCAGTTTTTTTTAAATAGTCAACCATATAGGAGCCTATTATAGATATGTGTAAGTGTGTGCTTTGCAAGTGTACAGGTAAATATTTCTCTGTTTCGAAACTATCAGTTTCAGATATCTTTTTGTTTGATTGTTTTCATGTTAGCTACAAAGATGGAGATGCCATTTCATATAACTATTAGTGGTAACACTGACGAAACAAAATTTTGAATTTGCATAATTTTTGACAGAGGCCGCACATTCGTATTCGTACAGACTTACCTTATTCATTTTTTTATTTTCTGTCGTAAATTCATCGTTTACCTATTTCACCTCGTTCAACTAACGTGGCTGTATTTCGTCTCTCTAAGATTCGTAATTCAATCAACGCAGTACCCACTGTCACATAAAACACAGCAATGTAACAACAAAAAAGTAATAAATAAAAAAGAAATAATATAACAAACAAATAAAATTATCCAAGGGAGATCACTCTAGTCGTTGGTACAAACGCGCCTTTCTTAATGGCGTCGCTTCTCGCAAACTGCACTAAAACCAATTATTACAGATTCCATAACACCAAAGTCAATCGAAGATTCGTTTTAATTGTAATGGTTCACCTATTTCTGTTCTCCTCTCTCTCTCTCTCTCTCTCTCTCACATCTCTCTTTCTGTCTCTGTCTATCTCACTATTTGTCCTTTTTATCTTCCTATTTATGTTCTCTCTAATTCATTATATTCTCTCTGTTCTATCTATCTATCTATCTATATTCTTTTATCTTTTCACTATCTCTATCTTTCTTATCTTGATCTATCGACCTGTCTCACTCTCTTTTTCTCTTTTTTCATCTTTCTATCTCTCTCTGTTTTTCCATCTTTCTAGCTCTCTCGCCTACTCTCCCTCTCTCTCTTCACATACATACATACATGCATGCATACACACACATACACACACATATATTCCTCTATCTTTCTTTCTCTCTTTTTCTCTGTACATTCTCTCTTTCAATTATCTATCTATCTATCTATCTATCTATCTATCTATCTATCTATACCTGCATTTTTCAGTATTTCTGAAACTCTTTATGTACATCCTTTTTCATATCAATCTTCTCCATATATTCTTGTGCATCAAACAAGTGCATCTTTATCTCTTTCTCTCTCTCTCTCCCCACCTCTCTATCTCTCTCTCTCTCTCTCTCTCTCTCTATATATATATATATATATATATATATATATATTACTCCTCTCTCTTTTCTTAATATCTACATTCTTTCTGTCGATCATTTATCTCCTCTCTCTCTCTCTCTTTCTCTCTCTCTCTCACTCTCTCTCTCTCTAACAATTCCTCAATAGAGAAACTCAACACCATAAACAATAGAAAGGCAATCAAAGCGAATTTATTCTTTTCCTATTCTCGTCAAAGACAAAATATCCATTCCGAGCATTTTCCGAAGATATCAATTTCGAACATTTTCCCCGTCTCTTCGTCCGATTATTTGTTCTCGTCCGGAACAGATTTTTACAAACGTGAGATTTAAAAGCTTTTGACAATAAAATCATTTTTCATTCCATGGAGAGAGTTCAAACTTCCAATACTTCCTTTTGTTTTCGATACAGTTCGATACTTTATTCGTTTTCATTCATTTGTTTGTTTTATTCGTTTTCATTCATTTGTTTGTTTTATTTCTTATGATTTTTTTCTTCGCTTTTCTTCATCATTTTCCCACACTTGTGCCTTTGCTGTTGTGTAAAAAAATTTTGTTCAGCATAGTTGCACGTTATTCATATTACGTAACAAATCTGTAGTTTTGTTTTTTAAATTTTGGGTCAACCATTTGGCATAATGGTAAGAATGTGTGCTAATGGACGGTGAGACCGGGGTTCAGTCAACGCTCGAATTATACCAAAGACTTAATAAATGATACTAGATGTTAAACACTAAAAATTACAAGAGGATTATCAAGGATATGTAGAGTAATTGTGGGAATAGAGTTGCACCCATACACCTCGTTGCAGCAGCTACTATAAAGCGAGCCTTCGGATCGCCCTTGACTATAGTCGACTACTTAGTTTCAGTGATAACTTAATGATCAAAGCGGAAAATCACCGAAACCACATTTCCAGACGGAGATTCTATGTTCTTTTACTGGTGAGATTTCAACCAGAAAAGACTGCCTGGGGTGCCACCCCCAATGTTCTAGATGTAGTGAAACGAAGCATCTGTTTGTTTGCCTGTTTCTGTCTTACGCGTACGTAAGCAACATGTCTCTCTGATGGTTTCTTTGACTTTTCATTTCTTTGTAATTAACTTTTATTTATAAACGTCAGCATCCGAGTAATTGTATCCACAGACAAGCAGGAACTTGGGTTCCTTTTATACCGGCCTTCCTTGAACGGAGCCATTTACACCTATTAGCACTATAAATAGCGCTAGTAATTCCAACATCGGTGAGAGAGATGCGACTGCACTTCAACTGTTAGCCGAGTGTCTAGCAGGTATACACGCGTTCCTATCTTTGTATATTATTATTAATACACTTGTTCTTTAACCGAACCTCGACTTGATAGTTCTTATTTTCACTGTTGTTACACGACAAACAGTTCCCAACGATGACGCCAAAAGTGTATGAAGGCTTACACACTCATCAACAAGTGACAACGTAACCAAACTAGTTGGGCTTCTCAACTATATTGATGGCACATGGCGCATATGTTGTAAATACAGAAATTATTTCTTAAATAGCTGAGTACTTATTTACGACATTCTGAAAGGAAAGTGCGGTAACAGTGCGGAGAGACCAAAGAATAAGCGACCGTAATTCACCAGCTGTAAGAAAGATTCTAAAAATGCCTTCAATCAATCAACAAGGGTTTTATCACGCACTGGACTTTAGCAATCTAACTCTGTCCCGAGCTATTCGCTGCCATGTGGGACCAATATGCTGTATTAGGTATTCTCTCCATCTCCTTCTTAGTCTTCCCTTTGGTCTCTTATTTTCATAAGGTGTCTATTCCATTATCCTGATGACCATCTATTGTCCTGTTATCTACCTATGTATCCTGTCCATCCGTGTTTGGATGTTTTGATTGCAGCATATAACTCTTGTTTGTTGGCAGATCCAGATGTTTGTCTTTCATCTTGTACAGTGATGCCTAACATTATCCTCTCCATCTTACTTTGTGCTACTGCCAAGATTTCACTTTGGCGAGTTGTCAGGCCCCATGTGTGACTACCGTATATCATCACAGGCAGTACATATTCATTAAAGAGCTTCCCTTTAATTGACATATTTGCTCTTCGGTTTCTCACGATATTCTCAACTTTCCCAAAAGCTTCCCATCTTAATACTACCTTTTTTTTTTAATCTCAGGGAGGGTATCTCCAGCTTTCGTAATTTTCTTTCCCAAGTAGATATAGCCTTTAACTTCTTCAATGGTCTTTCCATCAACAATTATTGGTGACATGGCAGCGTGCTGGTTTAACATCACCTTAGTTTTCCCAAGATGCATCTTGAGGCCAACCGGTTGCCTTAGAGTGGATGTCGTTTAGCATTTAATTCCTGAGGAGAGTGTGCCATCAGTACTATATCATCAGTGAAGATGAGATCTGACAAGTGTTTTCCATTGATGTTGACACCCCTACCATCCCACTTAATCCGACTGATTATCGGATCCTGGAGACAGGCTGTGCAGAGTATAGCAAAACCCCAGAACAATGATGTACAAGAAAAATACCTTACTGAATCTTATTTTCCTGATAGATAGAAAACTGCTTCTGTAATGCGAGTATTCAAAAATGTTGTAGAAATAACTGAGCCACTCAATTATCACTCCATTACTCTTCTTCATCTTTTCGCCAAGATCTTTAAGTCAACAATTAATTAACCAACTCGTACATACTGAACTTATTTCTGGCCATTAGTGTAGATTAAGGCAAGTGCGTTCTATTGCGGATATCTTAACGGTTATCTCTAAACGCATATACTATACTCTAAATATGGTAGCGGATCTGGTAACAGTGTGAAGAGACAAAAGAAAAATGGCTATGATTACCATGTGCAATGGCGGATTGGCTAGTCGGGCATTTGGACAATGCCCGGTGGGCCGCTGGATAAAAAGTAAAAAAAAAAAATGAAAAGTCAATTTTGAAGGCAAACGAAGGAAGAAAAAGAAGAAGAAGAAGAAGAAGAAGAAGAAGAGAGAGAGAGAGGTGGAAGATGCACTCTATATATTTACATTCATTTAACTATTTATTCATTTTGCGGCAGCCAGCAAAAATTCATTGCACTAAATATCTGCCGTCGCAACAGATGTTTGTTGATAATTAGCTGATTGAATTCGAGATGGCAACCTCGCAAAACGTATACCGTCTGAAAATGCTTTGTAACAATGAAAATAAAGCAGTTATTTTAAATAAACACATGTTGTTTCATATTTTCTTTGCTGATTATGCGAAGCAAGATTCACTACTTTGTTAAACCACGCATTTATAGCATCCAAGACATTTACAAATTATATTTCTAAGCATAGGTTAAAAAATAGCACGTGAAAATTCTGTTATATCCGCAAAATCATCATATATAGGATATATCCTAGAACCTGTAAGATGAGTTGCTACTTTAGGCCTATTTAGTGAAATTAGCCGAGCCCTCTCTGTAGATAATGCTCCAGGCCGCCTCTGACCATATGCCCGTTGTAAGAAAACAGTGAAACAATTTGAGTTCGAGGTTAGAACGATTATACAAATTTGGATGTTGTTTACAGCAAACAAATGGTTAGGGTTAGATTTAGGGTTAAAATGAAGAATAAATGTAATTTTTGCAGACTTAATTAACTTTTTCGTTCTTGAAGAATGTTATGGGAAATGAGTTAGAGTTAGAGTTAAGGTTACGGTTAGGGTTAGAATCGAAACTAGGGTTAGGGTTAGATTTTAACCTGCGAATATAGAATAGATAAGAGATTATGGTTAGTGGTAGGATTAAGGATTAGAATTATGGATTAAGGTTATGGATATGGTTAGGGATATAGTTAGGGTTAGAATGAAGAATA
>NC_136521.1:32988641-32993641 GCF_053919585.1 Euprymna scolopes
GCAATGGTGATAGTAATGCTTGGTACATCTTCAGATGCCCAACACCTGAATATGTGCCAAGCATTACCAGTATAAGGTTTCAATGTTTGATTCAGTGTGAGGCGTCGATCAAGCGCATATGTATTAACTAATAGAAATCCATTGTTTATAGTAAGTGAATAAAATTTTAAATTTGGTATTTAACACTTTCTTTTAAAGCGTAAAATGTTGTAATTTTGTATAAATATATACGCGTGTGTGTGCGTGTGTGTATGTGTGTGTTTCAATTCAGCGGTGTACACGATAAAGGTGATATAAGGAACTTAGATTCAACCAAGCAAGACAGATTGTGTTTCCATCAGTGGCGTTGCAGAGAAAGCACATTAACATTATTGAAAATTTACGCGCGTTATCGCGGAATTATTACCATTTTACGAAGTCAGCGACCGCCATAAAAACGCCTCGCTAGCTGCGGTTTTAAATATGCTTCAGGCACTTGATTTCCTTCCCTCATTTGACGATTCGAGATTTGAAAATAATAAAACAAGAACAACTCGCGTTAATGGTTTTCCAATAAAACTTGTCGATCGTAAAATGTCGAACCTTGCATTAGTACATTTTACTTATTATACAGGTGCACCGGCAAGGATCGCTAATGAAGGTGAAACAAATAGGCATTAAGGTAGATGCTGAGCATGAGAAAGAAAGAAATATTATTTATAAACTACTTTATTTAACTTAACTAAGGTCGATTTTGTTGACTAAGCACGTACTATACACACACACACACACACATATATATATATCCCTTTCTCTCTCACTTTATATATAGTGAGAGAGAGAGGGAGGGAGGAGGTGAGAGAGATTACACTTTCAAGTCATGAATGCATAAGTTTAGTCATCATAACAATGCAATATGCATTTCCATCTGATCCATTCAGGTGGAATAAAAAATAGGAGGCATTACTTTTGGAACGTCTTTCGTATATATCGTCGTCGTCATCGTTGGCAGAAATCGGAGACGAGTACACATTTTGCTCATTAGGATGTAGCCAACCCTTGCTAAAAGGTGTTTATAGGTGATCCACGGGGCGCAACTTAGTCGCACACTTCAAATATCACGATTCACTGCGGCAAGCATAGTCTTGACGTGGAGATTTAGGAAGGCATTTTGCAGCGGGTTGCCAGTATACCATACGTGGAGATTTAGGAAGGCATTTTGCAGCGGGTTGCCAGTATACCATACGTGGAGAACCGCTTTTTTGCCTACCCCCTAGTCGAGGTTATTCAGGGATGCATATCCCCCAGTTAATTAAACGCGCCCCCACGCACATTGGAAGTTTATACGATTCGGCGCGGTACATACAGCGCCTAGTATATATATAAATATATATATATATATATATATATATATATATATATATATATATATATATATATATATATATATATATATAGCAATTGCTCCGTATTTCAGGCGTTAGCCATGTTAATACTCCCCACTAAACCCATCATAGTTTTCTGGTTAATCCTCATCGACATCCAAACGACGTGCGTGGGTTCGAAGATGACGTTTCAGGCCAACCTTTGACTTGCATAGTCTGCCACACATATGGCAGAAAAAGTTGTGTTGAAACTTGTTTCATTTCTGCCTCCTTTTTGTTTGCTCCTTCTAATAATGTCATGTGCTTTTTTTGCTGTGAATTTAAGCCGCTTTTGAGGGGAGCACATGATTACAAGCCTCACATTTCCATTTGTACAATTCAATGAGCAAAACCAACACATTACCTTTCCGAAGGTTTCTCTTGAGTTCAGCATGATCGATAGCTCTATCTTTATTATTATATAAAAGTGTGTGTGTGTGTGGGGGGGGGGGTTAAATCCTTCCTCATAGGCTGAACCTATCTTTTACAAATTTCATACAAAGGTAATTTATATGTTTGGCAGTGTTCTCAGGTATGTTTTGTACAGAAATTCGTCCGAAAAAATTCAATCTTAAAATACTCTTTCTCACTTATAGATAAACGAATAATTTTTACAGGGTAATATTTTACGTTATAACGGCAACGAAAGTAATCAGTGTTGGCAATTTTGCGGTTTTCTCGCTAGATCTTGAGATTTCGTTTGCAATCTAGCGGGTAAAATTTTGATCTAGTGGCTACAGGTTTTTTTGTTTTTTTTAGAAACTCTGAAGATATTTGTCACCCACGAACTCGCAATTTTAAATTAAAAAATAAAGAAAAGTGCTTGAAATTACCTTTAAACATAAACTAAACTCATTCAGGTAGGTAGACAAGTTGCATTTGTTGCCTTTCGTAAAAATTATATATTCGCTATTTATTTTCTTTTCACCATTTTTTTTTCGGTTAACCATTCTTAAACTCGCTATAAAATCGGGGTTTCCAAGTATATTTTATTGGTTGGAGGGGGGCGTTCCGGCTACTATAGATTAAAATACGATCTAAGCACTCCCCGCCACTTCTGCATGAAAGTGACATATTAGCAACAGAGACGAGTTATCAACCCCTGTTCTTCGAAAGAGAACTGCTGTCTAGCAGCAGTTCTCAGCAGCCATCGCAGCAGTTCTCAGCAGCCATCGCAGCAGTTCTCAGCAGACATCACATGAACCTCAAATATAAGCAAGTGTTTACGATAACACAAAAATATATAACGAAATAAATAACACAAAAATATATGAGAATCGAAACATTTATTGAATAAAAAATCTATCCAAATATAATTTTAATATATTAATATCATTTTTTCGATAAGTTATTTAATGTATCTAAATATAATTTTAGTTTATCAATGTAGCAAAATAGAATTTTAAAAAACATGAAACGTTTATAGAGGTTTAAGAATATAATTTTTTACAGACAGATTGTTTTTTTTTCACAGTAAGATTGCATAAACATATATCAAAATAAAATTTTTGTTTTTCAATGTAGCAAAATATAATTTTTATATAGAATTTTTTATTTATTTATTTATAAAAATTATAGAAATTTTAATCATATTGTGTTCTTTTTGTCTTTTTTTTTTCTAATAAGTGATTTTCATTGAAACCTTTTTGGAATATGGTGTTTTTGCACAGTTACAAGGGATAGAATTCCCTTATTTGTTCAAAAACCCCTTTTAAGGGATTGTCTTTGCACGAACTTTTAGAAAGGTACAAGTTATCGACCCCTGTTTGGCTAACACACACCCTTTATCGGCCGTTATTGAAACTAAAATACACACATTCGTCTCATGTTAGTGTCATGCAGAAGTGCCCACTCCCCTTAATTTAAAATTATTTATTCACTAAGGAAAAGTGTAGAAAATTTAATATAAAAAAGCAACAACAACAAAAAACTTATACAAAACGCAGTAAAATTTAATTATGTACCGACATGTATACTTTCAACGTGCTAAAACTAAGTTTTTTCTAATTTCCAAATGTTCAAAGTGGATTTTACACACTGAATTAAAAAATAAACAAATGGCTGCTTATTGCTTAACGGGTAGGGAGGCTTAATTCCCGAAAAGTTGTAAACAAATGATCACTAACCTTAAGTTCGAGTTGCACTCTCAAATTTAGAGTTAGTGGTAGTCATGTTTTTTTTTTTTTACAATTTTCCAAGAATCACGTCCCCAACGGTTAAGCGAAAAGCAACCAGTTATTTTTATTTTTTATTTATTTATTTATTTTTATTTTTTATTATTTTTTTTTATTTTTTTTTTTTTTATTTTTTTTTTTACATAGACATCATCACTTACCAAGGCCAGGAGGTCACTCGATGATAATGGTTAAGACTGTACAGTAGTCAATTGGACAATATAGTAATCATTAGTAATGGGAATTCGGTAAATTTGTTAACTTAAGTGGAACGGCTCATCAAAACTTGTTTACGTTGGACTTGAAGACAATCAGATTAGAGTCAGCTGGAAAGCAGGAAAACAGAAGACTGTTCTACAAGCGTTCACTTCTAAGAAAGAAGCTTTGTTCATGGAATGTACGTTTGGGTTTAGGCACAGATAAAGTGGGGGAAATTATTGATAGTGTTTTTAGCCAGACGAGGGTTTTTTTTGCGAAAGTTTGGCGAGGGGGAACATAGATTGAAGCTCAATCGAGCACTTGCCATGAAAATAACGAGCAGAGACAAACTCGCAACATCTCTTCTGTGAGATAGAGGTTGCAGGGAAGAGAAAAGGAATCTCCTACGAGACTACGAAGTCTATTTTGAACTCTATCAAGGCAGGACAAGTCCTTTCTAGCAGCGCCTACCCATGCTTGGACGTACCTGGCTCTTATATAGATAAAGAATTGCATCAGTAGTAGGATATCTACTGGATCGATAGAACGATGTCACCATTATCCAGCGGCATTGGCAACAGATTTGATGTACATGTTCCATTTCAGATCAGGAGTAAAAATCAAGCTCAGAAGCTTGTCAAAACATGAGGCATCTCCAAGACGAGAGCCATTCATTTCAATTGATGCCATGTGGGGATCAGAACGTCGATGATGTAAAGATAAAAGCTTGGTTTTCGATGCATTAAAAGTAACCAGCCACTCCTTTCTGCATTGCACCACGTGATCAAGATCATAGGAGAGATAATCGGAGAGAACTTGGTCGTTTACAGTCTTAGATGTGCTACCATAGATGGTAGTGTCATCAAGATAAATGTCTACGAATGATGTAAGGATGTGATTTGGAAGATCATTAGTATAGACCAGGAAGAGAGTTGGGCCCAATATAGACCCCTGAGAGACTCCAGCATTAATACTGCGAGCTTCTGATTTCTGCCCATCAACTACTACTCTTATGAACCTGTCAGAGAGAGAGAGAGAGAGAGAGAGAGAGAGATGATTTAATAATTGAGAAGACATTTCCAGCTATATCATAGCTGGAGATCTTGTGGAGTCAGCCTTTATGCCATATCCTATTAAATGCCTTCGATATGTCAAGAGCAATTGCCCTAGAAAGGTTGACTCCGTCGAGAGATTAGCTAATCCTATGCACATCTGCAGTTGATCT
>NC_136521.1:32998641-33006141 GCF_053919585.1 Euprymna scolopes
TATGAACCCTTAGCATTTATTCGTTTGGGCTCAAATAAAATGATAAAGTTTGATCCGTGTCCAAGTAACCTACATCTAAAATTTCAAATGTTTAGACCCAAAGTTGACGGAGGAGTTTGGTAGAGTGGTCAAAGGTCAAATCGTTGAACTTTGACTCTTTAGCAGCAAAATTTCTGGTCGGAACCAATTAAACAGTTTTTCATAAATCTCAATAATCCGTCTGTAAAATTTCGAGTCTGTAGACGAGTTATTGTGCAGGAAAATGTACACAGACAAACAGACACACAAACACACACACAGACATCTTCACTTTTATAGATACACTAGCATTTCAGCCCAGCGTTGCTTGGGTGTTTGAAGGTGTATGTTGAGCAAAAAAAAAAGTGGTAGTAGGAAGGCAGGCTTGAACCCGTACCACAAATGAGGAAAAGAACGGGAAAAAACCTGACGACCACCGCCCAACCGGAAGTGACACAGGTTTTAATTAAGGCTAGAAAATATAAAGGAGAGGATGACTTTCGAAAATATCGGCGAAAAAGCGACCCCGTCCCTTGTAGAAAAGTGCCCAGTTGAAGGTGAAGTTCGACCCTTCAGACGACAAATATCGAAAAATTGGATAAAAACATTTTCTTCACCCCCTACTAAGCACTTTTCTAAACGGAAAGGTCGTTTTTTTCACCGATATTTTCGATTGTCTTAATTTAAACCTACGTCACTTCCGGTTTGGCGGTAGTCGTAACAGCTAAGACGTCAGTTTTTTTCCGTTCTTTTCCTCCTTCGCGGTACAGGTTCGAAACCTCCAAACACCCGTTCATGTTAGTCTATTACCATGCTAGTCTATTACCTATAAAAGTGAACGTGTCTGTCTGTATGTCTGTGTGTGTGTACATTTCCTTACGCAATAACTCTCTCAATTTTAAGTCTACACACTCGAAATTTGATATACAGGGTAATGAGATCTGGAAAAATCTTTGTGATCGGTTTTCGGCCAGAAATTTGGCTTTTAAGGAGTCAAAGTTAAACGATTTGACCTTTGACAACTCTACCAAACTCTTCCGACAATTTGGGGTCCAAACACTGTAAATTTTAGATATAGGTTCCTTGGACATGGATCTAACTTAATAACTTGAGCTCAACTTGATTTGAGCCCAAAACAATAAATGTTAAGGGGTCATATCATGGGTCAAAGTTAAAAAAAATTGACGTTTTTTTTTCTCAGCATACACCTCCAAACACCCGGGCAACGCGGTGCACCCATGATAGTATATCTATAAAAGTGAAAATGTCTCTTTCTGTGTGTGTGTGTGCACTTCTCTACCAAATAACTCTGCCAATTTTCGTTCTATAGACTCGAAATTTTACATTCGCGATACTGAGATTTGGGAAAATCTTTTTAATCGATTTCGGACAGAAATTTGTCTGTTACGTTAAAGGTTTGACCTTTGAGAACTCTTCCAAACTCCTCCGCCAATTTTGGGTCTAAACACTTGAAATTTTAGATATAGATTACTTGGACATGGATCAAACTTTTTAACTTGATTTGAGCCCAAAACAATAAATGTTAAGGGGTCATAATTGGGGTCAATTATTTTTTTAAAAATCGACCTCTGTGGCCTCTTCCAAATTGCTCAGTCTATTTTTGGTCTAAACATTTAAAACTTTACATAAAGTGTATTCAGACATACAATGCACGACAATTTTTTTCGGGCACTTTCGTATTCGACTTTACGAGTACCATAGAGTGGCGAAATTCCTTCAATAGAATAGCATAAACATATAAAGGCAATACCTGTAATAAAAATGGAAGAAAATCGATTAGGTAAGAAAAAATATTTAATTTTCATCATTTTTCCAAATCACACGCGACATTATTTTTCGGACATCGTTGAAAAACTGTTAATAGTTTGTAATATCACCTTTCTTCTCAAAACTTTTATCAATCTCTCCTCATAATAATCAAACATATGCACAATAACATCTCTACGTGTTTCTATTAGTTGTTTTTTTGACATCTAGTATTCGTTCCCATAGTTGAGCCGCTTTCGTTATTTCAGGTCCATCATAGACACGTTGTGCAAGCATTTCCCAAGCATTTTCCATTAAATTCAGATCTGAGCTTTTTGCAGGCCATTCCAAAGTAATCATATTCACTTTAGCCATCCATTCTTTCATGAGTTTTGACACATGGATGCTGCAATTGCCTTGCTGTAGAACGAAATCATTCCCCATCTCTCTTCTTACAGCAGGTAGGGCTTTCTCGTCTAGCAACTGTTTCGTACTTTCAGCCAGCCGAATAATATATTTCCATTAGCAAAGATCATACCCCAAACCATAACTCCTCCTCCTCCTCCTCCTCCTCCCATCTGTCGTTTGTTCAGTACAACAGGCTCGCCCCTTTTCGACCAAGTACACCATCCATCGGACCCATTAAACTTGAAACGCTTCTCATCAGTAAATATAACCTTCTTAAAGTCAACATGCTTTGTTAACCACCTTTTAACACCCTCCAGTCTTGCTCCTTTGTGTTTCTTTGTTAATGTAATTTTTCCTTAGCCATTGCATACTTCAAACCAATCCTATGCTGCGTTCTTTGTACTGTTCAAACGTTTTCATCCAATTCACATTTCTCCTTCACTTTTCTTGCTGTAACTTTTTCTCCACATGTCAAAAGCCGTGTCACAGTTTTCCTCATTCTCCTTTCAGTCCTCTTGCCAATTGGTCTTTTCTGTTCTCTCTTTTTCCGCTCGGAGTTTGTCTTCAGCATGTATTCGACCCTTGATTTCGACAGCTTCAAATTCATGGCGATCCTTCTGATGCTGAGGCCATCTTCCCGCATATTCCGTGACAAGGAAACGACTTCTTTTGAATGCATTTTACCTCATTAAACTTAAGTTTTTTTCCAGTAGAATGGAACAGATAATTGGGTCTAATGATGACAGCTAAGTGTACAAGCAGAAAATTTGCATACAGCAACATATACATGAACATAGCTCTTAATAAAATAGGGTTTTTTGTCATGTCCGAAAATTAGTGTCGCGCGTGTTTTCGCAAAAATATAAAAAAAATAAAATAAAATTATCAAAGCCAAACTAAAAAAAAAAAAAATGATTACACTAGTAGTGGATTTTCACTCCTAAACTACGTACTTACAATCTCAAAGTTTTTGGCACTAGTAACCACCTTGAAGTACTTTTTCAAAGTGTCAGAAAAATATTATCGGGCCCTTGTAAGACAAGCTTTTTATTCGTGTTTTTGCTGAAAAGTTGCCTTCCAAGGGGTCAAAGTTCATAAGATTTTACCTTTGCGGTCTCTGGCAAACTATTAAGCGAATTTTGGGTATAAACATTTTAAATTTTACATAAACGGTATTCAGACGAGCACCTAATTTTTTAAATCAGTTTTGGGGCGAAAATTTGGCAGGCAAGAGTTCAAAGTTTACAGAGTAGACCTTTGCAGACTCTACAAACTCCTACGCCAATTTTGGGTCTAAACACTTAAAATTATAGATATAGGTTACTTGGGTGAAACATTTTAATTGGATTTGAGCCCCAAAAAGTAACTGTTAAGGGATCAAACTTGGCGTCAAAGTTTTAAAAGTTTGTACGTCTGCAGTCTCTACCAACTTTTATCCATGGTAGGTAAGGGAGCCTATTATATAGTAAGGCATTACTGAACATATTCACACTTATAATATATACATATGCACATAAAGTGATGAACAGTACATAAGGATCGAGTAAATACGGGCGGAACTGCAAGTCTATCTATATATCTATAAAAAAGAACGTGTCTGTGTGTCTGTGTGTGTTTGTCTGTGTGTGTGTACATTTCTCAACGGAATAACTCTGTCAATTTTCAGTCTGCAGACTCAAAATTTGATATACGGTGTACTGAGATTTGGGAAAATCTGTGTAATCGGTTTTCGGCTAGAAGTTTGGCTGTTAAGGGGTCAAAGTCCAACGATTTGACCTTTCAGAACTGTACTAAACTCCTCACACAATTTTAGGTCTAAACACTTGAAATTTTAGATATAGATTCCTTGGACATAGATCTAACTGAATAACTTGATTTGAGCCCAAAATAATAAATATTAAGGGATCATAATAGGGGTCAAAGTTAAAAAACTTGACCACTTTTTTTTTGCTCAATATACACCTCCAAACACCCGGGCAACTCTGGGCTGAAATTCTACTCTATCTATATATCTATAAAAGTGAACGTATCTGTGTGTCTGTCCATGTGTCTGTCTGTATGTCTGTCTGTGTACATGTCCCTACGCAATAACTCTGTCAATTTTTAGTCTACAGACTCGAAATTTGATATACAGGGTATTGAGATTTGGGAAAATCTATGTGATTGGTTTTCGGCCAGAAATTTGGCTGTAAATGGGTTAAGGTTCGACGATTAGACCTTTGAGAACTTTGAGACAATTTTGAGTCTAAACACTTGAAATTTTAGATATAGATTCATTGGACATGGATCTAACCTAATAACTTGATTTGAGCCCAAAACAATAAATGTTAAGGGGTCATAATAGGGATCAACATTTTTTTTTAAATCATTGAAAATTTTATATCCATATCATTAATTACTAGATGAAAGATAATGTTTTTGAATTGCAACAAAATGTACATTACATAAAATAAATCCAAGGTAATTTTTTGATTCAATTTAAATAAAATTTTTATGCCTTACTTTGTAAAATGTATAAAAGTGCAGTTTGAAGATAAATAAATTTGAAATTGAATCTTGTACCTTTATTTTTAAAGCCTATAGTAAAAACATTTTGTTTAACAATTTTCATGCCTGGGAAAAAATGCTTTTCTAACTAGTATCTTGTATGATTATATTTTAAAACTCTCCTTCTCTCTATTTCAGTTTGCATTTCTCCTCACACCACCACTCATTTTTGCAACCTCCTCTTTGTATTATTACAGGTTTGAATATTCTCTCTGTTTCAGTTTGTATTTCTCCTCACATCACAACTCATTTTTTGCAACCCCCTCTTTGTAATACAGGTTTGAATAATGAGAAAATCTGAATTTTTAATAAAAACTTTAAAATAACTTTTTAGATTAAATTTTTTTAAACTTCTTTCAGAATAGAAAATCTTTAAAATTTAATAAGGAACATATTTCATATAGGTTTCATTAACAAATATTCAGTACATGACGAGAAAAACAGAGATGAAAATTTCAAAAAGACACTATAACTGGCCAATACTAGTCCTCGCCAGCGAAAGTCTTTGTTATTGTTATTCTATTATTATTATTATTATTATTATTATTATTATTATTATTATTATTATTTAAAACGCATGAGGACTAATATACATATAAGCTGTTTTTACTTATTGCGGACTATCATCCTCATTTTTTTTATTAGTTGTTGTTTCACGACGTTTCGGCCAACTATCCACGTGGGCTTCAACAGGTGGTTACCGCGAAGGGATAGGTAGTCTCACTGAGCAAAGGCTTAGTTGGCCCAAACGTGATGAGACGACAACTATAGAAGACAGTAATTGCTGAAAGTGCAGTTAGGAGATTCCGTCGAGGTAACTATCGGATGAAGGCCAGAGGAATAGTTGGTTGAAACGTCGTGAAAAAAGATGAGGATAATAGTCCGCAATGAATAAACATGAATAAATAATACTCATCTTAATAAGCATTCCAATTAATATATATATATATATATATAAAGTAATAGCGTTCGTATGTATGTTTGTTTGTGTGTACAACTCCCTATGATCAAAGAAATATAAAGTGTCTACAGTGTGTGTACACCTCTCCTGGTCAAGAAATATTAATGCCCATTGTAGGATACTTCTGTCAAAGGAGACATTTATTTTTATGCGTAACTTCTTGATATAGCATTCTTCACATCACATATACATCGACTGAGTTATTATGCTTATTAGCATATCACATTAAATTAAATGATTTTAAATATTATATTACTTATTCGACATAATAGCCTCGTTAATACTGTACTATTTAAAAATATAATTTAAAATGTAATTATTTAGCTTATTTTCATTTCAATTTATATTTTATTTAACTTAAATTTACTTATTATTATCGTAAATCTGAAACCTTTTAATTTTCAAACCAGAAAACCAAGGGGAATAACTGTGATAGTTTAATTCTTTGAGTACGTTATTAAATATTTTCTATAATAGATTTGTTTTCATTTCGAAATATTCTTCTAAGTTGAATTATTATTTTTATTTTTAATTCGGAGGTAGTTTTTTTTCGCTTATTCTTAATTTTTAAGTAACCTTTTGGTACTCACACAGAGAGTGAACTCAGAGTCCACCCGGCTGTCTCCGGAACATGACGCCAATGGCCGGAGTAAACCGAGCCTCGCTGAGGTAATTAAGACGAGCGTCGCCGATGAAACCATAACAAGAAAAGAAAACCTATGTTAAATTTTATTAACTGTAAAGAAAAATTTTATAACAATATTTATTTTTTTTTGCTATATATATATATATATATATATATATATATATATATATAAATATATATATATAAATAAATATATATATATATATATTTGGTATATATATATATATATTTATATATATATAAATATATATATATATACCATATATATATATATATATATATATATATATATATATATATATATATATATATATATATATTTGGTACTCGTGGAGAGAGTAATCAGTGCTGAAATAGCAACGTTATTATTTAAAAAGCCATTCTTAACATGGAGAGAGGAGGGTATTTTATACCTAATCTGTATTTTAACCTTACAATTAAATAAAAAAAAAACATATAAAACTATAATTAGACGTGGACATTCGATTTAAAAATATAGCGCGGATCACTCTCTGCATTAGCACCATATATTTTTTAGATAAATAATGTTACAGATTTTTTGGTCAATGTAAATGTCAAATTTCTTTGCAACTCCTAAAAAAACTGACGACTTTTATAGGTTTTCGGTGTGTGTTTGTGTGTTTTTTATTACAAGGTGGTCACCACTTATCAAGGCCCGGAAGCCACTCGGGGATAGGGGTTATTGCGTGTACAGTACATTAATGTTGAGATTTTATAAAGTGTCTACTTAAGGGGGCGGTTTATCAGGAATTTGTTTATGTTGGACTTGAAGACATCCAAGTTGTAGTCAGGTGGGAAACAGGCAGACGGAACAGAGTTCCACAGGCGTGCACTTCTAAGAAAGAAGCTTTGTTCATGGAATCTACGTTTTGATTTTGGCACAGATAAAGAGTGGGGAAACTTTTTGACAGTTGTTTCAGCTAGACGGGTGTTTTTCGTGAAAGATCGGCGAGGGGAGACCAGGGATTGGAGCTCAGAGGAGCACCTGTCATGGAAGTAACAATAAAACAAAGGCTTGCAACGTCTCTCCTGTGGTGCTTAAACGAATATCACATTTAAATTTGGGGCATGATATGAAGAAATTACTTTTTCAAAAAGTGGGGGATCACCGTCCTATATAAATTTAACGTAA
>NC_136521.1:33011141-33076141 GCF_053919585.1 Euprymna scolopes
GGGGCTACTATCGGGGACATAAATTGCAGGGACATTATGAAGGGAGGTGAGCAGCAAGATGTATGTTCACATTGCACTTGAACTTCTGCATGTCAGTACAGTTGGGGAAACAGAATCCCGGAAGGGAGTTCCAAAGTCTAGCAGTTCTAAGGAAGAAACTATTGGAGTAGAAGACTAGGGATCTCTACTATATAGATGTAAGATTTAGCTGCTTGTCGGGGTTGTCGGGGGTATCTACGTCGAGAGGGTACAAGTGCTTGTAGTTCGCCAAAGCATGCACTATTAAAATACTTGTAGAACTGTATGAGTATCTTGTGTAGGAGACGGGGAGTCTCGTCGTGGGCGACGAAGCGTTTCACTGAAGAACCACGGCAACACACAGCGAACCAACAAACAATGACAGCCACGGCGCGAAGGTAACTAACAAAGCTCAGCTGACTGCACGAATAGAAACGGAACCCAACGGTCACTGTACTGATCGCCACGAACGTCAGAACCCGACTGCCTCGCACCTCCAATGGACCGATTTTTATTCCTCAAGATGGCCTAGCTAATTTGCATCCCCGCGCGATCCTGCGAGATTCCGTCTCTAATAAAAGCAGGCAGGCGCCATCTTGAAACTCTTTCGTCCGCTGCCCCGACCACAGGATCAGCCACCACCCCACACGCCAGGCACACACGGACCCTCTTGCGCCGAGGGCTACGGTTAGTCTCACACTCCCCCCTGGTCTCCAGATCACATACGTGACACGGCGGACGTGGCCGTTTGATTCGAGCACTCCTGCGGAGGGGTATTGCCGGGACTTCCTCATCGGAGCTCTCAGAAGTGTCATCGGAAGCATCAGCATCAGCATTAGAGCTCGCAGTTGAGTCACCAGGTTCGTGGGGCACAGGTTGGATCCATCGCTCATCGTCGGATGACTCGCTACTTCCACTGCTTGCCGATTGGTCAGCGCTTAGAGCGGGCCGGACATCCCTTACGTGACGCGGAGTATCATCGACTAGTATGGCCTGTTCACTGATGACGCCGGTGACCCGCCCCCTCCAAAAGCTGCTGGTGCACCGGCCGCCGGGTGGCTTCACCCAGACGGTGTCTCCCACTTGGTACGTCCCCTGGGGTTCTCGTTGGTCGGGTAGACACACTTCAACGTCCTTGACGCGGACGTGGTAGTGATGAATCGCATCAGCGGGCGCACTGCCGCCAGTCACGGCGTCCTTAGGTGTTGTGTTGTATCTGTAAACCGCCTCCGCGATCGTACACTTCTTCCTGGCCGCGATCCTCTTCACGGTTCGGTGGCACCGCTCCGCTATGCCGTTGCCGCTCGGCACATACGCGCATCGGTGTCGAAGGCGGATCCCCCAATTGTCCATAAAATGCCTAAATTCCCTGCTGCAGAACGCCGTGTCGTTATCCGTGAGGATCTCCTCAGGCGGCCCCCTTTCGTAGAATATGGATTCCAATTCGTGGATGACACTGGTGGAATCCTGCCTCGCTAATTGGCGCGAAATCGCGAACCTCGTTGGCCCGCAGTCTATCAGCGTGAGCAAGTGTTGGCTGCCGTAGTGGGTTATATCCATACCCAACCGACTCCAAGTCGCGTCCACTCCCAGCTGTCCTTTCCGCCATCTGGCTGGGGCGGGGTCGATGGACTGGCACGTTTGGCACTCCCTGACCACTGCTCTTACTGCGCTTTTTGGTATTGATGGTCTAGCCAACTTCACAAAGTAGTAGGCCCGTTGTACTCCGGGGTGCCCACTGTCGTGATGTATCTTCCTGATTTCGTCCTCCTCGACGGAGGCAGCACACAGAGGCAATGGCTTAGCTTCTTTCTTCATAGCCTCATACCATCTCCGTGGTACCCGAGTGAGCTTGTCGGCGAGGTTGTAGTCCGAAGTGACGAGCACTACGTCTATGGACAGGTTGTACTCCGTCACCAGTTTTTTCACAGTCTCCAGCCTCCGTCTTATCAGCATTTCGCTGGCTGCCTTGATGCGTGCCCTGGCCTTGCTCGTGAGTGTGTCCGACACCCAGTGGTGCACGCAAAGTGAGTCAGTGTGCACACGCAGTTTCTTCACTTCCCATTGAAGTGTCAGGTTAATGCCCTTTATTACAGCGTCGAGTTCTGCCAGGTTGATATGGGCAGCATCATTCGCCGGTCGCAGCCAGCAGGCATCCTCAACTACGGCCTCATCTTTCTCCAAAACTACACCGATCGCTAGAGAACTTGCGTCCACCCACACGCTCAGTTCGTCTCCCTGCACGCACCAGTCCCCTGTGGCGGGGTCATTCTTTTTCACACTAGCGACGGTCTCCTTTAACATTCGGACCAATAGTTCGTCGGTTATCTCATCGTCCCAGCCTTTGATGACCGCATTTGCCCTCCTTTTTATGACGCCTGTCGCTGCACGAACCCATCCGCATACTGGAAGGTGCCCCACAAGTTTCCCGCACAGGGAGAACACGGCACGTCTTGTGTAAACGTCGGGTACGTCGGGAACTGCGGTTCCACGCCTCCACTTCAGGATCCCTCGCTCCTCTTGAACGCTCAAGCCCAATACGCGGGCGCCATCCTCAAGCCGCTCAGAGTCCTTGCAGTTTAGACCAAACTCGGCAAGTTTGGATCTTACGCGCGAAGATGACACGATATCTTCGTTCACGTATATATCGTCAATATACGCCGATGTTCCCTTTCTGATCCATTCTTCTTGTGACAACACGGCATTGACGATAGCCTTCATTATCTGGGGTGCTACGTTTAGCCCAAATCCGAGTCGCGTAAGACAGTATCTCTTCCCGGAAAACATCACTGTCTGGAAAGGCCACATCGCCTCGCCGATCCGGACCTGCAAGTATGCTTTTCTCAAGTCCAGTAGGGACACATTGGACCCCTGCCGGCGCCACTCTCGCAGCTTGCTGGCACAGACGTCGGCGTCCGCTGTGAACGCATCAACATGCGCATTCAACTCGCGGTAGTCCATTACCGGCCTCACCTTTGACTTGTTAGGTTGGGCAACTGCCATCAGCGGTATCAGGCCCTTGGGGGGGTCCAAGTTTGTCGTAGGGGTATGGAATCAGCGAACCGTTCTTAATCCATTCACGGAGCTCGCTTTCGTATGCAGGCCTTATTTGGTCGGGCATACGGTACTCTGCCACTTTGTTTCGTAGTTTGGCCGGTTCCTTGTCTTCTGACCACCTCCAAGTGGCGGTCCACGCCTTCTGTTGGTCGTCGAATTCCGCACTGAAGTCCGGCTGGTCGACTCTTAGTGCTGCGCACACCGGGGGCCTATCCTGAAACTCTACAACGCCAGCGCGCGTTATGCGCACGCCGCCCAGGGCTTTGATGGCATCGTAGCCTAGCAACAGGTCGAAACTCAGCGGCTTTTCGCGTGTCACCAGCGCTTCGACGTTGGCCGAGTTCCCAGTTCTTGTGCGAATGTGTACCACACCCACGCCGCAACACATTCGTATTTTTCCAGTAATGGTAGTTATCCTGACGTTCTTCTTTTTCCACGCCCGACAGAAGTCCGCACACACTATGGTGCGGGAGCAACCGGAATCAAGGAAGGCTGAACATAACGTGTCATTAACTCGGACCTGAATGACAGGGAGCGCCTTGTTTATTTTCTGTTCGGGGAAGAGGTCGGCACTGGCACCTTGTCCCCGTCCCCGTTTCCCGCACAGTCTCGGGCCATGTGCCCAGTCTTGTTACAGCGGTAGCAGCGAACAGCCGTCGACCGCCTTCTACAATTTCTTGCCATGTGGCCCCGCCCGTTGCATCTGTAGCAGATGACATCACCTTGCGGGCTGGGTCCCTGAGACGGTCCTTCGCCACTTGGTGGGGCCTGTGCGATGGCGACTACCGGTTCCTGCACCGTCGAGTCATCCTTCATTATTGTCCTGGCTCTGTCCACTAGGTCATTCAGCGGTAGTGAGGATATGGTAGATGTTGCTCGCAAGAGCTGCTTTGCTCCAGCGGGGAGTCCTGACAGGAATTTGTAGGCTAGGGCCCTCTCGGGAAGACCGCCGAACAACACCGTCAGCTACTTAAGTTCGGCGAGATACACGTCCACAGTTTCGCCCAAGCGTATAGACCTCGTCTCAAACTGCTCCCATGCAGTGGCGGGGTCAGTGGCGAACGACCTGTACAACGCCGCCTTGATACTCGAGTAGTCACACTTCTCCTCAGCGCTGAGTTGCTGATATACAGCGAAGGCCCCGCCGGTCAGCCGCAGAGGAATCACGCGCTCGACATTTTTCACGCCGGACAACTGACAATGTAACTCGACCTTCTCAACCCAGCTGAGTACCGGGTCGGATCCGTCGAATTCCGGTATCAACTTTAGATCGAACCTATCCGCCATTGAAGAAAAGAAAACCAAGTTCGGAGTGGGGGGGCCGAAATAGCTTGTATGAGTATCTTGTGTAGGAGACGGGGAGTCTCGTCGTGGGCGACGAAGCGTTTCACTGAAGAACCACGGCAACACACAGCGAACCAACAAACAATGACAGCCACGGCGCGAAGGTAACTAACAAAGCTCAGCTGACTGCACGAATAGAAACGGAACCCAACGGTCACTGTACTGATCGCCACGAACGTCAGAACCCGACTGCCTCGCACCTCCAATGGACCGATTTTTATTCCTCAAGATGGCCTAGCTAATTTGCATCCCCGCGAGATCTCGCGAGATCTCGCGCGATCCTGCGAGATTCCGTCTCTAATAAAAGCAGGCAGGCGCCATCTTGAAACTCTTTCGTCCGCTGCCCCGACCACAGGATCAGCCACCACCCCACACGCCAGGCACACACGGACCCTCTTGCGCCGAGGGCTACGGTTAGTCTCACAAGAACAAGCAGAGGGATGCAACATTTCGTCGATGGGACAGAGGCCGAAGCTTAGATTACAGTTCCGAACCTATCGGGGTGGCGACTCTCTTTTGAACACTAAATCAAGAGAGGGAGGCTAGTAGCAGATGCACCAGCCCAAATGTGACAACACTACTCCACACATGGGCGAATGGTGGCCTCATAGAGGTACAGGATACTTTCAGACGTAAATAACTTTCTAGCATGGTAGAGAGAGCCTACCTTCTTGGCAGCGGCCTTAGCAATGCTCTCAATGTATCTGTTCCAACTCATATTCCCTGTCTCAGGATTCGAAACCTGATTCACTTACATGCAAACGAACACTTAGCAGCGTAGTCCTAACTAAATTCCTATTGTGAGACATCGACCCTGGTTTTAAATAGTTGGAATACTTCAATCCTTTGTTGAAAAGAGTAAGTACATTACACAGTCGGATTCGTTGCTGATCTGTTTGTCATTTAGTTTTTTTATACTTGATTTTTGCATTTTAAACTTAAAGTGAAACAATTGTTTACAAATAATTTTATAAAATCAACAGTAGATTCTCTACAGTGCAATGTAGACTATAATGTATTTTGGACTAAGTCACTGCGAGAGCATGTGAAGCTTCCTCCCGGTACACTTCGGGGGGTTCTTAACAAGAGAAAGCAATCGATCGATTAAAAATTGAATAAAAATGGGCGGTTTCACTGATTTCGATGACAATAAAAGTATGGGAGGATGGAACATTTCTTGATCGTAAATTGCAAAAGTCAAGTATCTTGATTAAATTGTGTTCTAAACAGAAAACATTCATTTCTAACGCACCCCTGCCATGTAAAAGAACCTACTGTTGATTATATATGCCTGGCCTTTCTGCTTCTGTGATTGTAAACTTCTTAAATGCACTTGTGATATTAGGCTGTATAAGGCGTTGTCAAAATGGCCTGTTCCTTTTTTATCGTTTTTTTCGATTATTAATACTTATCGAAGACATTTCAATACAAAACTTATCTACGGACACTGCCAGATATAGAAAGTATATTTGTGTGAATTTTCAAGAAAATCAGCCAAGCCGTTTCGTAGTACATACATGAACTGACACAACAAAAAAAGTTCTTTTTGTAGCGAAAAAAAATAACAGCGTTTCGAAGTTGTTAACATCTCTAAAAAAAAAAAACGCCATCGTAGCTCATGTGTAGAATACCAGCCTACGGATGCTGGTGTCATGAGTTCGATCCTAACATATGCTGACGACTAGGGCTGTAACAACAGCATCCATTAATATCTTATATAGACTGATGTCGTTCTCGTTTGATTGACTGTGTCGGATATATACTTAAGATTGAAAAGAATACTCTGTTGTCACAGCCCTACTGAAGACGACTGAAAGCTAGAAACATGCATTTCTATGGGTATACTTTTTATGACCGTAATATATATATATATATATATATATATATATATATATATATATTGTTTTAATAATTGATCACCCTACTGGGCTTCCCTTTCACTAGGTGCTAATGGGAGTGAAACCCAGCAAAGTGCCTAATTATAAAGAAAAAAATAAGGGCATAATATCTATTTCTTGATGTATTGTAGAAAATCAAGATAACATCGGTACTGTCGGTTTCAAATCCAAACAAAGAGGATTTTATACGTGAATAAGGTTGATGAAATCCGGTATAGGAAAACAACTCTAGGTTTCCTTTGTTTTTGAAACCGACGGTAACGATGTTATTCTAATCATTTGTAACACACACACACACACACACACACACATATATATATATATATATATATATATATATATATATATATATATATATATATACTAAAAGGGTCACGAGATTGTGTTATGCATTCATAAGGGACATTACTTGTGGCCGCTTCTGTTGTAGATAACAACCTTGTTATAAATCGACCCATCATCTTACGCCATCAAAATTCCATTTGCATTCATGGGATTGGCCTAAGGGTCACACATCAAATACAATTAATCCTATTTTGATTGGCCGCATCTGATTCCAATTGCTAGAGAAAGTTTATCGCAGTGCATATCCCGTACAGTGTCCACAACTCGGTTAAAGAAGAGAAAAATCCATGTTTAAATTATACTAAACTGAACAGCGAAACTCATACCCATACTCGTGACTGGTATTTGAAGAATAAAATTGCAATCGGTAAACTGCAAAATGACTCTTACAAATGTTAAAATATTCAGGTCATTTGTAAAACCGATGGTACAGCTTTAATAAAAAGTTCATAATTAAACTATATTGCGAAAGTTCTCTACCCTTTCTGAAACTCGTGAAAACTTGAATGTTATCTAGATAAAAGATAACTCAAGTCTGTTTTAGAAGTATTTTAATAGAATGCGCTCTGATGAACTCATTGCATTGTACATATCCTAACAGCACCGGGCGTATATCTTTCTTTTCCTACAAGGTGCCGATCCCTCAGGTTAATACCAAAAAAAAAAAAAAAAAAAAAAATGAAAACCAACAACAAAAATGCATTATTCGTATTATTTGGATTTATCTTGAATCTGATTTTCACAACGTATCGGTCGATGTAACCTCCGACCTTCTTCAGGTGTATCTTGTCGAGCTTGCGACGAAATTTCGAGTGAAACCCTTTATTTATTTCACGGGAGTAGCGTGCTCTTGTTTCGTCAGTCATGACTAGATACAGGTCCTAAGTGATTCGCAATTGTATTTTTCGGTCGCCCACACTGAGGATTGAACCTTCAACCATCAGGAGATTATCACTTTTTATAATTAATTTTTCCAAGTACTCTAACCACGGCGCCACCGGTCCTCGGTTCGTCACTTAGGACCTCTATCAAGTCATGGTTGACAGAACAGAGCACGCTACGCCCGTGAAATAAATAAAGTGTTCGGCTCGAAATTGCGTCCAAATTCAAGAGTTCGGTAGAAACATTCGGGAGGTCGACAAGATACACCTTAAGAAGGTCGGAGGTTACATCGACCGAAACGTTGTGAAAATCACACTAAAGATAAAGATAAAGTCCGATGAATGCAAATAATACAAATAACCAATCCTCATCTAAAAAATTCAGAAACGTCAAAAAAACATCAAGTCTTCTCTGAATATGTTGTTGCAATATTGAAACTTTCAGCAGAAAGAAAAATGATTTAAATCATTTAATGAAATATGTCTGTACATTACATTTTTCGGTTTTCTTAACCTTCGGGTCAATATCACAGTGTAGTATGAATCCTAATGCTTTTCTGTCCTCAGTCAGTGGAAGAGAAATCCTTCATGATTGAGAAACTTTTTATTTTTGTTCCTATCCAATATGCCCCTTTTTGGGGAGCTGGATTTTCCCCACATTAAAACCCGAACTTTGTATAACTCTGCCCCTGTGGGGAGGCAAGTAAATAGGAACATTATTCGGTTTTGTAAATCTTAATATTTAATAATGCAAAATTAAAAAAAAATCATCCTTGAACAAACAATGAGAATATGAACGAGAATTATGAGAAAAACGCAAGAGAAAGCAATAGAGATAAACTCTAATTTTGAGAAAAATAGAGATAAAAGCAATAGAGATAAAAAGCAATAGAAATAAACAGCAATAGAAATAAAAAGCAATAGAGATAAAAGCAATAGAGATAAAAGCAATAGAAATAAAAAGCAATAGAGATAAAAGCAATGGATGTAAAAAGCAATAGAGATAAAAGCAATAGAAATAAAAAGCAATAGAGATAAAAGCAATAGAGATAAAAGCTATAGAAATAAAAGCAATAGAAATAAAAAGCAATAGAAATAAAAAGCAATAGCGATAAAAGCAATAGTGATAAAAGCAATAGAAATAAAAAACAATAGAGATAAAAGCAATAGATGTGAAAAGCAATAGAGATAAAAGCAATAGATGTAAAAAGCAATAGAGATAAAAGCAATAGAGATAAAAGCAATAGAAATAAAAAGCAATAGAGATAAAAGCAATAGAAATAAAAAGCAATAGAGATAAAAGCAATAGAGGTAAAAAGCAATAGAGATAAAAGCAATAGAAATAAAAAGCAATAGAGATAAAAGCAATAGAGGTAAAAAGCAATAGAGATAAAAGCAATAGAAATAAAAAGCAATAGAGATAAAAGCAATAGAGATAAAAGCAATAGAAATAAAAAGCAATAGAGATAAAAAGCAATAGAAATAAAAAGCAATAGAGATAAAAGCAATAGAGGTAAAACGCAATAGAGATAAAAGCAATAGAAATAAAAAGCAATAGAGATAAAAGCAATAGAGATAAAAAGCAATAGAGATAAAAAGCAATAGAAATAAAAAGCAATAGAGATAAAAGCAATAGATTTAAAAAGCAATAGAGATAAAAGCAATAGAAATAAAAAGCAATAGAGATAACAGCAATAGAGGTCAAAAGCAATAGAGATAAAAGCAATAGAAATAAAAAGCAATAGAGATAAAAGCAATAGATGTAAAAAGCAATAGAGATAAAAGCAATAGAAATAAAAAGCAATAGAGATAAAAGCAATAGATGTAAAAAGCAATAGAGATAAAAGCAATAGAAATAAAAAGCAATAGAGATAAAAGCAATAGAGATAAAAGCAATAGAAATAAAAAGCAATAGAGATAAAAGCAATAGAGATAAAAAGCAATAGAGATAAAAGCAATAGATGTAAAAAGCAATAGAGATAAAAGCAATAGAGATAAAAGCAATAGAAATAAAAAGCAATAGAGATAAAAGCAATAGAGATAAAAAGCAATAGAGATAAAAGCAATAGATGTAAAAAGCAATAGAGATAAAAGCAATAGAGATAAAAGCAATAGAAATCAAAAGCTATAGAGATAAAAGCAATAGAGATAAAAAGCAATAGAGATAAAAGCAATAGATGTAAAAAGCAATAGAGATAAAAAGCAATAGAGATAAAAGCAATAGATGTAAAAAGCAATAGAGATAAAAAGCAATAAAAATAACAGCAATAGATGTAAAAAGCAATAGAGATAAAAGCAATAGATGTAAAAAGCAATAGAGATAAAAGCAATAGATGTAAAAAGCAATAGAGATAAAAAGCAATAGAGATAAAAGCAATAGATGTAACAAGCAATAGAGATAAAAGCAATAGAAATAAAAGCAATAGATGTAAAAAGCAATAGAGATAAAAAGCAATAGAGATAAAAGCAATAGATGTAAAAAGCAATAGAGATAAAAAGCAATAGAGATAAAAGCAATAGATGTAAAAAGCAATAGATGTAAAAAGCAATAGAGATAAAAGCAATAGATGTAAAAAGCAATAGAGATAAAAGCAATAGATGTAAAAAGCAATAGAGATAAAAAGCAATAGAGATAAAAGCAATAGATGTAAAAAGCAATAGAGATAAAAGCAATAGATGTAAAAAGAAATAGAGATAAAAAGCAATAGAGATAAAAGCAATAGATGTAAAAAGCAACAGAGATAAAAAGCAATAGAGATAAAAGCAATAGATGTAAAAAGCAATAGATGTAAAAAGCAATAGAGATAAAAGCAATAGATGTAAAAAGCAATAGAGATAAAAGCAATAGATGTAAAAAGCAATAGAGATAAAAAGCAATAGAGATAAAAGCAATAGATGTAAAAAGCAATAGAGATAAAAGCAATAGAAATAAAAGCAATAGAAATAAAAAGCAATAGAAATAAAAAGCAATAGAGATAAAAGCAATAGAGGTAAAACGCAATAGAGAAAAAAGCAACAGAGATAAAAAGCAATAGAGATAAAAGCAATAGAGGTAAAAAGCAATAGAGATAAAAGCAATAGAAATAAAAAGCAATAGAGATAAAAGCAATAGATGTAAAAAGCAATAGAGATAAAAGCAATAGAAATAAAAAGCAATAGAGATAAAAGCAACAGATGTAAAAAGCAATAGAGATAAAAGCAATAGAGATAAAAGCAATAGAAATAAAAAGCAATAGAGATAAAAGCAATAGAGATAAAAAGCAATAGAGATAAAAGCAATAGATGTAAAAAGTAATAGAGATAAAAGCAATAGAGATAAAAGCAATAGATGTAAAAAGCAATAGAGATAAAAGCAATAGATGTAAAAAGCAATAGAGATAAAAGCAATAGAAATAAAAAGCAATAGAGATAAAAGTAATAGATGTAAAAAGCAATAGAGATAAAAGCAATAGAGATAAAAGCAATAGAAATAAAAAGCAATAGAGATAAAAGCAATAGATGTAAAAAGCAATAGAGATAAAAGCAATAGATGTAAAAAGCAATAGAGATAAAAGCAATAGAGATAAAAGCAATAGAAATAAAAGCAATAGAAATAAAAAGCAATAGAAATAAAAAGCAATAGAGATAAAAGCAATAGAGATAAAAGCAATAGATGTAAAAAGCAATAGAGATAAAAGCAATAGAAATAAAAGGCAATAGAGATAAAAGCAATAGATGTAAAAAGCAATAGAAATAAAAAGCAATAGAGATAAAAGCAATAGAAATAAAAAGCAATAGAAATAAAAGCAATAGAAATAAAAAGCAATAGAGATAAAAGCAATAGAAATAAAAAGCAATAGAAATAAAAGCAATAGAAATAAAAAGCAATAGAGATAAAAGCAATAGAAATAAAAGGCAATAGAGATAAAAGCAATAGATGTAAAAAGCAATAGAAATAAAAAGCAATAGAGATAAAAGCAATAGAAATAAAAAGCAATAGAGATAAAAGCAATAGAAATAAAAAGCAATAGAGATAAAAGCAATAGATGTAAAAAGCAATGGAGATAAAAGCAATAGAAATAAAAAGCAATAGAAATAAAAGCAATAGAAATAAAAAGCAATAGAGATAAAAGTAATAGATGTAAAAAGCAATAGAGATAAAAGCAATAGAGATAAAAGCAATAGAAATAAAAAGCAATAGAGATAAAAGCAATAGATGTAAAAAGCAATAGAGATAAAAGCAATAGATGTAAAAAGCAATAGAGATAAAAGCAATAGAGATAAAAGCAATAGAAATAAAAGCAATAGAAATAAAAAGCAATAGAAATAAAAAGCAATAGAGATAAAAGCAATAGAGATAAAAGCAATAGATGTAAAAAGCAATAGAGATAAAAGCAATAGAAATAAAAGGCAATAGAGATAAAAGCAATAGATGTAAAAAGCAATAGAAATAAAAAGCAATAGAAATAAAAAGCAATAGAAATAAAAGCAATAGAAATAAAAAGCAATAGAGATAAAAGCAATAGAAATAAAAGGCAATAGAGATAAAAGTAATAGATGTAAAAAGCAATAGAAATAAAAAGCAATAGAGATAAAAGCAATAGAAATAAAAAGCAATAGAGATAAAAGCAATAGAAATAAAAAGCAATAGAGATAAAAGCAATAGATGTAAAAAGCAATGGAGATAAAAGCAATAGAAATAAAAAGCAATAGAAATAAAAGCAATAGAAATAAAAAGCAATAGAGATAAAAGCAATAGAAATAAAAGGCAATAGAGATAAAAGTAATAGATGTAAAAAGCAATAGAAATAAAAAGCAATAGAGATAAAAGCAATAGAAATAAAAAGCAATAGAGATAAAAGCAATAGATGTAAAAAGCAATAGAAAAAAAAAGCAATAGAGATAAAAGCAATAGAAATAAAAAGCAATAGAGATAAAAGCAATAGAAATAAAAGGCAATAGAGATAAAAGCAATAGATGTAAAAAGCAATAGAGATAAAAGCAATAGAAATAAAAAGCAATAGAGATAAAAGCAATAGATGTAAAAAGCAATCGAGATAAAAGCAATAGAAATAAAAAGCAATAGAAATAAAAAGCAATAGAAATAAAAAGCAATAAAGATAAAAAGCAATAGAGATTAAAGCAATAGAAATAAAAAGCAATAGAAATAAAAAGCAATAGAAATAAAAAGCAATAAAGATAAAAAGCAATAGAGATAAAAGCAATAGAAATAAACAGCAATAGAAATAAAAAGCAATAGAGATAAAAGCAATAGAAATAAAAAGCAATAAAGATAAAAAGCAATAGAGATTAAAGCAATAGAGATTAAAGTAATAGAAAGATAAAAAGCAATAGAAATAAAAAGCAATAGAGATAAAAGCAATAGAGATAAAAGCAATAGAAATAAAAGCAATAGAGATAAAAATCAATAGAGATAAAAATCAATAGAGATAAAAGTAATAGAGATAAAAGCAATAGAGATAAAAGCAATAGAAATAAAAAGCAATAGAGATAAAAGCAATAGATGTAAAAAGCAATAGAGATAAAAGCAATAGATGTAAAAGCAATAGAAATAAAAAGCCATAGAAATAAAAAACAATAGAGATAAAAGCAATAGAAATAAAAAGCAATAGAGATAAAAGCAATAGAGGTAAAAAGCAATAGAGATAAAAGCAATAGAAGTAAAAAGCAATAGAGATAAAAGCAATAGATGTAAAAAGCAATAGAGATAAAAGCAATAGAAATAAAAGGCAATAGAGATAAAAGCAATAGATGTAAAAAGCAATAGAGATAAAAGCAATAGAAATAAAAGCAATAGAAATAAAAGCAATAGAAATAAAAGGCAATAGAGATAAAAAGCAATAGAGATAAAAGCAATAGATGTAAAAAGCAATAGAGATAAAAGCAATAGAAATAAACAGCAATAGAAATAAAAAGCCATAGAAATAAAAAGCAATAGAGATAAAAGCAATAGAGGTAAAAAGCAATAGAGATAAAAGCAATAGATGTAAAAAGCAATAGAAATAAAAAGCAATAGAGACAAAATCAATAGAGGTAAAAAGCAATAGAGATAAAAGCAATAGATGTAAAAAGCAATAGAGATAAAAGCAATAGATGTAAAAAGCAATAGAGATAAAAGCAATAGATGTAAAAAGCAATAGAGATAAAAGCAATAGAAATAAAAGCAATAGAAATAAAAAGCCATAGAAATAAAAATCAATAGAGATAAAAGCAATAGAAATAAAAAGCAATAGAGATAAAAGCAATAGAGGTAAAAAGCAATAGAGATAAAAGCAATAGAAATAAAAGGCAATAGAGATAAAAACAATAGATGTAAAAAGCAATAGAGATAAAAGCAATAGAGATAAAAAGCAATAGAGATAAAGGCAATAGATGTAAAAAGCAATAGAGATAAAGCAATAGAAATAAAAAGCAATGGAGATAAAAGCAATAGAAAAGAAAGGCAATAGAGATAAAAGCAATAGATGTAAAAAGCAATAGAGATAAAAAGCAATAGAGATAAAAGCAATAGATGTAAAAAGCAATAGAGATAAAAGCAATAGAAATAAAAAGCAATAGAGATAAAAGCAATAGAGATAAAAGCAATAGAAATAAAAAGCAATAGAAATAAAAAGCAATAGAGATAAAAGCAATAGATGTAAAAAGCAATAGAGATAAAAGCAATAGAAATAAAAAGCAATAGAGATAAAAGCAATAGATGTAAAAAGCAATAGAGATAAAAGCAATAGATGTAAAAATCAATAGAGATAAAAGCAATAGATGTAAAAAGCAATAAAGATAAAAGCAATAGAGATAAAAGCAATAGAAATAAAAGCAATAGAAATAAAAAGCAATAGAAATAAAAAGCAATAGAGATAAAAGCAATAGAGATAACAGCAATAGAGATAAAAGCAATAGATGTAAAAAGCAATAGAAATAAAAAGCAATAGAAATAAAAAGCAATAGTGATAAAAGCAATAGAAATAAAAAGCAATAGAGATAGAAGCAATAGATGTAAAAAGCAATAGAAATAAAAAACAATAGAGATAAAAGCAATAGAAATAAAAAGCAATAGAGATAAAAGCAATAGAGATAAAAGCAATAGAGATAAAAGCAATAGAAATAAAAAGCAATCGAGATAAAAGCAATAGAAATAAAAAGCAATAGAGATAAAAGCAATAGAGATAAAAGCAATAGAGATAAAAGCAATAGATGTAAAAAGCAATAGAAATAAAAAGCAATAGAAATAAAAAGCAATAGAGATAAAAGCAATAGAGATAAAAGCAATAGAAATAAAAAGCAATAGAGATAAAAGCAATAGAAATAAAAAGCAATAGAGATAAAAAGCAATAGAGATAAAAGCAATAGAAATAAAAAGCAATAGAGATAAAAGCAATAGAAATAAAAAGCAATAGAGATAAAAGCAATAGAGATAAAAGCAATAGAAATAAAAAGCAATAGAGATAAAAGCAATAGAAATAAAAAGCAATAGAGATAAAAGTAATAGAGATAAAAGCAATAGAGATAAAAGCAATAGAGATAAAAGCAATAGATGTAAAAAGCAATAGATGTAAAAAGCAATAGAGATAAAAGCAATAGAGATAAAAGCAATAGAGATAAAAGCAATAGAGATAAAAGCAATAGATGTAAAAAGCAATAGAAATAAAAAGCAATAGAGATAAAAGCAATAGAGATAAAAGCAATAGAGATAAAAGCAATAGATGTAAAAAGCAATAGAAATAAAAAGCAATAGAGATAAAAGCAATAGAGATAAAAGCAATAGAGATAAAAGCAATAGAAATAAAAAGCAATAGTGATAAAAGCAATAGAGATAAAAGCAATAGAAATAAAAAGCAATAGAGATAAAAGCAATAGAGATAAAAGCAATAGAGATAAAAGCAATAGAAATAAAAAGCAATAGAGATTAAAGTAATAGAAAGATAAAAAGCAATTGAGATTAAAGCAATAGAGATAGAAAGCAATAGACATAAAAACAATAGAGATTAAAGCAATAGAGATAATATCCGCGGGCTTAGAACTATCTTAGATGATGTTGAGTCATTTCTCCTTGTAAACACCCCGGATATCTTAGCATTAAGTGAAACTAACCTTCACTCCTCTATTCCCTCTAACCACTTTAACATGCCTGGTTATCTCCCACTCTACCGTAAGGACTCGGACAGACATATGCATGGGCTTGGAGTCTATATTCGTAACACCCTCCCCCTGACTAGAAAAATAAAACTAGAATCAGACGACCAGGCCTTTATGTGCTTCAGACTAAATATGCAACACAATATTAGCTACTTGTATTTTCTCTACCGCTCTCCCTCAAACCAAGACTGTACCCTAATAAACAAAGTCTCAGACAGCATAGATATAGCACTCTCCCTCGATACTAGCGCACAAATTCATGTATTTGGTGACTTCAATGTCCACCACAGTAACTGGCTAGGATTCTCTAATCACACAGATGTAGCTAGTAACACAACACATAGCTTCTCTATATCCCATTCCCTATCTCAGTTGGTTACATTCCCGATACGTTTCCCAGACCAGCAAGATCAACATGCCTCACTTCTAGATCTCTTTCTGACAACGATTCCCGATGACTGTACAACAAATGCCCACAGCCCACTCGGGAATGCTGATCACGCTGTGATAATGGTAGAAATCAGCCTAAATTCTCGCCCTAAAACTGAAGACCCACTACTCAAAACAACGAGGAATTACAAAAACGCTGATTGGGAAGCCATCAGGGAACTCATCAGAGATGCCCCATGGCAAAATATCTTTACTCTTCCAGCGGTACAGTGTGCAAATGAGTCCCTGAATGGTTCAAAACTGCAGTTGAAGCACATGTTCCCGCACGGAAATTCTATAGCAAGCCCCACTCTCCCCAATGGTTTACTTCTGCTTGTGCAGCTGCCATTTGTCAAAGGCAGCATGCGTTCCGCAGATTAAACCGACATAAGTCCAGCTCAAATAAACAGAAGTTTATAGAAGCTAGAAATAATAGTAAGAGAGTGATAGAGACAGCTAAGACATATTACTCTGAAACCACCAAAAAACGCATCGAAGCACAGAAATTAGGAACCCGGGATTTTTGGAAAATCTACAACAGCGTAGCAAATAATGGACAGTCAACTATTCCCCCACTATCAAATCATGAGGTTGCTTGCACGGCAACTGACAAGGCTAATCTGCTTGCCAGTCAGTTTGCCTCAAACTCCACACTGAACTCGGTACACCACTCCCTCCCTGATTTTCCTTTCTTTTCATAGCATAATCGAACCATGTTTTGTACGTTCAACTGTAATTCAAATGATTATGAAAATAATTTTACAAAATCAACAGTTGGTTCTTTGTGCAGTTCATCAAGTCTTAAGTAGCTGAACAGCGGCTTGGTTCCTACGAGTTTTTGGTGAATAACAAACAGGATCCTGAACATACGCGTATCTTCTATTTGCTTTCATCAATCAATGGATCAAATGTAATTTCGTCAGCATGTGACAAAGCCAAACTCTTTACTTAGAACTTTGTATTAAATTCCACCCTTTTGCGATTAGGGTCGTCTTCCATCTGTATTTCCTTTGGTAACTAAAAATACGCTGTGCAACATCCATATATCTGCCTGTGATTGTGTCCAACTTATCGAAAACCTTTACTCCAGTAAAACTACTGATTCCAACAGAATTCCAACAGTAGTGCTCAAAAAGCCTCAACCGAAACTAGCTCCCATTCTTAAAAGCTGTTTAAACATTGATTTAAGGATAAATACTTCCCAAAACTTCATCAGTTTTCCTTTAAAAATTCTGGGGATCAATAATCTGGCGCTCAGTACAAACCAATCAGTTTCCTTAGCGTCATGAGTGTGTCGCTTGAATCTGTGACAAATAGAGTAGAAAATCACCTCAGCAAAAGCAACCTGCTCAGTGACATGCACTATGGTTTCTGTCCTTCTAGATCTACAACTGATGCGCTAACTGTAATATCACACAGGATAAATAAATCTCTTGACGAGGGCTTCGTTTCTAGAGCAATTGCTCTTGACATAAAGGATTTTGATAGGGTATGACATAAAGGTATACTTCACAAGATTTCCATCTACGGAACAGCTGGAAATGTCTTCTCAACTATCAAATCCTTTCTCTCTGAGAGGTTTATAAGAGTAATCGATGATGGACAGAAATCAGAAGCTCATAGTAACAACGCTGGCGTTCCTCAGGGTTTGGATTCTGGGTCCAACTCGCTTACTGATCTTTATGAATGATCTCCCAAATCACATTTTTAGATCATTCGTAGACATTTATGCAGACGACACTACCATCTATGGCAACACCTCAAAGGTCAGCAAATCGCCTCTTAGATGGTTGGACCATTCTATCACTCCAGTAGGTATATTAGGCCTGATGAAGGCCTTTATCTGTTTAAGAGCCAAGTAGTCTTAAAGAAGAGCCGTTTGCCACATCTGGGAAAGAGTTGCTCAGAGTACCTTTTACTGCCTCAACAAGATACAAAACTGACTTCGAAATTTAGTGAGCGATGTTCTATTCTCCTCTCTGCTGCCTCTTTCCAGTACTAGTGCACTTATTTTTTTTATTTTTATTTTTCATTCAGATAGCCATTCTTAACATGGGGAGGGGAGGGTGTTTTGTACCTATTCTTAAATTCAACCTTACAATTTAATAAAAACAGATATCATAGAACTTTAATTAAACTAAAAAATACTTTTTAAAAAATAGCGTGGAACAATAAGTGCACTAGCACCCTCTGTCCTATACAGGAGACGATATTTTCATGAGAGGTGCTCGATTGAGGTTCACTCTATAATAAGTCATTCGCAGCAAAAAAAAACAAAAAACAAAACAAACTTTCTATAAACACTATCGGCAATTTCTATTATTTTATATCTATGCATAAAGCTAAGTGAATAATTCCATAAGCAATGATTTTTCCTAGCTTGTCAGTGGAACAGAATACCGCGGAGCTGCTACTCAGGTGACTATGATATGGCTATTTTCAAGTCCGGTATGAACAGGTTCTTGATTGACCGCTCTCTAAAATAAATGAACTTATCCAATTTCCACAAGTACTGATCAACACTGTACCTATTAACCCCTTTCATTAAGTGGCCTCCGCGTCGTGGTGACTATATTATAAAACATCCATATATATATATATATATATATTCCAGACTTCCAATAAATTCACTTGTTCTTTGTTTAATTTCAGTCTTATTTTTTTTTTTTGCCCTCCCAAACCATAACATACACATATGTAAAACAATGTACGGCACATGTCTGCTTTCATTCTCTCTGTATCACTTGTTACTTCGCTTTTCGCGAGAGCAGTGAATTAGTAGCAACACTTGTCGCTAGAGCGACGTGATTACTATGGAAACCAGTCATATAAAACGTCGCTCACCTCCTTACGATTTTTACGATTTTGAACACAAATAAATTCATCATAACTGTTGTTTTACAAAACGAAAATTAAACATTTTTTTTTGTCACAATATAGTTAAGAATGTGATCTATAAACTATAATAATTGTTTGAAATTTGGTCGAAAAATGAGTAAGCGGTGAAGCGGTGAAGCTTTAAAGCAGTTCTAAATGACTAAAACTGACACTTAACCATATATTCAAACACGGTAGTGTTTGAATGATATATATATATATATATACATATATATATATATATATATATATATATATATATATATATATATATGTGTGTGTGTGTGTGTATGTGTGTGTGTGTTATTTGTTTTTTTTTTTTGCGATACGTTTTTGAATGAATTCAATTATTTACGAAAGTAAATCTTTACCTAAATGCGAGTTTGGAATAATTTTCTCATTAACCAATTTCGTATCTCCACATGGCGAGCGGTATATATATTGTTTTTAAAATATAATTATCCACTGACACGTGTTTCGTCATCTACGACTCATCAGAATGGCTGAATCTAGCGAGATTAGAAATCGTGACCCTACGGTATATATATATATATAGTAAGTTATAAAATATATATGGCGATTAAGCTACACTGAATATTCCACGTTTCATCCACTCTAGAACTCTTCAGGCTTATGCGCGAATTTTGTGGTTGTTTGTCGTTTTTATATACGCATCTTCTATTGAGACTTTAGTTAGCCAATCAGCTTTCTATTATCCACCGCGCCCTTCCTATCAGCCAATGAGCATGCACTTATCGGACAAAGGCCTATTTGACCTCTGGTTGACCTGTTCCTTTGTGTGTGCTCTATTAAGCCTGGATATCTAGTTTCTTGATCTGTTTTAAATCTAGGTTAGTGTTTTTTTATGTTAGTTTATATATAAACATATATATATATGTATATACATATATGCACATATATATACATATATATACATATATATACATATATGTGTGATCGTTTATGTATATTCATGTTTATTTAATTTATTTATTTGTTTATTTTCTATTGTTTTTGTTAGTTTTAAAACTATTTTGTATCGCTATCCTAGAGTAAATTTCATCTTGTGGACACAGTTGTTTGCTATTTCTCTTCTACAGTTTAATAGATGTTTAGGTTCTTTGAAGTACAGGATAGCAAATTTTTCATGAAGGCATAATCTACATGGGTCGTCTAGGTCCCTACACGTGGTAGCTTGTCTTATTATTTTCCATCTGACTACCGGCGAATGTCCGCTTTCCTTGATTTCCCAGTATTTATTTGCTAGCGTTGTTTTCATACGGTGTTTTTTTTATTGTTGAATGTACTTTTGTGGTCATAATATCGAGTTTTGATATCTTAATCGAAAATTCGCGCATAAGCCTGAAGAGTCCTAGAGTAGATGTGACGCGGAATATTCAGTGTAGCGTATATTAATTTTATGTGAGTAAAGTAAGAGTTGGGTACATTGTCGAGTTTTTATGTGAGGAAAATCCAGCTGTTCTTAAAGGCGTATTCTGGGACAAGAATTAAAATTGCTTTAGTCATGAAGGATTTAACATACACTGATTGATGATAGAAACGATGAAGTCTAACGTCTGAATGCGCACGACATTTTGCTCATCACTAAAAGGCAACGAAAACAAAGGTCGCTGGTAACTTGTTCCACAAACGGACAGATCTACACAGAAAGTCGGTTTTTAATGTGGCAGAATCAAACTTCTCCCAAAATGGACATTTGGATTAGGGAAGATATTAGGACATTTTCGTCTCCGAACAGAACCGTTACTGCACTTTGATCCCAGTATTTTCTGAGCCACATGTGCGAACAGCGAGAAAATAACATTTATAGTAATTCCCAGTGGTTCAATGCTTAAAAGCTTTCGATTAACCTTCAGTTTTTTAGCATTTGTCGCACTTTTCTGCAAAATGTCAGGATATTTTGTATCGCAATTATTATTAATGAACCTCGACACGAAAATTAATTCGTTTGAATGTTTTAGCATGGATTGAATTAATTTATGCTCTGGAGGCGTCACTCGTTCCCTCTAAAGCTTTCGAAGTACTGTTTATTTGATTAATTTTCAACAATGACATTATCAGGATTGCTGTCCCACAACAGCTATGGCATTTGTGTTGTTCACACTGGTGCTGTTGTTTTTTTTTTTTGTTATTGAGCACCATTCATGATAATTTTGTGACTATTCGTTTCTCCGATATCTTTCTATGAAAATTATTTTTAGAAACGCATCGGATACTTACAGGAGGGACCATATAAAGATTGCCAATGTCCTTAAATAAAACGGAGAACGAACTGTATTCGAACTGCAAACCCTTGTTGTTAGTTCGTGTTGTTACCCGCCACCGCGTTACGCTTGTTGATAATCATTCATTTATTTTAAATGGATCAGATGAAAAATCTACAACAGTGTAATAAATATTTGGCAATCAACAATTCCCCCACTAACAAACAATCGTGAGGTTGTATGGTCAGAAGGCTAAAATGCTTGCCAGTCGGTTTGCCTCAAACTCCACACTGGACTCTGCTAACCACCCCTTCCCTGACCTTCCTTTGCAGACAGACGCCACGCTAGACGATCTGAAAATCACCCCTATCTCAGGTGCATATATCATAAAAAACCTTGACACTTCAAAAGCATGTAAACCTGATCTTACCCCGGCTGTGCTATTAAAATTGCTCCACCGAAGTAGTTCCAGTTCTCTCCAAACTTTACAACAAATACCTTAATGAATCTTTCTTTCTAGACTGCTGGAAAACTGCTTCTGTTGTACCAGTTTTCGAGAATTCTGGCGAAAGAACTGACCCAGTAAATTATCGCCCCAGATATCTAAACTGTAATCTTTGACCTAGTAAATTATCGCCAGCAGATATCTAAACTGTAATCTTTGAATGTATATACCATTCACTGGAAAAAACAGAGGAGGGTAGAGCGGTAGCTCTAGATATATCTAAGGCTTTTGACAGGGTATGGCATGAAGGTCTTCTCAGGAAAACCAGATCATACGGTATCACTGGACGAATACTTAACATAATTACATCCTTCTTAGATAAGAGAAAAATCCCCCCCCCAAAAAAGTGGAGTATTCTCTCTCTCCAGAAAGTCACAATTCCAACAAAATATTGGAGGATGATAGCAACTTGTAGGAACAAGAATGGCTGCTTGGGTTTTACAACGCGTCCTCCAAGGCAACGTTATCTGTATGTATTCTGACAATCACACAACGTCTAAGAAAAAAAGAGGAAATGTTGGCCTCGAGTTGCAGCAGGTAAATAAGTAATTTTATTGAAATAAACTCGAAATTTTTTCATGCAATAAATAAATAAAGAACAAAGCTTCTTTCTTAGAACTGCACGCCTGTGAAACTCTGTTCCGTCTGCCTGCTTCCCTCCGGACTACAACTTGGATGTTTTCAAGTCTAATGTTAACAAATTCCTAATGAACCGCCCCCTTAAGTAAACACTCCATCAAATCTCCACACTAACGTAATGTACTTGCAATAACCCTTATCCCTGAGTGGCTTCCGGGCCTTGATAAGTGGTGATCACTGTGTAAAAAAAAAAAAAAAAAAAAAAATTTGAAATCATGAAATCAACACGTGACAAAAGTTAACAGGCAACTGACGCACGAACATAAACAAACCATTCAAATTCAGTTGTTGGACCATTCATAGGCCTGTTCTTTGAAGACTAGTTGGGTCGACAACCATAAAAGTAGGAATATATTACATTTTTTGCAAGTACAATTTGGCGGTAAAAGGCACCAACGTTATTTGTTTGTTGTTATTCAATTCTGAATCGAATCTTGATTTCATCGAAATAAATAAATACGAATGTTTTCTTTTCGTCTAACACTTCTGTTTTACCATGGAAACAGGTAAGTTTTTATTGAAATCAATAAAACACTGTAATACTTACGCATTCATTTCATGTAAATCAGATGATTGGTTTCTCCAATATCTTATATATATATATGAATTCTTACCGAAGGGACCACATGAAGTGTTCCAACATCCGAAGTAAAATTTTCATGTGGAATGAGCTGGATTCGAACTTGGCAACTCGTGTCATTAAGCATTTAACCAAGGTCATTTCGAGAAATAGTTACTATAAAATATGAATGAAAGCCCCAAAATACAGATATTTGAATACCTAATTTGCATATCTATTTAAATTAGTTTATAATAAATTAATGTTTGATGCGATTCATTTCTAATGTTGTTTCCTTTTTATCGACGAACCTACTACACAGAAACAGACACATACACACACACATACACACGCACACACACACACATATAATATACATGAAAAAGTTTCATCGATATTAACAGCAATTAATTAAAGTGTTTTAGTAAAAAAAGGATCAAATATAAAATTAGTATTGTAACAGGCGCACCATCCCGTAATATGCACGCAGATTATATATATATATATATATATATATATATATATATATATATATGTATATATATAACTACTTCATTTATTCGCATAAATTTAATATATGAAAGTATAGATTTATGCGTAAACTTTAAGTATTTACTTCAAAAGTGCTCAATACGTAGGTAGAGCTAGTTAGTAATTTATAAAATATATATGGCGATTAAGCTACACTGAATATTCTGCGTTTCATCCAACTATAGGATTCGTCAGGCTTATGCGCATATATATATATATATATATATATATATATATATATAATTATATAAATTATCAAAGACTAAATCTTAACAAAGCAAAATTACCAAGAAAAGAAAAGCCCAGCACTATTATGAGATAATAATATTAAATAAAAGATGAGGAATAAAAGTTAAGACTTTAATATATCATCAAAACAATAAGGCAAAAATAAAAAGAAAACATTTAAAAAAAATTCACCATTTTTTTTTAAATTGAGAAAATCTTCTAAAATTAAGAAAATCTTTATTGTTCTGATGACATAATAAAGTAAATATAATTTTAATTCTCTATCTTTCATTTAATATATATATATATATATATATATATATATATATATATATATATATATATATATATAGATGTTGTTTTGTTTTAGTTTTAGCGATATGTTTTGAATGAATTCAATCATTTACGAAAATGCATTTTTACCTAAATGCGAGTTGGGAATAATTTTCCCTTTTAACCAATCTGGTAGCCCCACATGGGGAGCGGTATGTATATTATTTTTTAAATATAAAGCTGAATGTCTGTGGGTGTGTGTGTGTCTGGTCACAAATAGGCTCCTATATGGTTGTCTATTAAAAAAAAAACTGATTACATATAATGATAGATGTATCGAGACACAGGAATGGGTATGTTTGATCTGGCAGAACAGTGGTTCATCAAAATTGTGGGGTCTGCCTTCGCGCCTGGTCGGTATGGAAAGTATGGAAATAAAAAAAAACTTAAAAAAAAACGTTTACAAGTGTTTTTGATATAGATGTACATAAGAATACTTTGATAAGTATGTTTTAATTTAAATAGGGATGGTATAATAAAATTGTGGGGTCTGCGTTTGTGCTTGGCCTCCATAGAATGGAAATAGGCACAAACTTTAATAAAGACTGTTCATATCTATCTGCGTAAGTATACTTTGATAATCATGTTTCAGTTTGAAGAAATATGGTATAATAAAATTATGGGGTGTTCGTTTGCACCTGACCCTCAAAGAATAGAAATATGCCACAAAGTTTAAAAAGGTTTTTCGATATAGATCCATAGAATATTGTGATAAGGGTTTCAGTGTGAACAGGTAAGGTATAATAAATTATGGGGGTTATCTATTTTATTTTTACTTTCAGCATATTTTGCTTTGGTTTTGATACCCCCAAATTCAAAGCTATCTCGTTACAACCCTTTCTTTTACAAAACTATTATAATTTCATTAATCAGAGCCCATTTTCTGCAGGCTGTCTTTGAACCCAGTCAACGACAGGTACATTTGCTAGTATATATATATATATATATATATATATATATATATATATATAATTCAAACACAGTAGTGCTTGAATATATGGTTAAGTATCAGTTTTAGTCATTTAGAACTGCTTTAAAACTTCACCGCTCACTCATTTTGCAATACGCTCGACACTGAAAATAAGGTTAGACATAAGCATTGTCGAAAACACTATATTATGCACCACCCCCTATATATATATGAACTTAACGGAACTACAAGAACCCCTGACTCATTAGAACTTAACCACCACTTTTATAATCTTTAAACCTTAAGGTCCTATATTGGTCAAACCACATTTAAACTCCTAAACACCCTACTAATCATATAACTATAAATATAACAAAACATAATTCTGAATATCCTAGTCTTAATAATAACACTTACTACTTGCATTTATATCCCTGATACATATAAATTTAACCAATATATACACAAAAACTACTTAAGGAAATAAAAATTGATCCCTAAACACATTTACACCTTCACCGCATTTAATTTACAATCTTCATTCTTCCTCCCCTTCCTCCTATTATCTCTATCATTTTTACTTTTTAATTTATTCTATTTCTCCCGTTTATCTCCCTCTCTCCCTCTCCCCTCCCTATATCGCTATATCTCCAGCCACGCCTAGCTGAATTTGCTACCCCCACACTACAATCTAATGAATTTTAAACTTCAAAACTTAAGTATTGTCAATCCCCGCCCCTCCTCACTTATTATCTATTTCCCCCCTTTTTTTCGTCTCGTATTTCCTCTAAAATCGTTCTTCCAAATAATAATAGCCATTTCTGTAGGGTCTGACGAATCTGCTGGATTGATATGGTCTGACAACCGAAACATGTGCAACTAAACAGATAAAACGGTAATAAAAAATAAAACGCATATTTGCTCTGCAATCGTATTGAACACTTTATTCAGGTTTTTACTAATTACCATTTTTGATATATATATATATATCTTATCTCGGCATTGTTTCCAGTCGTCCTGGACTTTCCTTGCCACTGGACTCAAGCAGTGCCGATATATATATATATATATATATATATATATATATATATATATATATATATGTATATATTTGAATATATATATGATTGTTGAGCTGGATTAAATCCGACGATATGAAATAAAATGGAGGTGAAAGGACCTGAATACTCAACGTTTCGCCCGATTTATGCGGGCTTCTTCAAGAGGGATGGTCATTACAATACAATACAATGACCATCCCTCTTGAAGAAGCCGCATAAATCGGGCGAAACGTTGAGTATTCAGGTCCTTCCACTTCTGATAATTTCTCCGGGTACTCCTAGATTCACCCTCAAAGATGATAAACCTAATTTCTATGACAACCCCTCCATCAGATTGATTTGCCCATCTAACTCTGACTTAGGAGCTGTAAGCAAAAATATCTTAGATAGAATCATCCCTTCCATTAGAGAAAAAGTAGGTTTCCCTCTTTGGCTGAATTCAGATTCCGTAATTAATTGGTTTGTTTCCCTTGAAAATAAACACCTCCTTAACTTCCTAACATTTGACATCCAAAATTATTATCAATCAATTTCTCCGATCCTTTTAAATAAGGCTCTTATCTTTGCTAAAAGAAATTCTGACTTAACTAATTCAGAAATAAAATTGATTCTCCTAGCGAGAAAGTCCCTTATACAATTTAACAATAAGCTTTGGACTAGAAAGGATACCCCTGATAATTTTGACATCTTGATGGGTGCTTCTGACTCTGCTGAAGTTACAGATTTAGTGGGACTCTTCTTACTGAAAGAACTTAAATACCACTTTAAACATATCCAAGGGGGTCTTTATAGAGACGATGCCCTTTTTACTACAACAGCCAGGCCAAGAGAGTACACCAAAACTATTAAAAAATTACATAACTTCTTCAATAGCTTTGGCTTTTCTATAATTATCGAGCCAAACAAAAAAACTTCAAATTTTCTAAATGTTACACTTAATCTTAACACCGAAACTCATAGCCCCTATCATAAACCTAATCTTACGCTTTTATACGTCCATAAATCTTCTAACCACCCCAACTCAATTATAAAATCTATAGTACCATCTGTCTCTAGAAGAATTTCTGCTCTTTTTGTTGATAAAAAACTTTTAATCAAAATGCTACTTTCTTCAATAATGCTTTATGGAACTCAGGATACAAGGAAAAGATTAAATACAACAATTATGCTCCTCCTTCAGGCCGCCTTAAATCTGTAATCACACACAATATGACTCGTAAGAAACCAGTTCAAATAACAAGATCTGCCACTATCAATAACAATGAACCAGTCTACATTTATAATCCAAACCAAAATACTAATCGCAATGCCTCTAACCCACCTAGTCGCATCAGAAGAAAGAAAAATATTTGGTTTAATCTTCCATTTAGCCTAAATGTCAAAACTAATATACCTAAGGAATTCTTCAACATTGTACAAAACTCTTTCAAATACCTACACAGATATAGTTCTATTTTCAATAAAAATTCAATCCGGATTTCTTATTCAACAATGCCTAATTTAGCAGAAAGAATCTTAACATCTAATAACAAAAGAATTAAATCAGCCCAAAAAATCCCTTTCCCAATTAAACCCAAAACTAACTGCAATTGTAATAACAAACATCTTTGCCCACTCAATAATGATTAAATCCATAAAGATGTTATATATTCTTGCACTATTACTGAGCTCCCATGCAATCCTCCCATAACAGACACTAATATTTCGTCTTCAAGTTATTCTTCTTCCCATCCTCCATCTGATATAGTTACTAATCCAATACACCATTCGAGCAGCTCTTCCATTTACAATCATATAACTAGTAATAATGATGATGATGATAATAATAATAATAATAATAATAATAATAATAATGTTAATGAGAATAAAAATATTTCTCCTAACAGCCATCCTAACACTAACAACACTCATTATTCCCTCCAAAATAGTCCTCATATAGACATTGTCCCACCATTTGTTGAACATTATGAACAAAATTCAAACTATTTAACTAATACAAATCAGCAAATTAATATTAATACCAGACCTCGAGCTTTTAATAAAGTACATGCATATATCGGCGCTACTTCAACATTCATTAAGAAAAGAATATCAAACCACATTTCTTCTTTTAACAACCATAATTCTAATAATAACCAAGGAACTTCTCTAACCACTTTAATTAAAAAACTTAACTCTAACAATACTCCGTTCTCAATCAAATGGACTATTATGAAAAAAGGTTAAGTTTTATACTCCAGGCTCTAAGTCATGTCAGTCACCTCTGTACAACCGAAGCTATAACTATAATTACTTCCCCTCAAAGTAACAATATAATAAATTCTAAAAATGAACTGATCTCTTTCTGTAAACATAAGTCCAAATTTAATTATGGCAATTTTGAAATTACATAGTTATTACTTTTACCTTTTATATAGATATAAAATATTTTTTCGTTAACTTTTTCGTTTTTCGACATACTTCTTAATACTTTATAATTTAATAATCCTTTATTTTAATTCTTTATCTCTTCTATGGCCGGTTTTTTATCTGCATTTTCTGTTTTATTCTTTAAACTTTCCTATCTTTCTAATATATCAATCTACCCACACTTTCATATCTTGTATGTATATTTACTTAAATTTTACTATATGAATTTACTTACTTTTTTTCCTGAAATTGCAGATACCGGCCATCTTCTCCCCTTAAATAATTTTTATTTTTATCTTTATTCTTTTCGTATTTTATTTTATTTTATATTTTATATTATATATTACATTTTATATTTTATTTTTTATTACATTTTATTTTTTATTTATTTATTTATTCTTTATTTTCTATTTATTTATTATATATTTATTTTTTTTTATTTTCCTTTTTTATTTTTTATTTTCCTTTTAGTATCGTTTAATAACTCTTGCTGACATTTTTAAGTCATAACCTGTACATTTCAGTTGACCTATATTATTTTGCCCTATATATATTTTCGCGCTTTTAATATTTCCTGTCTGGGTCGTTTTGACTTTTGTTTCCCTTTATTTTATATTTAACTTTATCATTTTTTTCTCTCTCTCCTTTTTCTTCCTAGATCTTTTTTATTTATAGTTATGCCTCGGAAGTAGAGTGAAAAGCACATCTTATTTTTCTTTTATTAATATTATTTTTTTTTCCTTGTACACATGTTTGTGAATTATTCCATGTATGTCTGCCTTTGGATTATTATGGACCATCTTCTTCCAATTACGGGATGTCTTTGGATTTTACTTGTACAAATGGAAATTCTTTTAACTTTCTTGAAGTTTTACATTTGGATTTTACCGTCACTGGATTTTTTTATCTTCCACCAGACTATCCATTCATGTGTAATCACATTTTTCTTTACCATATTCCCTCTGCTTAACTTATTTTGTTTTCAAGTAAGATCTTTGACTTACTTGTTGTTTCATCAAATACTTCTGCATGCAAAATCCGATCCCGCATTTTGCTAATTCCTACCCTCTGATGAGAAGGAGAGTATTTCTTCGAAACTCCGCGGATTAAGGACTATCCATTTATCTAGTGTTTCCTTTTAAGATTAAATATGTTTTTAACTCATTTCAAAGTGTTTTTTAACATATTTTATTAACTGTTTGCTCATATATATATATATATATATATATATATATATTCGCGTTTCATCTTCTCAAGGATTTATCAAGCTGAATTAAATGCATAAAAACACTCATAAATACGAATATTACATACATTTTAATCTCGTGAATCTTTACGAGGATGATGCTCGGAAAAAGCAAATTCTGTGTATTTTAATTATTTTCATAACTTACTAAATTTATTCGGTGAGACCAAAAACCCACACGAAATATATAACATAGTTATTTTGTCAATTAAGAAGGGGAATTAATATTCTTCACTTCTTTGTTTACGCAACATTCGAAAGATTAAAAGTCGAGCACACGGACATCTATGTATCTCATCTAGAGATCAAATGTTAGCTACGGCAATGAAACTTTACACTAAAATACAGTAAAGAAAGAGAGAAAGTATATATTGAGATATTTTCCTATTAAAATATCTGAGGGATTTTTTTGGTATAAGGACTTCTAATACAGATAGAAGCTTATCTATTTTTAAATTTTTCAACGTAGTCTCCCGGCAATGCCACACACTTTTCCTATTTGTGTACAAGCTTCCGTATAATCTCAGACTAAAAATCTTTTGACTAATTTTTCAGCCGGTCACACACAACACTTTTGACTTCATCGTCACTTTCATACTTCGTGCCTCACTCGAGTGTTTTCAAAAGACCAAACAGGGGGAAAGTATGAAAGGGCAAGGTCTGGTTGTCAATGGGATGAGGAAGCAGTTCCCAGCCAAGCTCGTTGATTGTCTGAACCGTCTGGTCTGCTGTGTGACGCCTTGCGTTATCATAGCGCAAGATGATTCCTTCTGACTGATCACTCCTGCGTTTGTTCTTTATGTCTTTCTTGACCAACCTCAGCAGTTCACAGTAACTGGTGTTGTTCAAAAAGTTTCCTTTCTCAAGTAATGAAATAGTGATTGGGCCTTGCACACCCCAAAAACTTGACCATCACCGACTTTGTGAACCGCCGGAACTTTAGCTTTTTCTTCACTGGAAAGCTTACATGCTTCTACTCCATAGACTCAAGCTCATAGTGCTAAACCCATGTCCCGTGACACGTTAACGTCTTTTTCAGAAACTCGTCACTAGGGCTATGACAACAGCATATTCTTTACCTTGTTTTGATTCTCAGGTATATAGCCATTATTATCTTATATGTTTTTTATGTAGAGTGATGTGATCCTTGGTTGATTGTGTTTAATTGTGTCGGATATATACTCGAGAGTAAAAACAATGAAAAGAATATGCTGTTATCATAGCCCTACTCATCACCATACTTCTTATAGCGGGAGAGACACTACTGGGAAATCTCCTCAGCTCCTCTTCGTTTGTGCTTTGCAGTAAGCAAAAGTTTCAGCATTTCATACACATACACACAGGCGCGCGCAGGCACACACACACACACACACACACACACACACACACACACACACACACACACACACACACACACACACACACATATATATGCGTCCCATCTTCTTAAGGATTTATCAAGCTGAACTAAACACATGTAATCATGGAAAATTTTGTGTGCTGTCCCAACAGGTAACCTAAAACTTATTGCAATATCATCTAATGTTCTTTTTCTCTCAGGCTGATTTGATCAGCTACGGAGATCTCACTTCTATAGACCTCTCAAATTTGTCTTTGTCCTCAACACTGCTCTGTCCTTCTTTACACAATGTACTACACTTCTAGAGATTTTTCGGCTGGAATATGTGGCACTATACGGAGTTGACATCTTCTTATGAATTTCAACTGGTTTACACCCTTCAGTAATACTTGTCCGCTTTTCAAGCGTGGAGCATGATTCTTGGTCGGTCATTTTTGTTAATCGCGAAAACTCAAAGTTTTGTTTTTCTTTTTTTGGTAAAAAACAGTAAATTCAAGCGAAAAAGAAGTAAAAGAAAAATTCTTTTAAAAGTAAACTGAAATCTGCGGTAGAAGTCCTTATATAAAAAACAACACCTTTTTTATTGGATTATCCTCGTGCCAATGTCTGTGTGCATGTGTTTGTTGCTTTTATGCTCCCTATAGAAAGAAAGATTGTGGAATCTACATAAAATCTAAAAGTATATTTTCGTATAGAACTTACTGACCATCTAAGCACACAACTGGAGCTTATAAGATAATAACCTTCTTAAAACTTCACATGTATTCTATTTTAAAGGAATATAAATCATATGCATGACATTTTCTGATGAATACAATAGAAATAGTACCGGACCTTATCCCTGAGTGGCTTCCGGGCCTTGATAAGTGGTGGCCACCTTGTAAAAAAACCCTTTACATTATCATTTCTATGACGTGTACCTATCTCTAAGTAACCCATGAAGATGCAGCACCATTTACACTTCAAATAAACGGTGCTGTTTTAGAAACGACGAACTATAATTTTGAACGTGTTTAATTTTTCATTTTTTTGTGTTTTGAAGTGTGAGATTCGTTTACTATGTTATTAATAATTATTATCATTCGGATTAACAGAGAATTATATTATTTGGATTCATCGGACTATCAAATAATGCGAATAACCAATCCTCGTCTCAAAAATTCAGAAACGTCAAAAAATTATACATTTTTATTTTTTTTACGAAAATCACTACTTCTAAATCGTTGAAAAATAAATTTATACTTTTCTTTTAGTGAGCACAGTATTGCTAATATGCCATTAAATAGGAAATGCTTTGAAGAATCGATACTAAAAAAGAAAAAAATTGATATATAATTGCGCATTTTACCAAAAATACAGTAATTTCTTTCTGTAATTTGCCGTTACGTGATATTACCTCAGCTATGAACTATAAATCAAAATAAATCAGAAATATTTAAATTATACAAATATATGGTTTATTCCAAAGATTATTTTTTGGAATTTATAATTTAAATACAATTCCTGACATATGGCAACCGTGATTTATGCATATATGGCATAATGAAGGGGTCAAATTTTTATAAATTCTACAAATTAAATTAGGCTGTATTTCGACAATAATGCGTCGAATATTGTATTCCAAGTGGTCTACTTGTTATATAATGGGTAACAACATAGCATACAGAGATATGTACTTGTAACGGAGAGTTCATTTGAATGTGTGTACGTGTCATTAAGTTTCTATAGTGCCTATAATGGTTCTTTGTTGTAGTCTCTTTATGTTCCTACGCTATGATCGTCTAAATGTTCATATGCGCGTGTGTGTTTGTGTGTGTCTGTGTGTCATACATGTATTTTCGACATACCTTATTCAACTACATCGTTGATCTTGGTCCATTTGAATTCCATCTGTTCTTGCGGGGGAAAACTGGAACCTGTTTGAACCAATATGAATTCACTCCAAAAACGCTGATTGTATATTATACTATCTTTATTTTACATTCCAAAATGTCGACTCAGATGAATATGGAAAGTGAGTTTCTTTTGCCATATTCGTAAATTCTGTTAGTCTCCATTGTGAGACACGTCATCTCCCCCCAGGGAGGAGGTAACAGTTAAACCCAACCGCTTTCAAGTCTAAGTTTTAACTCAATGTGATCTCCATCTAAACTAATCACGTGGTAACATACACGTAGTTCCGGGTCAGCTTATAAGATGCTTCCGATAAACTTGTTTATAATATAGTTCAATGCTATTCATCAAAAAATCTTCATATCTCATCTCTTGTTATCTCACCAGTTAGATAGATAGATAGATAGATAGAGATTGATACATATAGAAATAGATAGATAAATAGATACACGGTTAGATAGATAGTTAGATCGATGTAAGGATAATTTACTGTGTTCTACCTACTTCATAACATACTGTGCCTGGGTTATCAGCATAGATATTGGACTTTACATATACTAAAAGAAACTTAGTGAGCACAATATTGCTAATATACTATTAAATAGGAAATGCGTATAATCAATACCAGAAAAGAAGAAAATTGATATATAATTGCGCATTTTACTAAAGATACAGTAATTTCTTTCTGTAATTTGCCGTTACGTGATATTAGATAAGCTATGAGTTATGAATTATGAATTAAAATAAATCAGAAATATTTAAATTATACAAATATATGGTTTATTCCAAAGATTATTTTTTGAATTTATAATTTAAATACAACTCCTGATATATGGCAGCCGTGATTTATGAATATATGGCATAATGTAGGGGTCCAATTTTCACAAATTTTACTAAAAATTAAATTAGGCTGTATTGCGACAATAATGCATCGAATATTGTCTTCCGAATGGTCTACTGTGTCTGGTTTATCAGCATAAACATGGGACTTTACGTAGACGAAAAGAAAATCCTCTAATTGGTTAAATCGCACGAACAAGGTGGCCTATTGACGGGTCCATTTTGTGAAATTCGTTTATACAATGTTTTTCCGAGTAAAAAAAAAAATGAAATTGTAACACTGCAAACATTGTTCAAGTCTCATAGTGTTTCTTATTTCGTTAAAATTAGATATACCCACCCACAGGGGTTGTTTTTAGACGCGGCGAACTTTAAATTTAAACTTTAAATTTTCTTTAATTGCAGATTTTTCAACTATCCGCTGTTTTGATACGGCACAATCATGTGGACACACCAGCTCTCGGCAGATCACCGAAGCTAAGCACCGCTGAGTCTGACCAGTACCAGATGGGTGACCATTTGGAAAAGCGAGGCACTGTGTGTACCGCGAGGTAAAATACTAGGTTGAGAAACGCGGTCTATCCTTCTTTCGAGGATAGACGGGACTCTCTTAAGCCGTGGTAGGCAACCCATCTAGTGATGGCGCCACGATAAAAAATACCTTTGATAGCCCTGGTGTAGCATCAAGTATTCAGCTACTGACAAGATTCGAATTACAAAACAAACTCTCGTAGTGAGTTAAATCTCGGCTACGACCGCGCTGGATGCATGGATGACTGTTTTGAGTTCGGCTTGGTTTGGCAATCTATCATGAAGAAACTGACACCCGAACAGAGTTTGGAAAATTGCAAATGATACGATAAATTTATTGAGGAAACATTTAATGAACAAATAATTCGACGAAATGAAACTGTCAACTGGCCACCTTGTTCGTACGATTTAACTCCATTAGAGTATTTCTCTTAGGGATACATAAAGTCCCCTCTGTACGCTAGTGAAACAGACACAATAGGGTGCTTGATATATACGTTCGACAAAAATTAATGCGTAAAATTTGAGAAAATTGAACCCCAAAATTACGCCATATATATGCGCGAGCCGGGTGATCATACGCTTGAAATTGTATCTATCTTCTATGATATAAAAGTCACTTTGTGTGTGTGTGTTTGTGCGAGTTCCTCATAAGTTCCGAAACGGCTGAACCCATCTTTTGCAAATTTCACACAAAGATAATATATACATCTGGCAATGTTCTTAGATCTGTTTTGTGTAGAAATTCGTCCGATTATTATCGATATTAAAAACATCAGATCTTAGAAAATAGTCTTCCTGTTATAGATAAAAAACAATATAGGGGAATATTTTATGTTACACCGGCCATTGTAGCGTAAAATATTCCTTTATAAAAATTCTTCTTTTTATCTATAACAGAAGAAAGACTATTTTTAAGATCGTAAAGCCCAACTATTAACTGGCATGATAGTATAAACAAACACAGATGGAATTTGATGAACGACATTATCATTATTATTTTTTTTTCGAATTAGCCCACTGGGCAAATTATTCCTCGTATTGATTTATATAATACATACGAAATCTACATAAATACAAATATCATGTGTAAATTAATCGACCGGGCAACGCCGGGTGGCTAGTTTAAATTATAAATGCCAAAACTTAATCTTTGGACTAAACAGCATGATATGAAATAGAAACGACATTGTATAATGAAATCATTTTCTGTGATTACCTTTAATTTAAATTCGCTGCCTCTCAACAAACACTCATTAATCGAATGCTGACATTCTCTTCGTTTTTGCAGATGGACTCTTTGCTGCTCACGCGCTCTTTTTTTCTCTCGATCTATGACGTCATTCTGCAGATGTTTCTCTGAATGAATTATTCAGTTAAATACATAAGAATACGAATAATTATGTTTTCTTTTAACCTTATCACTTAAGCCATGTATTGGATCATTAAAAGATGTCAACATTGCTCAGTTAACATAAAGCAAATAAATGTGTAAAAGTAAATGAATGTTCAAAGTAAATAAATGTTTTAAGGTAAATAAATGTTTTAAGGTAAATAAGTGTTTTAAGGTAAATAAATGCTTAAAGTAAATAAATACTTTAAGGTAAATAAATGTTTTAAGGTAAATAAATGTTTTAAGGTAAATAAATGCTTAAAGTAAATAAATACTTAGAGGTAAATAAATGTTTTAAAGTAAATAAATGTTTTGAAGTAAATAAATGTTTACAATAAATAAATGCTTTAAAGTAAATAAATGTTTTATGTGACAAATTTTTTTAAAGAAAATAAATATTTTAAAGTAAAAATGTTTTAAAGTAAATAAATTCTTTAAAGTAAATAAATTTTTTAAGTAAATAAATGTTTAAAGTAAATAAATGTTTAAAAGTAAATAAATGTTTAAAGTAAAATTTTTAAAGTAAATAAATGTTTTAAAGTCAATAAATGTTTTAAAGTAAATAAATGCTTTTAAGTAAATAAAGGTTTTAAAGTAAATAAATGCTTTAAAGTAAATAAATTCTATAAATAAATAAATGCTTTAAAGTAAATAAATGTTTTAAAGTAAATAAATTCTTTAAAGTAAATAAATGCTTTAAACTAAATAAATGCTTTAAGGTAAATAAATGTTTAAAAGTAAATAAATGTTTTAAAGTAAATAAATGATTTAAAGTAAATAAATTTTTAAACGTAAATAAATGATTTAAAGTAAATACATGCTTTAAGGTAAATAAATGTTTTAAAGTAAATCAATGTTTTAAAGTAAATAAATGTTTTAAAGTAAATAAATATTTTAAGTAAATAAATGTTTAAAGTAAATAAATGTTTTAAAGTAAATAAATGATTTAAAGTAAATAAATGTTTTAAAGTAGATAAATGTTTTAAAGTAAATAAATGCTCTAAAGTAAATAAATGTTTTAAAGTAAATAAATGTTTTAAACTTAATAAATATTTAAAGCAAATAAATGTTTTAAAGTAAATAAATGTTTTAAAGTAAATAAATATTTTAAAGTAAATAAATGTTTTAAAGTAGATAAATGATTTAAAGTAAATAACTGTTTTAAAGTAAATAAATGCTCTAAAATAAATAAATGTTTTAAAGTAAATAAATGTGTTAAACTAAATAAATATTTAAAGTAATATAAATGTTTATCCGAAAAAGAAAAAGACGACATATCGTTTTGACTTTCTTAAATTCAAAAATCTTAAAAATAGTAAAAAAAGCTGTCATTCTATTTCTTATATTTTCATTCTCGTCTTGATCTTGAAATTATTAAAATAATTACAGTCGCATTCCAAATGCAACGTTTAACCATATTAATGACTTACACCTAATTATCATCGAAGATATTTGTTTAAATAGGAGTCCCCACTTATCAAAGCTCAGATGTCACTCAAGAATATGGGTTAATCAGTATACAGTAGTCAATGGGATAATATCGTAGTAATCGTCAGTAGTGGTAATTTGGTAAATTGGATTACCTAATAGGAGGATTCAACAAGAATTTGTTTACGTTGGACTTGAAGACGACCAAATTGTAGTCATCTGGAAAGCAGGAAAACGGAAGAGTGTTCCACGGGTGTGCAGTTCTGAGAAAGAAGCATTGTTAATGGAATCTACATTTAGGTTTAAGCATAAATAAAGAGTAGGGGAAACTATTGATAATTGTTTCATCTAGACGAGTGTTTTTTCGTGAAAGATTGGCAAGGAGGGGACCATAGATTGGAGCTCAAACGAACTCTCCATGAAAATAACAATAAGGCAGAAACAGGCTCGCAACGTCTCTTCTGTGGGGGAAAAGAGTTGCAGGGAAGAGAAAAGGGCACATCCCACTAGGCTACGAAGTCTATTTTGAATTCTGTCAAGGCAGGATAAGCGGCTTCTAACAGCTCCAGCCCAGATGTGGCAACAGTACCCCATACGTTCATGGCTTTTATATAGGTTATAAGTGCTATTTACTATTTTGTTCTTTTGATCACTCCGGGATAATCTGATTACACATATTAACGTTGTCACACCAGTCCTCGTTATATCACTGAAGTTAAATGAGGTTGGACCCAGTCATTACCCCATGGGTGACAATTCGAGAATATTAAGGGCTGTATATATATTCCTGCAATGGTTATTATTGCTGAGAATAATTCAATTCGAATGAAACCGACAAGTTTTGTTGGCATTCGTTTCTTCGATAACTTTATAGTTAGATTTTTTTTCCAAAAATTTCATTGGCCATTTACCGATGGACCATATAAAGGTTGAAAACTGGATTCAAACTTGGCACAGAAAGCTTGTCAGTCCACGTTTTTAACTACGTATCCACAGCCACCTTTGTAACATAGTGCGGACGGCTCTCTGCGATATACCAAGTCGTAAGCGAAATGACGTCAATGTAAGGAAAAAGAAAACTACAAAAAGGACAGAGCACGTTCGAGAAAACGATCACGTTAGAGACGTGAATGACGTTCGAAAACACTTTCGAGAAGAAGATCACGTGAGGGACGTCACAGCAGCAACAACAAAAAAAGCGAGTTGAAGTTCTTTTCTATGCTTTGTCTGCTTTGCGACTGAGGTTACAACGTGTTAGTTCCCGGACAACGTTACACTCTCCTGTATCTGCAGTTGATGAATGGGCCGAAATATTAGTTAACGGTGACTAAAGACTAGCAGGAGGCAAGTTAGAGATTTTAATTGTAGTCATAATCTTGAAATTCTCAAAACAATCAAGTCACTTACTAAACATGACATCCACATACACACATAAGTCTTGTTTGGATATAGGCTATAATTCTCATTTACTGTCCTGTTTTTTTAGATCATACTACGGTAATCTTGTAATTATTCTTTAGTAAAAAATATTTAGGAAGGTTGGATAAAATAGACGCCAAATGACATAGAAATTAGTTTATATACACAAAATAACTTATCCTCTGTCTAAAACATAAAATACTTTTAGTGTTTGCTTATTTATTTATGTTTTGGCAGTCTAAGAGATTTTATCATTGAACGGAGTACTTATCCAGTCCAAATTCTATTTGGATTTAATTACAGAAAAGAATTCACCGTCCCCCAAACTGTCTTGGGATTACTGCCTATTCTTGTCGAACAATCTAAGATCATGTCGCTTTCCAAGATGGCTGGCTCAATGTTTGGTTGTCAGAAAAAGGTTCCAATGTTTTATATAGTTCTGCAGGTTGCTTCGTGATCGTCGTGGTGAACAAAGTACAAGGTCATGGACATATGATACAAGGTGTTCAAAAAGTTTTGAGACAATTTTATAAATCCAATAAAATATATGTATTTTTAAATCAATATATATATATATATATATATATATATATATATATATATATATATATATATACTCGGGTTTTTTTATTCAAAAGTAATGGACTAATGAATTCAACGAGGTTGTTAGATAGTGCTCAATAAAAAGAACTGATAGTACTTGTTTATTGTTATATAAACATGCTCACATCCCGCTGCTACAAATAGCCACTTGTTTCAATCAAACAACAGATATCATCAGGCAGCGACTTGACTATTCAAAAGTTCAATGAATAATCTATTTATTTATTCATTGAACTTTTGAATAGTCAAGTCGCTGCCTGATGATATCTGTTGTTTGATTGAAACAAGTGGCTATTTGTAGCAGCGGGATGTGAGCATGTTTATATAACAATAAACAAGTATATATATATATATATATATATATATATATATATATATATATATATACAACACTTCTTAGCAGACAGTTTTCTTCTTTATGTTGCTCTGTTTCTTTCGAATGCTGGCTTTTTTATACGTAACGTCTGGCGACATCTTTCTTTGGTGTAAAATTGCTGAGGTTTTAGAAACACTGTCAACCTGAGCCGCTTGTCTGCACTGAAATTTCCTAGACGCTAACAACACCGACTTGATTTTACTTGTCTCCCCTCGGGGACAATGGAAATACGGGTAGATTATTTTTAATGTAAAAATTCGTTAAAAGTATATAGTTTTTTTTTTTTGTTTTGCTATTTCTTCCTGTTCGATGACTATAAGTAGTCATACATGTTGGAGTTCGGAGGAATTTTCACTCATGCAAGCAAGTCGGCTGGCACTTACACTTCGTACACTGTAAAGACTTTTTCGGGATATATACTTTTGGGGGTCGACATTATTGTTTCGTATTGCATTTTTTTCCGTTAAACACTATATATTTTCAAATGAAATCGAAGATGCTCTTTCTACTTTCACTTCTTCATTACACTAGTTATATATAAAACAACAAAAAAAGAAAAACATAAGCAAAAGAAAATGATAAAATTAGATATAAATAATAGAGCATATCACTGAAGTATTTGTTGCGGTTTTAACTGAAATGGTGGAAGCAATTTTAAAATAACACTATTATTTGCTTAAAGATAAGGTTTTTATAGCACATTACAACAAGTACACACACACACAAACACACACACACACACACACACACACACACACACACATATATATATATATATATATATATATATATATATATAAGATTTGTTAAATTTGTCAATTTCTTTATGTATTATTTCGGAAGTAGTTTTTTCATATGTGTGTTCATCTTGTAATAGTTGAAGTATTTTATCTTTGTATTCAGTTATTTCCATTATCACAATCCGCTTACCTTTGTCAGCAGGTAAGGCGATAATATTATGGTCGTTAGCTATGTGTGATAATGCATTTATGTATCGTTTTGGTAGGGTGACATCCCTGGTTTGGGCGGTGATCGGGGATATTATACTCTGAATTAAACCTTTCATAAAGTCGGTATCTTCATGTTTATAATTTCGAACGTTTGTTGGTTGTTATCTTTGGATAGATTCCCATTGCAAATTTTAAACCAAGGCTGAGGGCTTCTGTTTTTGTATTTGATAGTGGCCGGTTTGTAAGATTTTGTATGAACTTTGGCCGTCCAATAGAACCCCATTTGCTGTTAGAGATTAGATTGGATAGTTTTCTGTTAAGTTTTCTGTCGTGGGTAGAGTTGAAAGATATACTCCGTCGTTTAATTTTAGAGGTTGTATTCCTAGAAATAGAGTGGTTCATATGTAGATCGTCTGCTAGTGATTTGGCTATAGTTCGTAAGTAAGTTGCTTTGTTTCTAAGAGTTTGTGCTGATGCGTTTAGATACTGCTCAATGTGTTCAGGGAAAATATGGTGGGAAAATTGGAAGATCTCATTGGCACATTTGGGAATGACCTTCTCGTCATCTTTTAAGTTACTACGCTATTTTATCCCAATTCAATTATCTCTAATTTTTAAAAACTCCCTTCGTAATCTCGTTTCATTTTATTTACTTAATTTATCACGGTTATATTTCCAGACGCAATCTTTTAAATCTCTACGATATTTTAACTTTTAGACGTAATCTACTACGCTAGTTTACTCTAATTTGTTTTCTCTCATAAAATGTGGATATGTATATAGACATCTAATTTACATAATGAAAACACGCTGCTCTCCCCCATCATTATATATAGACCCAAATTTATGACTCTCTCGTCAATGACCATCCTTCTTGAAAAAGCCGCATAAATCGGGCGAAACGTTGAGTATTCAGGTCCTTTCACCTCCATTTTATTTCATATCGTCGGATTTAATCCAGCTCAACAATCATACTGTCGGAATGAAAGGACAACTTTACAAAAGAAAGCTGCGTGAATATACTAACACACTGATCGCAGCTCACTCCAACACAAACCGGAGTTCTTTCTTACAACGATGCATTGACGAGAAGGTCATTCTCAAATGTACCAATAAGATCTTCCAATTCTCCCACCATATTTTCCCTGAACACATTGAGCAGTATCTAAACGCATCAGCACAAACTCTTAGAAACAAAGCATATATATATATATATATATATATATATATATATATATATATTTATATATATATATATATGTGTGTGTATATGTGTGTGTGCGTGCGTGTGTGTGCGTGCGTGTGTGTGTTTAATAGTCATTAATAGGCAAACTTCTTCGCTTTATCAGAGGTATTTAGTGCGACTAGACTCAATTGAGCAGCATCTAAACTACCTCAAGCCAGGATCGAAACTCCGCTGCCTAAAAAAAGTATTGCTTTATACGTTAGTGACTGTTTATTTCGCTCTCCAATAAGCTCAACCAAAGATAGGAAGCACTTATAGCCATCCACAGACAGATTGTTTTGTTGTATCACAGCTCTTCAGTGTGGCTAGACTAGCAACTATCTCAAGCCAAGATTGAAACTAAACAATATTCGAAGCTTCTAACCGCTGATTATTTGGACCCTGCCTATAAATTAGATGCCCCATCCAAGATGTGGCAACAATACTACATGCATGGGCGAATTCTGCCTTTGTAAAATAGGATAGCCTCTGATGCAATTGTCTATCACGATAGAGGGAGCCCAGATGTTTGCAGATGTGTTGCTATCACTGGACGAATACTTAACATAATTAAATCCTTCTTAAATAAGAGAAGAATCCAGGTTGCCCTCGACGATCGTACATCTAAACAATATGATATAAATGCGAGTGTACCTCAGGGGTCGATCATTCGTCTTTATTATCTTCTATAAAATAAAATGATTGTAGAAATTCCCCTCTGGACCAAAATACCGTAGGTTTGCAACACCGTATGCCACATACAAATTTATTATGTCTACATTATTAGCCACTACCTTATCTTTGGAACGCCATTTTAGACACATTTGATCGTTATAATAAATCCTATATTTCATCCAAGGAGACATATCATCACAATCACAGCATCTTTAGACGTAGTAGTTGATTATTTTCCCTCTAAATCTAAAGTCCTTTTACCGCCCCTACTCATCACCGGGACTATATACACATCTTAAAGCTATTTTCCCTGCCACCCTCTGTAACTGGTTCATACACTCATATATGTACCATTATCTTTCCAGTTACCGATTATAAAATACAAAGTTTCCCTCTGACTTATCCGACTTTTCTTATTGGCTGAAAAACTGATTATTCGGGAATAAACATCTTAATAAAAAAAACGTACGCGTCAGACCTTCAAAAACCTGGCCTCTCTCCATACATGAAGCAATCGTTTTACAAATATTAAACAAACACCAACAAATTTTAACCGCTCCTATTCGTAATTTTATTAATAATACCCTTACCGTTACCTACACAGACAGTGTCACCACGAAACTAACCCCCTTAAAACATCCCTGATACAAACATAATTAACATTTACGGTTAACATTTTTTACTTCGATTCTCCTTACCAAACAATCAACTATGCTATTTTTTCTAATTTTTTTCCTGTTTTTTTTTTAATTTTTTGTTTGTTTAGTAACGGGTCGTTCCCTTTTAAGTGTTTTTTCAAAAAAAATTTTTTACTTTGAATTATTTCCAGTACCCACTCTAAAAATACAATCCCTGAAAAAAAACAATTACGGTTAACATTGTTTTTTCCTACTCCAATTCTCCTTACCAGACAGCAACACTCCTATTTTCTTTGTTTATTCTATACACAGTTGAGTCTAACATTTAATCATGAACGTAGATGCTATTTTTTTATATTTTAGTTGGTTTTGTAACGGGTCGTCCACTTTTCCGTGTTTTTTTATTTACTTTTTTTACTTAGAATTCTTTCCCATACCCAGCCTTAAAAAATACAATCCCTGACAAAAAATTAACATTTACAGTTAATTTTTTACACGTGGTGAGACGACAACAACTATGAAAGGTTGAAGATACATCATTCCTATCCCGTCGCGATTAACAACGAATTCGTCCTTTTTCCGACTTCGATTCTCCTTACCAGTCATTCAACAATGATATTTTCTTTGTTTTTTCATTACACAGTTATTAGGTTGGTGCAAAAATAACGTCGTTTTTTGACATTCAACTTTAAGAAAAAAAAAACGACATTATTTCTGAACCAACCTTACATATTGTTTGACTCTACCATTTAATCATAACCGTAAATTGACATTTTATGTACTTCAAATTGTCCTTATGTGGGATTTTGAAGCCTTTAAACAGTATACTCCTTATTATTTGCGAAGTGTGTGCGTACGTGTGGGTGCTTGTGTGTACGTGTATGTTCGTGAGTTTGTTTCTGCGTGTGTGCATTCGTATGTTTCTGCGTGCGTGTGTTTGTGTTTATTTTTGCGTGTGCGTATGTGCGTTTTTTCCGTGTGTGCGTGAGCTTGTGCGTGTGTGTGTCCGTGTGTTTTTGCGTTTCTTCGTGTGTGTGTGTGTGTGTGTGTGTGCGTGTTTGTGTTTTTTGTATGTGCGTGTGTGTTTTTGCGCATGTGTATGTTTTGCGCGTGTGTGTTTTGCGCATTTGTGTGAGTGTGTTTTTTGCGCGTGTGTGTGCGTGTGTGCATGCATGTGTGTGTGTGTCTGAGATACAAATCAATCTAATACTTACGTCACTCAGACTCAGGCACAGCAACGCGTGGCCGGGTGGGTCCAGCTAGTTCCTAATATTCATAAATGATCTGATAAAATTGTCTCTGATATTGGTATATTTGATGATGACACCACGAGGGGAAAACAAATGAGCACATATCTAAGGCAATGGCAGAAACACTAGAGGAAGACCTCAAATCTGTAGTGGAATGATGACAAAAATGGATGGTCACATTCAATACTGCCAAGACTAAGCTCGTTTCTTTAAATACTTACAAGAAACCTTTTCAACTTCCAATAGCTATCGCTAAAGATATATTACCTGAAAGTACTTCTTTTAAACTCCTCGGTTTAACGTTCACAGGGAACATGATTTGGAACAGATACATTGAGAGAATTGTCAAGGCTGCTGCGAAGAAGGTTGGCTCTCTCTCCCGTGCTAGAAAGTTACTTATTCATGAAAGTATCTCGTACCTCTATAAGGTCTCTATTCGCCCATGTATGGTGTACTGTTGTCCATCTGGTCTATTGCATCTGCAACTAGACTCTCGAACAAGGTGCACAAAACAGTCGCCAACCTGATAGGTCCTGAACAGCCATCTAAGCTTCAACCTTTGTTCCACCGACAAAATGTTGCATCCAGCTGCCTGTTTTACAAGGATTTTAATGGTGGATGCTCCGACGAACTACAAACCCTTGTACTCCTCAACGTAAATAGCCCCGTTAAACTTGACAAACAGACCAAGTCCCTTCTACACAGTAGAGATTCCTAGATGTAAGAAACCTTCTACTCTAATACTTTCTTCCCCAGAACTGCTAGACTTTGGAATTCTCCTCCGGGTTACTGTTTCCTTAACTGTGCTGACTTGCAGAAGTTCAAATGTAATGTAGCCGATATCTTGCTGCCAAATTCCCTACATAGACACACGGCAACTTATTTCCCTGATAGTAGTCTCCTACATCAAGTGGCATTGATTGGGATGAAATTGTAATAAAAATATCCCCTCCTCTCCCCATGCTAACAAGACTATCTAAATAATAATGTTATTATTTTAGCACGGTACAATAAGTGGCATATATATATATATATATATATATATATATATATATATATATATATATATATATATATACGCACACACACACATACACACACACACACATATATATATATATATATATATATATATATATATATATATATATAATATAAAGCCGAACGTCTGTGTGTGTGTCTGCTCACGAATAGGCTGGTTGACTATTATAGAAAACTGATCACATATAATGATAGATGTATCGAGACACAGGATGCGTATGTTTGATCTGGCATAATTATGATCTATTAAAATTGTGGGGTCTGCGTACGCGCCTGGTCCACAAAGTATGGAAATAAAAAATTAAAAAAAAACATTTACAAGTGTTTTTGATATAGATGTACATAAGAATACTTTGATAAGTATGTTTTAACGTAAATAGGGATGATATAATAAAATTGTGGGGTCTGTGTTCGCGCCTGGCCTCCATAGAATGGAAATGGGCGCAAACTTTAATAAAGAGTTTTCATATCTATCTGCGTAAGTATACTTTGATAATTATATTTCAGTTTGAAGAAGTATGGTATAATAAAATTATGGGGTGTTCGTTCCCGCCTGACCTCCATAGAATGTAAATATGTCACAAAGTTTAACAAGGTTTTTTAATATAGATCCACAGAATATTGTGATAAGTGTTTCAGTGTGAACAGGTAAGGTATAATAAATTATGGGGGTTATCTATTTTATTTTTACTTTCATCATATTTTACTTTGGTTTTGATACCCCCAAATTCGAAGCTATCTCTTTACAACCCTTCCTTTTCATAACCTATCATACTTTTATAAATCAGAGTCCATTTTCTGTAGGCTGTTTTCGAACCCAGTCAACGACGGGTACTTTTGCTAGTATATATATATATATATATATATATATATATATATATATATATATATACATACATATATATATATATATATATATATATATATATTAGTCACTTTGTGTGTATGTGTGTGTGAGTTCCTCCTTCATAGATTCCGAAACGGCTGAGCCTATCTTTTGCAAATTTCATACAAAGGTAATTCATATGTCTGATAGTGTTCTTAGATATGTTTTGTACAGAAATTCATCCGATATATATAAAAATTTTAAAAATCAGATCCTAAAAGTAGTCTTTATTTTTTATGGATAAAAATAATTTTTACACGATAATATTTTACGTTGCAGCAGCCAAGGGAAATTAAATTCCCAGCAACTAATATCTTTAAAAAAAACTGGACTATTGTCATCTGGTATATAGCTCAGTTGTAGCGTATTCGACTGCAGATTGAATGGTCCCCATATCATTGATATAAACATAAAAAAGAATGAAATAAAATTTTTTAAAATAATATAATGGAATCAAGTATTCCCGTGCTGTTATTTCAGATCATTTGAAATCATAGTTTTAGATATTCACTCTATCAAAGCCAGACGTTTTGGGGGAATTATCAGATATTTTTTATGTATATGCAAAACAAGAAAAAAATGCCGATTATTGAAACATGTTATGAATGTGAAATGGTGTATATAAATCTTACAAAAAATTGGGAGGGGGGGAAGTGGACGTTCCCGTTAATGTGCAACATACCGGGCAAAGTTTGTACTTACTATTATATAAATTAAGCTAAATGATGTTTAAAATACTTTAGTTTTTAAAAATATAATGACTGGTTACTTATTTCTAAAAGGTTAGAACATTGCCAAAATTAGGCTCTGTATATATATATATATATATATATATATATATATATATATATATATATATATATATATATATATATACCGACTTTTTTGGCAATTTTATTAGTTCTAAATCTCAGCGAATTTTGGTTAGAATTTAATAACTGAATGCTCGTTGGAAAGGTAATGACCCTAATTGTGCAGTGCGCTATGTGATATTTGACCTTAAAGCTGCACATTAAGAGGATCATCTATCCAAATTGATTATTGAAATGGTCATATCTTTGATTCTATAGGATGAAACTACGTGAAATATTTCAGTTTTGTTGATTTAGAATGAATTTTGTATAGAGGTTTTGGTGGCTTGGTTGTCTACCCGCTGTGGCCTGACTAGGCGACTAATATATATATATATATATATATATATATATATATATATATATATATATATATATATATATATATATATACTTCAAGATTAAAAACTAGCCAACGATAAGTTTTGATAAATTCCCACCACCACCAATTCTTTTCATGAAAGTACAAAATAAGAGAAGCGAGAGTTACGAGTCTGCCGAAAGTAAACCCCACATTCACTTTCTATTATCCTAATGCCTATTTACGTGAAATCGGATAGAAAATTGTTGATATATCGTTGAACAGATAAATCAAATTGGAGTGAATACATAACATAAAACTATCAAGCATTTTCATGTTGTTGCAATCGAAGAGATTGGACCATTACAAGAAAGTACTCATACAATCCGAACTCGATTAGGGTGTAATTACAGAAAATATTCACTGTCTCCCCAAAATGTCTCGAGATTGCTGCCGATCCTTGCCGAACAATCTGAGGTCATGTCAATCTCCAAGATGGCTGACTCACTCTGGATTGATCAGATGAATTACATCTAATGTCGCATTTAGTTATCGGTTGCTTAGTGATTGCCGCGTCAAACGCTGTAGAGACAGCCAGTCTCGCTAGCAACAGGAATCATCTCTTTTATCAGCTACAACCTCGTTGCAATCTACAATTATGCTTTTCTTGAGAAACACTAGAACGGAAGAAGCCCAAATTACATAAACCAAATATCACAATATATACTATGTAGATAAATAATCAAACCGCCCGGATTATATTAAGCAAAACTTTAATAGCTAATTAAACTAGAAGGACTTGGAAGTTATTAGCAAATGAAAACATATGCATAATCTCTTTGCCGGGAGGTTAGACACAAGGTTAGGTGTGGTTTTGAGATGCTAACACTCTAGCATAAACGTTCGGTGGTACGATTAGCAATAGGTTAACTCCTTGTCATAGCGAAGATAAGGCATAGGACCGGCATGTGGGGCTCTTTGGAGTAAATAGAACCATACATCAACGCAACTGAAACAGGGAGTTGACAGCGCCTAAGTATTTAAGGACATGGACTGACAAGTTCAAATTCAGTTTGTTCCACAGAAACATTTTTATCTAGGGTGTTGGCAACCTTCACGTAAGTATCGGATATCTTCTAACTAGAAAGATATCTAAGAAACGAATATCAAGAAAAATCATCTAATTTATGCAAAAATGTACGAGTTGTGCTCAGCGGCAACCAACAGAAACAAAGCAACTCATAAATATTGCGTTATATGTCATATTTATAGCCTCATTGAAATTCAAACCAAAAACAAACATTTTGGCCGCTTAGGTAATTAAAAAAAATTAAAGGAGTGTAAATTTAAAATTACGTTTTTTAAGTAAATAAATAATTTATAAATTTTCAAGAAAATTTATCAGGGCGTGTTTTAATTTTCTAAACATGTTTTCATTAATTTTAATTTTTTGAACATGTTTTCATGAATTTTAATTTTCTGAACATGTTTTCATGAATTTTAATTTTCTAAACATGTTTTCATGAATTTTAATTTTCTGAACATGTTCTCATGGATCTCGCTTGAATGACTTTTTACTTGCATAAGCGATGCTTTTGTTTTTGAAACTATATCATATATTTTGTTAACGTAGAATTATGTAAGGCTTTTTGTCTCCTTAAATTTACTAAGTATAATTTTAAAGTCATTCATATTGATCGAAAGATCTGCAACAACAGGCCTAATAAACATTCAAAATTTATCATTAAAAATGCCTTTTAGGATTTCTTGACCATTTACTGTCACTTGAGGACAAGTTTTAACAATTGATGATACTGTGTTTTAGATCAGTAATAATGAATACTATTATTCCTTTATAAAGCTTGTCGTATTCAATTGCATCATTTTTGAAGGTACAACTGCTTCATTTTTTAAGGTACATTTTATCAACTAATAAAACGCGATCCATAGAAAGATTACTTTTTTCCAAGAGATATTTTACTGTTTGTTCTTAATCTTACGCCACCTCTTTGAATTTTTTCCAAGAAAAACATAGTAATGGAAATTTCTCCAGAAGTAATTTATAAGTTTGTCATAACGTATTAGGTCTGCAGAAAATTGAAGACGGTTATTTGGTTTATAATGTAGTCTATTTTATAACTCGTTTAAAATCGAGTATAGCTTTTCTTTCACTGCGTTTTAATGTAGGTTTGATAATTTTCTAACATGTTAAATTTTGTACATTTAGAATTATTTTCATATAAAAACCACTATATAACGTAACTAACATGGCGGAGATGAATCATGTACAAGACAGTCATGTTAGTTTTTAATGGATGTTTGCATATTTAAATCGTGTATTTCTCATATTAAGATGCTTAAAATAAAATAAATATTAACTCGAAATGACTTCGCATATAATAATATTTAACAAAAACATTTTAATTCATACATATATTTGTCTCGCAATCAACTCAATAGTGCAGGGTGTCCGAAAAAACTGACGGATTTTAAATTTGATTAACTTCCTCAATATTTAAGTTATGCTTACCAATTTTCAGACGTAGGTAGATGAGCCTCTCCCTGAGATTTTAAGATATAGTAAGATATCATAGTCTACTTATTCTAATTTTATTTACACAACTTAATCTAGGGTATGTCTTTCACAATGTCTAATTTTAGTTATGAAAAATGATGTTACTCAAATGTCCACCATTTTCATTTTCACACTCTTGTGCTTTCTGCAGGGCATTGTCCATTGTCATTGGCTGAAGCTCTTGCAGCAATTGAATTTTATTTGGGAATGTGCCCTCTTCATGAAGCATTCTGTGAAGAGATGATCGAGAGACCCCAATTTTATTTGATCTCCTTACTGATGTGGATGGATCCTCGGCCACACTCTTTACTAATCTCTGACGATTCTCATCACTTCTTGCCGTACGAGGTCTACCAGATTTAGGGAGGTCACATACAGACCCTTGCTCATGAAATTGAGCCACCATAGCTTTTATTGCACTGGGAGTAGGGGAATTTCTTGTGTTAATGTTTCGTCGAAATTCTCTTTGAGTTTCTGATATTGACTCATACAACCGAAAATACGATTCTACGATAAATATCCGCTTCTGGGTAGTGTAACGACTCATGATGAACTTGAAAGGATTATTCTGGATGATCTGAAAAAGTAAAAGAAAAATATAAAAAATTAAGAAAGTTATGAATTATTTTTAACCATCAGCTTCTTTTGTGACACCCTGTAGATTTATTGTATTACCGGAAAATATAATTAAGGGTTAAAGACTATTCTATACATTAAAATATAATCATCATGTTTTTTTAAATTCAAACCCTAAGGGACAACATTTCACAGTGAATTAGATAAATTTATATTGTCAGTTGAAAGAAAATCTTTTTCAATCTGTTGTTGATTTGGGGTTATCTAAAATCTGTTTGAGTCGACAAATAAAATGATTTTATTATTTTTCCTTAATGTATTTTTGATATTGGTTGTAAAGTTCAATTCAATTTCTTCCTTTTTCTCTTCAAAATGTTTATCAACAACATGTTTGATGCAAAGAATTGAAGTTTTCGTAGGAAAACAATTATTTCGAATAGAACATTTTATCCAGTTTTCGATGATCGGGTTTTCCAAAAGGAGAAGGAAATGTGGAGACTTTTTGTTTGCATATCATATCCGCTAGAACAATCAAATTTCGTACATTTGTGAACAGTTTTTTGTTGTCTGAATCCCCCCAATCTTTAAACTTCAATAATTAGCAAAAATATATAATATATAGTTAAAAATCAACTAATCTGCTTACTAAATTGAAAACATTTAAATCTCATTCAAATCAACTAATCTGTTTACTAAATTGAAAACATTCAAATGAAATTCTTTTTGATCGCTAATTCTTTTAATTTTCAAGACACAAATTTAAACATTCATTTTAGTGTTGAAAACATGTTTAGAAATTAAAATAGATAAATTCCCTTAAAATTTTTAAATAATTTATTTACGTTAAAAAACGTAATTCTTAAATCTGCATCCCTTTTAACTTTTTTACTTACATAAGCGGCCAATCTGTGGCATATGGGGCAATATTTATATGTTGGCCATGGTAGAACTAATTTACATTATAATTTCCTGATAGAACTGAAGACAATTGAAAATAAGCAATAATACGGCGAACCATTGACAGGCATTGCATTTATAAGAGATAAACCACAAATCAAAACAAACATAAATATTACATTTTAACCACAATTAACCAATTCCTCGCCCCATTTTTATTATCACCAGTACCCATTTCCTCCAAATTAACCGCCCAGTTTCTAGCATAGTCAAGATTGTCAAGATTGCTTGATTATTTTCACTTCCGGTTTCTGATGTCCATTAGACGTAATCAAGCGGACAGGAAATACATTCTTAACATAGGGAGAGGGGTCATCTTAGAGGAAAATAGTCATTAATCAAAATTAGCAGCCGTTGGAATAACGCACAATCATTGGCAATGGTGATCGAAAAAGGTGGAGATTACTGGAAATATTGGCAGACTTGTCACTCAGAACCCACGGAAGATCACGCGTTACTGTCAGTAAGCAATTACTTATAATGCATTTTGTAAAAACTCTTAATGATAAGGACAACAACAACAACATACATGGAAATAATAATGAAATAAATAGGAGTAAAATTATTTAGTTTAATTCTATAGATCTTTTTAAAAAAAAAAGAATGAGAAACGACAGACAGGAAATTGACAGTGTGAAAACTTCCGGTATTGATTCGCATCCGCAAATTAAAAAAAATATAGATGCCGAGCGATGAAACGGATTTAAACACAGGCCCCAGTTTATTTATACCATGAAATATAAACTGTAAGATTCAAAAAGTGTATATATATATATATATATATATGTATATATATATATATATATATATATATATATATATATATATATATATATATATATAGGCACCGCCAAAAATGGCCGCAAAATAAAGTTGTTGTTGTTTTTTAAAACTAAATTACATTTATTAAAATCCATTATTTCTGAGTAACTTTTTTTTTCCAGAAAGATAAAACCCTGAATTTTATCATATAGAAAACAGAATAATGTAAAACTTTTTCTACTATTTTTAATTCAATTTTAAATGTTAAATTTTCCCAAAAAGTTAACAATTGATATTTTTTGTCTTGCACAAAAATCGTACTTAAATATTTAAAAAAAAGGGTTTTTGAAATAATTTATTTATTCATTTATTGTCTAACTAAGATTTAGGATGATTTTCTAAGAGAATATGCAAAAATATTATAATATAAGTACCTGAATTTCAAATAATTCCACTTATTCATATAGGTAACCAGATATTTCGCGTCGCCGTAGAGTTCAGATCGACTCTGTTTACGTTTTCTTTTGATGAGACGAAAACTATGGAAGACCAAACAGGCCAAAAAAACTTATTTTTCAGTGACGAAAATTTCAATGTATTATTAAGCTGAGGCTGGCCAGTACCAGATGGGTGACCATTTGTATGAGTTTGGTTTTTAATGTGTATGTGTGTGGGGGCCAGGCTCCCCAAAATGGGGGGAGGGGGCAATTTAAAGCAGAATAAAAAAAAATTATTTCAGCGCGTTTGGTCCACCGTAGTCGAAAGGCGGCAAACGTTTTCAAACGAGATCGAAAAAAATGATGCTATTTTTAACACAATGGGCACAATATTTATCGAATTTTTTTTTTGTATCGATTATTCAAAGCATGCTCTGTTTAATAATGGTCATGCATTATTCGGCTCGCTAAAAAAAAATTGTTAATTTATTTATCAAAAATTTTAAAATGGCTTTTTTCGTATAAATATAAAAAAAAAATTTTTTTGTTTTGCTTAACTTAAATTAATTATTTTACTTAACATATTCACCGAATTTCACACTTCAAAACTCAAAAGCGGGATAATTAAACGAAGTTCTGATATTCAGACGTCAAAATAAGGTATGCAAACAATTTTTTTTTTAATCTATAATTCTGTCCCTTACAACAACACAATATGTTTTGTTCAGTTTCAGATGATTATTTTAAGCATATTTGTTCCCACTTCAAAACAAGGGGGGTTTTGTAAGCAAAAATATATATATATAAATATCGTTTATGAAAAATAAGTACACTGTTATAAAGTTCATTCTTCTCCTAATAATCGCTGAAATTTTCGTATTGATCGGATAATTACCTGATTTTTGGTAGATTTTTAAAAAGACGGTCCGTCAAAAAGTACTGACCTGCCCCCCCAGTTTTGGCGGTGCCTATATATATATATATATATATATATATATATATATATATATATATAACAAGGAACAGATTCCTCTGTCTGTCAAAAATATCCCTATTCCTACCCAACAAGAATATATCCACAAATTTGTTCTCGCTTTGAACACTTTCCTAAAAAATATAAGGTGGAAGGCTTATCACCATGACGTAAGCATTAACAATAAACTTAAAGCGCCTATTTCGTCTGAAGATCAACCTCACCCAGAAATCTTAACAAATGCACTCCCTATCAACTCTCATATGTAACAAAAGAAATTTGAAAGATTTGCTGCCCAATTTTACGGATTAAAAATCACTGGCCACCCCAAATACAACCCTTACCTTGAAGAGTTCGAGAATTCCATGTTAAATTTAGTCAAAAAATTAGATTTAAGAAACAAAAACACCATTATAATCCGGTAACTCGAAAAATAAATAATTTTGGCGGGAAAGTTAAAAAGAATAAACATATATTCGTCCCTGCTGCTAAAAACTACTATAAACTTGACTATCCTACATATAAAAGACTTTTGTATAAAGAACTTAATAAATATTATAAAATAGTTCCTCGTAAGACTTTAGATTCTATTAATTCTGAGGCTAAACATTTACTAACTTCTTTGAAAATTCATAACTTCACTGAAATAATTTCTCCGGATACCCCTAGATTCACCCTCAAGGACCATAAGTCTAATTTTTATGACAACCTCTCCATCAGATTAATCTGTCCACCTAACTTTGACTTAGGTACTGTAAGCAAAAACATCTTACATAGAATCATCCCCTCTATTAAGGAAAAAGTTAGTTTCCCTCTTTGGCTAAATTAAGATTCCGTAATTAATTGGTTTGTCTCCCTTAAAAATAAACACCTCCTTAACTTCATAACCTTTGACATCTAAAATTATTATCAATCATTTTCTCCGATCCTTTTAAATAAGGTTCTAATGTTTGCTAAAAGAAATTCTGACTTAACTAATTTAGAAATTAAATTAATTCTCCTAGCCAGAAAGTCCCTTATACAATTTAACAATAAGGTTTGGACTAGAAAAGACACCCCTAATAATTTTTACATCTAAATGGGTACTTCTGACTTTGCAGAAGTTACGGATTTAGTGGGGCTCTTCTTACTGAAAGAACAAATACCATTTTAAACATATCCAAGGGGGCCTCTATAGAGACGATACCCTTTTCACTACAACAGCCAGGCCAAGAGAGTACAACAAAACAATTAAAAAATTAAATCACTTTTTTTAAAAACTTTGGCCTTTCTATGATTATCGAATCGAACAAAAAAATTCAGATTTTTTAGACATTACACTTAATCTTAACACCGAGACTTCTAGCCCCAATAAATCTTCTAACCACCCCAACTCAGTTATAAAATCTATAGTACCATCTGTCTCTAGAAGAATTTCTACTCTTTCTGCGATAAAAAAACTTTTAATCAAAATGCTACTTTCTTCAATAATGCCTTAACTAATTCAGGACACAATGAAAAGATTAAATACAGCCATTATGCTTCTCTTGCTGGCCGCCTTAATCTGTAATCACGCACAATATGACTCGCAAGAAACCAGTTCAAATAACAATATCTGCCGCTAACAATAGCAACGGACCACTCTACATATATAATCCAAACCAACATACTAATCGTACCTCTAACCCACCCAGTTGCATTAGGAGAAAGAAAAATGTTTGGTTTAATCCTCCATTTAGCGTAAATGTCAAAACCAACATACCTAAAGAATTCTTCAACATTGTACAAAACTCTTTCAAATACCCACACAAATATAGTTCTATTTTCAATAAAAACAATAAGGATTTCTTATTCAACTATGCCTAATTTAGCACAAATAATCTTAACATCTAATAACAGAAAATTAAATCAGCCAAAATATCCCTTTCTCAATTAAACCCAAAACTAACTGCAATTGTAATAACAAATATCTTATCTTACTCAATAATGATTGCATCCATAGAGATGTTATATATTCATGCACAATTACAGAGCACCCACGCAATCCTCCCATAACAGACACTAATATTTTGTCATCAAGTTATTTCTCTTCCCATCCTCCATCTGATATGGTTACTAATTCAATATAAAATTCAAGCAGCCCCCCTATTTACAATTACACAACTAGCAATAATAATAATAATAATAATAATAATAATAATAATAATATTTCTCCTAACAGCCATCCTTACACTAACAACACTCATTATCCCTCCAAAACAGTCTTTCTACAATCATTGTCGCGCCCTCAAATCAGCAAATTAATATTAATTTCAGAACTCGAGCAGTTAATAAAGTACATACATATATCGGCGCTACTTCAACATTAATTAAGAAAAGAATATCAAACCACACTTTTTCTTTTAACAACCTATATTCTAATAATAACCAAGGAACTTCTCTAACCACTTTAATTAAAAAAAACTTAATTCTAACAATACTCCTTCTCAATCAAATGAACTATCCTAAAAAAGGTTTAGTCTTATACTCCAGGCTCCAAGTCATATCGCCTCTGCACAACCGAAGTTATAACTATAATTACTTCCCCTCAAAGTAGTAATATAATAAACTCTAAAAACGAACTGATCTCCTACTGCAAACATAAGTCCAAATTTAATTTGTGTAAATTTGGAATTACATAGCTATTAAATTAACCTTTCAGATATATATTTTTCTATAACATTATCGTTTTTTTACATACTTTCTTGCCATTTTATAACTTTGTGATTTTCATTGTAATTCTTTATTTCTTTGCCGATTTTACATCTGCAATCTCCGTTTTAGTATTTAAACATTTCTATCAATCAAATATAACAATATACCTACACATTTATATTCTGCATGTATGTTTACACATATTTTTCTATGGGAATTTACTTACATACTTACTTGCCTTATTCCGGAATTCTCAGATACTGACCATTCTCTCCCCTTAAATATTTTAACTCTTTATTTATTTATTTGTTTATTTATTCATCTATTTACTTATATGTATGCATATATATAAGCGTATATATATATGGGTGTGGTTGTATATATATATATATGTATATGTGTAATTGTATGTATTCATATATATGTATGTATATACATGTGTATGTATTTAATTTATGTTTTTTCTCAATTTTATTTGTGTCCTATAATAACTTCTACTGATAATTTAATTCTTAAGTAATAACTTGTACATTACAGTTGACCCATTTTTTGCTTTAAATTTGGCGTCTTTCAACGTCATCTTGTCTGGGTCATTTTGACATTGCCATTCACCATTAAATTTTTTTCCTCTTCGTCACTCATTATTCTTAAATTACCCCAGCCTTGACAGTCGAGTTTTAAATTTCTTCCATTTCTTTTTTCTACGCACACCTCATCTTTCTTTTAATAATATTATTTGAATCCATTCCCTTTTCCTTGTACCCATTTGTGAAATATTCCATGGATTTCTGCCTTTTGGATTACTTTGAACCAGCTTCCAATTACGCGATTCCCTTGGATTTTACTTGTGGAAATCGAAATTAAACTAACTTTTTTGGATTCTGAATTTTTGGATTTTACCGTTATTGGATATTTTACCCTTCACCAGACTATCCATTCACGTGAAATCACTGATTTCTTCACCCTATTCCCCCTGCATCACGTTTTTGTTAACAAGTAAGATCTCTAATTTACTTGTAGGTTCATTAAATACTTTTCCAAGCAAAATCCGATCCCGCATTTTGCTAAATCCTACCCTCTTATGAAAAGGAAAGTATTTCTTCGAAATTCCGCGGATTAAGGACTATCCACTTATTTAGTGCTTCCTTTTTAAAATTAAATATGTTTTTAACTCTTTTTCAAAGTTCTTTTTAACATGCTTTATTAACTACTTGTTCTTATATATATATATATATATATATATATATATATATATATATATATATATATACAGTGTGTCCTAAAAGAAGCTGGTGGTTTTAAATAATGCATAAATTTCATAATTTTTTATATTTTTCTTTTATGTTTTCAAATCATTTAGAGTAACTCTTCCAAGGTCATCTTGGGTCGTTACACTACCGAGAAGCGGATATTTATCGTAGAGTCATATTTTCGGTTGAATGAGTCAATATCAGAAACCCAAAGAGAATTTCGACGAAACATCAAGGCCCCGTACGACGAGAAGTGATGAGAATTGTTAGAGATTAGCAGAGAATGTGGCCAAGGATCCATCCACATCAGTAAGAAGGAGATCAAATCAAATTGGTATCTCTCGATCATCTCTTCACAGGAAGAGAGCAGATTTCCATATAAAATTCAATTGTTGCAAGAACTTTATCCAAACGATCCGGAAAAAAGGCTGGAATATGCCATGCAATTCCAAGATTTGGCACATGAGGATTCAAACTTTCTCAAAAACTTCATTATGTTCGAGTATACGCAAACAAACCAGCCACAATAAATGCCCTTAAAAACAATATAGAGGAGGAAATTAGGGTCATAAGCATTGAAACATTAAGTGATGTGCTGGACAGTGCCCTGCAGAGAACACAAGAGTGTTAAAATTAAAATGGCGGACATTTTAGTAATTAGTAAAATTGGTAATCATAACTTAAATATTGAGGAAGTTAATCAAATTTAAAATCCGTCAGCTTCTTTTGGGACACCCTGTATATATAAAGTGTGTGTGTGTGTGTGTGTGTGTGTGTGTGTGTGTGTGTGTGAGGGCTGACGATAATCGGGTGTTGTTGGTTTCTTTTCCTTTTATTTTCATTTGAGGATTGGTATATTTATAATGTTATATCTTAACAACTGCACACTATGATTAAAATTACTAGAAGCCATACTTATAAAAAAACTACAGCCCTTTATAAACCGGATTCTCATTTAACACCAGGACAAATATATAACAGTATTTAATAAGTAACATGAAACTAAATTAATAAACTATAAAATAGGAAAATCGAAACTAAAAATAAAATAAAATAAAAATATTTCGCCCTAACCCTCCTGCACCCATGTTTATAGCCAATTAAAAAAAATATATATATAAATATATTAAGCCTCAAAGGAAAAAAAAAGGCAAACAACAACAATTGCTCGTGACGATAATCGGATGCACCCATAGAAAGCGCTTGAGAAAAATATGGTTTAATAAATTTTAGGCGCTATTCTATATAATAAGCCTGCCGAAATTAAAAAGACCGGTCAGCAAATAGAAAAGAAGGTATTTAGATAGATCGGAAAAAAACTCTTTCGTGTTCAATCAGATGTGTCTAAATGATGACATGCTGCCAATATATATATAAATTCACTACTCGTTCAAGCAGCCGCCAATAGCGTAATGGTTAGAAGCCTTGACTGCCGTGTAAACGGTCGGGTTTCAATCCTGGCTTGAGGTAGTTGTCTGTCTAGCCGCACTGATGAGCTGCGAAACAGCGAAACAGTACTGTATGTGGATGACTATATATATATATATATATATATATATATATATATATAAAGCAACATATCACTTCTTACGTAAAAACAAATAAAGATTATACTCTGCTCTACTTCGGTATAGAGCACTCTTGTAATAACTTCGTTAAACAATTTTGGTTAATTTACCCTTTGAAAACAATAACCTCAGATTATAAATATATATATATACATATATATATATATATATATATATATATGTGTGTGTGTGTGGTCACGAATAGTCTCTTATATGGTTAACTATTTAAAAAAAAACTGATTACATATAATGATAGGAGATGTATCGAGACACAGGAATGGGTATGTTTTATCTGGCAGAACGGTGGTTCATTAAAATTGTGGGGTCTGCGTTCGCGCCTGGCTGGTCCACAAAGTATGGAAATAAAAAATTTATAAATTAAAAAAAAAAAACAAACGTTTACAAGTGTTTTTGATATAGATGTACATAAGAATACTTTGATAAGTATGTTTTAACTTACATAGGGGTGGTGTAATAAAATTGTGAGGTCTGCGTTCGCGCCTGGCCTCCATAGAATAGAAATAGGCACAAACTTTAATAAAGACTTCATATCTATCTGCGTAAGTATACTTTGATAATTATGTTTCAGTTTGAAGAAATATGGTATAATAAAATTATGGGGTGTTCGTTCGCGCCCGACCTCCACAAAATGGAAATATGTCACAGTTTAACAAGATTTTTTAATATAGATCCACAGAATATTGTGATAAGTGTTTAAGTGTGAACAGATAAGGTATAATAAATTATGGGGTTTATCTATTTTATTTTTACTTTCATCATATTTTTCTTTGGTTTTGATACCTCCAAATTCGAGGCTATCTCATTAACACCCTTCCATTTCATAACCTATCATACTTTCATAAATCAGAGTCCATTTTCTGTAGGCTGTTTTTGAACCCAGTCAACGACGGGTACTTTTGCTAGTATATATATATATATATATATATATATATATATATATATATATATATATATATACTAGCAAAAATACCCGTTTATTAAAAAAACGAAAGTTCCACGTCAACGACAGAAATAAAGTTTATCTGCTATTCAAAGCATCTAGTTCTTAAATGAAAGAAGTGAAACATATTTTTTTTATTTCGAGGAGGTAATGGAGTTTGCCTCAGTTCTTCCGACATTACGAAGACCGAACTAAATCTCTATTGAAAGAGTACAGATAAGACTGAGACCTCTTATTGCCAACCAAATTCCAGTGAAGACCAATGGTCGCCACCAACGAGAAATAAATAATAAGCGGCTATTGCAAAAACTAATTTGAAAAAGTTTTTGAAAGAGGTGGTGAGTACTAGAAATCTGAAAAGACTTGTTGTCACTCAAACTCCAAGGAACCCGTCATCGTGTGAAAATTCCTAGTGAGTAATAATAATAATAATAATGACAATCGTGACGATACTTTATAAACGTATTAACTTAAATTATATATTTAAATATGTTTTTGTTTCACTAAACCTAGCCTACTACTACTACTACTACTACTAATACTACTAATACTACTAATACCACTACTACTACTAATACTACTAATACTACTACTATTGGTACTACTACTACTACTAATAATAATAATAATAATAGCAACACTGAAGATACTGGACATGGATTTAGAAAATGGAACACAGTCGAGTACAACAAAAGATTAAGGGTTATTCTTAAACCACAACTCCACAGTCGGATTATAATATATGCCATCACTGCAAGAGCAGTAGCTATCATTCAATGTACCACTGGTATACTTGACTGGATTGAATATGAATTAAAATATTTGGACGCAAAAGCACGTAAAAGTTTACAATTTAGGGGGGTTTATTTTTCGAAGATTGGATACGTAGATCGGTTGTATTTACCTAGAAAAGAAGCTGGGCGAAGTTTACTTTTAGTGTTTAATATGCAAAACTATAGAGAAAGGAAGTCTAAGTAAATATATTACTGAAAATAATGAAACTCTTCTTCATAAAATGAAAAAAGAAAAGATAATAACACTTGGAGTGTGAAAGAGTCAACTGGTGTAAAAGAGAAATTAAAAAAACTATTAAAAAATTAATTACATTTTTTTAGAATACTAAATTTAGAGATAATGACATCTGGAAGTGGTTGTTCAAGGAGAGTCTTTAAAAGATCTACTGGAAGCACTTTAATGGCAGCCCAGGAACAATCTACTCGCATAAGGTTCATCGAGAAAACTGCAGAGCCACCGTAATTGTGTAATAAAATGGAATAAAAATTAGCGCACATTATATCAGAATGCCCTGTTCCAGATCAACATCATTATAAAAATGAAGACACGACAAAATTACTCAGGCCCTACACTGGAATATATGCAAACTCTATGAATTAGACCATAATGAGAAATGATATAAGCACAATAAATAAATACATATCTGAATTGAACTATGGAAATACAAAAATTCAGGGTGATTCCCGTTTTAATTGGGGCGCTCGAAACCATAATGAAAAGCAATCATAAATTACTTAATCAGATTGATGAGAAAATTTCTTTTCCTATTTATCAAAAGGATTGCCTGTGAGGAACGTCGAAAGTGTTAAAGCACAGTTAAGTCAAAGGAATTGACGTGATGCCCCCCCCCAATTCCAACTAAAACATTTAAAATTTGAGACTGCTATAATAATAATAATAATAATAATAATAATAATAATAATAATAATAATAATAATAACAATAATAATAACACAAACAACAACAACAATAATAATAATAATAACAAGAACATTATTAATAATAATAATAATAACAATAATAATGAGAATAATAATAATAACATTAATAATAATAACAATAATAATAACAATAATAATAACAACAATAATAATAACAATAATAATAATAACAACAATAATAATAACAATAATAATAACAACAATAATAACAATAATAATAATAGCATTAATAATAACAACAATAATAATAACAATAATAATAATAACAATAATAATTACAATAATAATAATAACAATAATAATAACAATAATAATAATAATAACAACAATAATAATAACAATAATAATAACAACAATAATAACAATAATAATAATAACAATAATAATAATAATAATAACAATAATAATAACAATAATAATAACAACAATAATAATAACAATAATAATAATAATAACAACAATAATAATAACAATAATAATAATAACAACAATAATAACAATAATAATAATAGCATTAATAATAACAACAATAATAATAACAATAATAATAATAACAATAATAATTACAATAATAATAATAACAATAATAATAACAATAATAATAATAATAATAATAATAACAATAATAATAACAATAATAATAATAACAACAATAATAACAATAATAGTAACAATAACAATAATAACAATAATAATAACAATAACAATAATAACAATAATAATAAGAAGAAAAATAATAATAACAATAATAATAATAATAAAAATAATAATAACAATAATAATAATAATAACAATAATAATAATAATAATAATAACAATAATAATAACATTAATAATAGTAACAATAACATTAATAATAATAACAATAATAATAATAACAATAATTATAACAATAATAATAACAATAATAATAACAATAATAATAAAAAAAAATAATAACAATAATAATAACAATAATAATAATAACAATAATAATAGTAATAATAATAACAAAAATAATAACATTAATAATAAACACAATAATAATAATTACAATAATAATGATAATAATAACAATAATAATAATAACAATAATAATTACAATAATAATAACAATTATAACAATAACAATAATAACAATAATAATAATAACATTAATAATAATAATAATAATAATAATAATAATAATAATAATTACAATAATAATAACAATAATAATGACAATAATAACATTAATAATAATAACAATAATAATTACAATAATGATAACAATGATGATGATGATGATGATGATGATAGGTATAATTCTCCGTTAATATCACATAAAATAGCCGTGAAGACCAAACCAGATGTTCACTGGAACAGTGCAAAGAGGAATGGAGCCTTAAGGAGTCTTATTGCCATCCAAATCCCAATGAAGACCAATAGGCGTTGCCAGCGAAATCGCAATGTAAAGCAAAATCATTTACAAACGTTATCGATAAAGTTAAAGAGTACTGGAAATCTAAGGAGAATTGTTGTCATCCAGATTCCAGGAAACACTATCGGTTATTATCAATGAGTAATCCCTGATAATGACATGTGCGAAAACTCCTAGTGAGTACATAATAACATCGAAATAAAGTGATATTATGTTTAGTTATGCAAACAATGTTTTAACAAATACTCCACAGTTTATACATCAATTCGACAGTGGCTTTGTGGTTGTCGGACTGTTGTTCTGTTCAGTCTTAGGAGGTTCACCCTTCCAGGCTTTACCGTCTCTTTGAGACGGGTTAGTTTTTGCTAAACGCCTGAGGCACTCTGACTGAAGAACGCCAATTGGGTTGCTCGACCATTTTTTGTAGTGCGTTTTGGATAGTGCGCTGGTAAGAAAGTAAATATGTCGCAGTTTATGATTTTTAAAAATCGGAAATGATTCCAGAGAAAGCGTAAAACCACTTGTAATAAACTAGAAGAACAGAAGATGGTTATCCCAAAGATAGGAGATACTTATTGACCTTAGACTTGAAAAAACACTAAGGCTGTATGTAGAAGGAAAACAGTAAGTAAGAAGAAAGTTTTACAACGCTGCAGATCTTAGAAAGAAGCTACTGGAATAAGACACATTATTACAATGAAGCATTAAAACAGCAATTTGATGGAGACCACTAGACCTACGAACCGAACGACCAGGAACAAATGAAGCAGAGAACAGATAAGGCAATCGTCAGATCAGGCAATCATGAAGACGACATGCAATAATAGTATTTATTAAAAAATAGCTGAGACCAGCAACATCACGTTTAAGAGAGAGAGGGAGAGAAAGAGAGAGAGGGCAAGAAAGAGAGAGAGAGAGAGAGAGAGAGAGAGAATTTCATTTTTAATCAAATTTTTATCAGTCAATGGACTGGGAAACCTTTCTATACTAAGACAATTTAATATTTGTACACTACCAGAGTGCCCCCTTTTGGGGGAGCTAGTTCTCGCCCACATTAAACACGATCTTGTTTCACATTTTGTTTTCGTGGGGAAACGAACAAATATCGAGAGAGAGAGAGAGAGAGAGAGAGAGAGAGATAGGGGGGGAGAGAGAGATTACAGAAAAGAAAAAATGGTGGCGGACAATCAAAATACAGATACAAAATACAGACTTCATCAGTCCAAATATGGAAATTGTTGGACAAAATGAAAGGTGAGCAAATAGTAGCAATATTTTTTGGCCCAACGAGTAACGAGTACGTTTAGTATCTGATAATGTATTAAAAAACAACTTATCATTAGTGAAATGCAAGATAGATTTGTTTAATAGGAAATGTTAAAAAATCAGATTATGGAGAAGTGCGCTTTGGAAAATCGATAAAGCACCTATTATTTCCGACGATTAAGTTTCTGTTATCCCGCCCCAAACTCAGAAAATTATCAAAGAACAACAAAGAATGAAACAAAAACAAAATCTACCGGAGAAAACTATGTTAGCAAACTAATTTCCGTTTCTCAACTAAAAGCATTTTCGGAAATCATCGGGGAAATTGCAGGTTTGAACTCCAACAATAAAGTACGTTACTGAAAAAATAACTGCAGAGCATGTCCTAAAATTGAATACTATGGCTACATCAGGACAGAATTTGCTCAGAGCACCCCACTGCATTTACAGGGTTTAAAACGAGCTTCGAAAAGTAAGTGACGTCCATTTCTACTCCTTGCATCTTCTTTCCCACAGAAGAATTGAGGTGAGTTTATCTTTTGATATTTTTACGGCAAGTGCTCAACTGAGCTTTAATAT
>NC_136521.1:33078641-33186141 GCF_053919585.1 Euprymna scolopes
TATCGAGTACTCAACAGTTCTTACACATTATATTACGATTGTATCGTTTTAGTTTTCTGGATGTAAATCACATTAGCATTTGGTTTCCTGTTTGGCCTGGGGATGCAGGTTCTGTAAAGGAGTTTCAGCTTTAAAATGTATGCGCATATGTAGTGTTTATATAGATAAACATATTAGACATGTGTGTATATGTGTGTATGTGTGTCGACTTTATTAACGAGGAATCTATATAACCATGTTCGGAAATATCAACAACATTCTCTTGAGAAATCATATCTTAGTCTCTAAAATTATTAAAAAAAAACAAAAAAACACGCTAACACGTTATGTCGGAAACAATTTATTGCTTTTACACACAAAATAAAATTAAAAAAATATGAAAGATTTCTAATTTTTTTTCATCTTCATTTTTTTCTACACCACGACATCTGACGTTGATAAATGAAACCAGCCGCTATCGTTTGATCTTTTTTTTTATTATGCGATAATGCGGCGAAATATGGAGAGGTTAACTTAGTTCTAGCCTATTCTGTGTCTAGGATAACTTATGTTTCAAACAATTTATCGAAGTGAAAACTCGACGTACATACTAATCAAAGCAGCGTTTATCTGTCACATAAGATTCATTTTTTTACTCTTACTAGCGGGGGGGGGGGGAGGGATACTTTCCTGGTCATAAAATACGCTAAAATATATCTTGGTTTGGTTGGTTGTTTTTGTTTTACGATATATAAACCCTTTTCAGGTTATTTAATGTCGAATCCAGTTATTTTGAAGAAACTAGCAGGTACTACCACTCCAGTTGGGAGTGGACCTTGGAGCAATGCCAATTAAAGGGTGGCTCTACTCTCCCGAAAGCCCGCAAGCTGGGACCTCACTATCGGATGTAGTTTAAGGTCATATCAAGGACCCAAATATATTTTAATTCATGTGGATTTTGTATTTATTCTATCAGAACCAATTCTCTATTGAATATTATATTGTACCTAATATATAGTACTGATTTCAAAAGTAAGCACAAAAAATGACTTAGGTGTCATCAGCTATAATCGAAACCAAAACATTTAGTGCTCCAGCGCATTCCTTACCGTTTGAGCTATCAATATACAGATAGATAAGAAATTAGACCACTTCAAGCTATGAGTGAATTTGCGCATGCGCAAAATGAATATAATCATGTTAGCAAGTTAAAATTAATATTTTGCATTTCAACTTGCCGAGATATTTCTGTATGTGAAATTCATTCATCCAAATAAAGATGTTCCCCGTTATGAAGCCTCTGTGTTTTATTACTATTTCCTGTTATTTAAGTGTCATGTGACCGGTAGCTTATGAAAGAATCTGTTAAATATTTTCACGCAGACACAATGGCACAGACATACATACATCTACTGTTTTATTTATATAGATTATATTACACAATATAATTGTTATACATATTATTTTCAACCTATTTACGATATGGACACCTTACTACTTTAAAAACAAAGATCATTTAATTAAAATCTAGTCGCAAAGTGAATGTGGTATTTTGGTTAGAATGCCCAGCGCTGATGTACGGCTGAGCTGCTTCCTAGTTGACTATAACATGATCGTTCAAGACAAATGTATACAATTTCTTGATGGATCGTCCTCTAAAATAAATGAACTTCAATCCAATTTTCACCATAGCCGATTATCACGATGTTGTCTCACCTGAAACCCATTAATCCTTATCCTTGAGTAGCTTACGGGCCTTGGTGAACGGGGGATTTATAGCAAAAATTACGTCTGGCAATGAGTATTATCCTCGAAATGGCATGTTAAGTAATCCTTTTGTACGTTTAAAAAATATGGCAGAAATAAATATCCATTTAAATCTATGCGTTTGTTACGTGTATAAAATACAAAATAGCGCCTAGAATCGCTGTGTTAGGATATTATAGTCGACCTGCGGCCGTTAAGGAAGGAAGTAAGAAAACAATGTATGAAATAGATTTATCAATAGACAATGAACAGGAATTTGTCCTTTAGACAAAGCGAGGTAAGGGTAGATTTAAATTCATGATGTGACAAGTGACCGAATGACCGATAGGAAGAGGACAATGAACTAAGGATCGAACAATGTGCATGTAGGTATTTTGGGGAGAGGGTTAGGGTTACTGTGTGCTATGGAAACAATAGGAACAACATTTGACGGTGGGGGTAACCCTGGCCCTTAGTTGAGGCTTGAAGTTCGAGTTGGGCAGTTGGATTTCGGATACGGCCTAGGGCAATTGGTCGCTTGGAGGTTTCTGAGGGAGATCGTAGAAATTGAATTTGAAGCCGGACGAAAGCAGATAAGACCGAGAAGTAAATCACTGGAAACTAACGCAACTAGACAGATCAATAGACAACATCGGAATTGCTACTTTTGGGCGACGCAGTCGCAGCGTATCACACACACCTATAATGTAACTGATTGAATTCACGTACTAGTCTTGCGTTATTTAGGCGTAATCATGAGGACGATCGGGCTACACGATCGGGCTACAGAGTACGTAATTATTTAGATCTTCCGGTTGGTTTATCTTAACGCTACATTAACACTTCTCTGGAACGTGAACTCTAAAAGTGACAAATCATTTGATTCTAATGTTATTTTTACGTACTTTTAACTTCGAATTATGAATTTTAGAAAATGTCCTAAAATAGCAAGAAGGCAGGGTAGTTCAGCCAATCGGTAAAATATAAGAAAAAAGACGAGTTGCACACGCCTCAGCTTTCTTAAAGTTTTTTTTTTTTATCCAAATCGCGATCGATGATTCGACCATTTGCTGTACTTCCGATCGATTATTTTCCAGCTAAAAGCCCAGATCCAATGCCAAGGATCCGAACCGAGCCATTCGACCAGACGAAAATCCTTGGAAGTGAGGCATCGCCGCTCCCGACACACAACTGCTGTTCGATTTATTGCGTTTGGTTATGGCTCCTGTGATTTCTTCGTACCGATTTAACATAGTACACATTTACACATCTGTTAACATGTAGGAACCTCGGGACCCAACACGTTGTAGACTCAGTTGCAAAAGAGGCAAAGGATAGGAAAGAACTTCAACTCGCTGTTTCGGGTTTTAAGAAAATACCTTTATTCCTCATTCTCCCACCACGCATGATTTCTCGTTACGACTGTGACGTCACACACAACTCGGTACGAAAACGCTGACATTATCGGCGAATGCGGAAACTCTAGCACGCTATTCATCAGGTAATATAACGATTCTGCCCAGGGCTGGCCAAATACTAGGGCGTGAAGTAAGGGAAACATTGAACAAACCTGACACACTGACCGAGAAATCATGACCGGTCATGGATGCTTAGTATTGATTTGCAACGCTATTGTCGGCAAACGATGCAGAATAGACATTGACTTAAACCGACACTCTCGAAAACAGATTTCAGTAAACGGTGGTCGACTCTATCAAAAGCCTTGATCGACATTTATCGACGCGGTTTCGGTGTCGTCTTCTGTTCTGTGATCTATGGTCGAGCAATTGAATTGATCTCCCATTTACAGCAAAGTTTTTATCAGGTTCAATCAAGTCACTGACTATGGCCTGCAAACGGCTCACAAGAATTCCTGCCAAATCTTTAACTTTGTTAAACAGAGTTGTGCGCCTAAAATTGTTTAAGTTCTCCCCAACTATGCATGTTCTTTTTTTTTCTAACAATGTGATCACACTCTTGGTTATCTGTCCAGATATGGAACTGTGGCAAATCAATTTAGAAGACGAACCAACATGGGCGACAGCCTTAAGTAGAATTCATACGACCCGTAAACTTGTTTTGGTTGACCGATATTTCCCTCTCTCCCACGGCGAGAGAATGTGACACAAGGTCAGAAGGTGGGAAAATGAGCCAGTGCTCTAAAAGAAAAAGCACTTAGGCTGTGAAAAAATATGCCTGGGTAGCCCCGTTGGCATTCCCCAGTGAGGGCGCCTCAGGTAACAAGCGATAAACTTGCTCCTCCTAAAAGCCGTTTGGTAAGTCGTGGGAGGGTGTACCTCCTTTGGGCTATACAGAACATTTTGCATCAGTACGATAGCACCGAAATGTCATTGTTTCTGTCGGATTGATTGATGAGGTTGGAACCTCGACGTACGTGTACTACGAAAGTTTCTGTCGACCTTCTTCAACACACAGTTATTTTCGCTCTGTACTAATGCCATCACATGCAATCACAGTTGTCTCGACGGGCCATGTCGGCTAAATAGCGGTCAAATGTATTAATAAGGAGTTTGGGTAGTTGGGTGAAGCGCTCGTTTAAATGATTCCGGAACCCTTGCAAATCTCACGACTCAACGCGACAACACGAGGATGCCCCCTTCTAGGTTTTTAACTTTTCGAATATAGATACGCGGACCATGATGTAAAGCAACCTTATACTCAACAGCATCAACATTTACAGCTTCATTTGCAGCACTCTGTAATCTCTACTATTATATAAAAGGACATCTGTCTGTATGTACAAGTGTGTGTGGGTTCGTTCCTTATCGACTCCGAAACGGTTATGCTGATTTTTTTTAAATTTCACACGAATATACTTGATGTATCTGGAAGTGGTCTTATGTGTGTCTTGTATCGGAATGCTTCTGATAAGTATCTAAAATCGATAATCGAAACAATTCGATTAAAGAAAGAAAGTTCGATTTTGACCAAAATGAACACTTTTATACAGCCTAACATCAAAATTGAACTTGAAAGTTTTATCACCGCACAAGCAGAAACGCGCAGCCTATAACATCAACTGTACATTATTTCATAAGACAGGGCCACGTGCCAAATAAATTTTTAGCGCACAATTGAACCATGATACATTACGTTTGTACGCTTAACTTTAATTCAAGTGATTATGTTAAAAATGATTACATAAATAAACAGCAGGCTTCTTGATAACACAAGAACGCGTTTGAAATGAATGTCTTTGTTTACAGCACACTTGAACCATGATACTTGACATTTGTATTTTAAAATTTGAAAATAAGCCATGATTTAAAAATAATTTTATAAAATGAACAGTATGTTCTCTACTGCCAGATCACCGAAATTAAGCAATATTGAGCCTGGCCAGTACCAGATGGGTGACTATTTGGGAAGGCTAGGCGCTGTATGTACTTTCTGGGAAGGCTGGGCTTGGGGCCGACACCTTCACCCCGAAAAATGAACTCCTCGCAACAAAAGCATCTACAAAGTCGTGGATGGCCTATGTCTCTTCAGGGGCTCAAGGCTATGGATAGATGGCTGGTTGGATGGATGGATTGATGGTCTGTACAGTACAATCAAGTCATTGCTGGGAGGCATGTCAAGCTTGTTCTCAGTACATCGCAGTTGGCAGAGGTCCCAAACTAAAACAGGCAATCTATCTATTTGAATGAAAAAGGGTCGATTTCACCAATTTCAATGACATTAAACGTATAGGAGGATGGACCATTTGTTGATCTTTATTCAATCTTAGGATCTTAGGCAATGTCGGGGCTTTTTTTTTACACAGGAATCACCACTTATCAAGGCCCGGAAACCACTCGAGGATAAGGGTTAATGGGTATACATTAGTCAATGTGATTATAGCGTAGTAAACATAAGCAGTGGGAATTTTGTAAATTGGATTACTTAGAGAGACGGTTAATCAAGAACTTGTTTACGTTGGACTAGAAGACAATCATATTGCAGTCAGCTGGAAAGCAGGTAAACGGAATAGAGTTCCACAGGCGTACTGTTCTAAGAAAGAAGCTTTCTTCATGGAATCTGCATTTAGGTTTAGGCACAGATAAAGAGTGGGGGAAAATATTGATAGTGGTTTTGGCTAGACGAGTGTTTTTCGTGAAAGTTTGGCGAGGGGGGCCATAGATTGAAGCTCAGATGAGCACTTGTCATGAAAATAATGATAAAGCAGAGACAGACACAACGTCTCTTCTGTGGGAAAGAGGTTGGAGGGAAGAGGAAAGGGCATCCCCCACTAAGCTATGAAGTCTATTTTGAACTCTGTCAAGACAGGATAAGTTGCTTCTAGCAGCTCCTGCCACGATGTGGCAACAGTACTCCGTCGTTGGCCGTACCAGGCTGACCTTCACGCCACACATTCAAGCGAATTAGCTTTCCATTAATTAAAAATATATCCCGTGTCTCATTTATAATTTGGAACTATCATTATCATTGTTTTCTTGCGTTTAACTTTGAAAATAGCAGTTATATCGATCTGTCACGGTTTGGTTTAAGATATTAAGTTTTGGGATTCTCATTGTCATGTAAACGAGAAAATTTTCGTCGATCTGCGAGGTTTAAGTGTCGAATATTAATTCTTTTCATTTGTCTTTCGTTGGTTTGCCACGCTTAAGTTCGAAATATTATTTTGTATTTCCAAAGGTTATGTAAGAAATAGAATTTTCGTTGGTCTGTCATGATAAAGTTCAGAAATATTATTTTTTGTTTCCCAAGGTTATGTAAGAAATAGAATTTTCATGGATCTGCCACGCTTAAGTTTGAAATATTATTTTATGTTTCCCAAGTTTATGTAAGAAATAGAATTTCGTTGGTCTACCACGCTTAAGTTTGAAATATTATTTTGTGTTTCCCAAGGTTATGTAAGAAATAGAATTTTCGGCGGTAAATCACGCGTAAATTTTACTATCTTTTCCTTTCATCTTTCATGCTTAAGTTGGAAATAACGTTTCCTTTAGTCTGTCACATTTACATTCATTTCGTTTTGTCTGTCACGTTCAAATTTTGAGATAGCTCAGATTGAATAGACGTCTATTAAGAATGTTCTTGTTTGTAGCCAGCATATGTTCAAATTTGCAGCCACTTCAAAGAAAAAGAGATCTGTTCATTATTAGAAGCAAAATAAAATAGTAAAAACCAAAAAAAAATGCATTTTTTTTGGGGGGGGACGAAAATGATCCACTTATATCCTTATCTTTTCATACGTTGGCTTTCATTTTGACACATCAATTTGAGATTAAACTATTTTTATTCACCCTGCGATTATTTCCTTCTCTCGCTCATATATATATATATATATATGATGAAAATGATGGAAATAGTATTCCGACAAAATAGAGAAAATAAAAAGGAACAAACCGTATTATGTGTTCATCAACGTTTCGTCTTTATTTCGAGACTTCCTCTGGATGAATGAGATTAAGAAACAAAAAATACCAGTACAAAATATTTGAAAATGTTTCACGTGCACAGTGTGACGCAGTTCTATTTCAGAGAAACGGAAAAAAGACGTTGGAAATTCAAAAAGGAGGGGGAGGGCTGGCGCTGTTAAAGAGAAGATATTTTAGTGACGTCATATAGTCGTTAATGTAATTTTAAAATTATGAACGCAAGTTAATATTCTTATTGGGAAAAAGATATATCTGTTGAAATTCAAATATAAGTTTGTAACAGAAATAAAATGAGTGTTTTTTTATGTAATTTATTGATTGAGATTATGTGTTAATTATTACAGGGGGTGTTTGAATGGTGTGAGAAAGTTAACCTGTGTCTACAGTTAAATAATGTTCTTTTAATAAAAGTTTACTTATTAATGGCGTAATGTTATAGAAACCTCCACGTTGTTTAATAGTGCTTGAAATTGCGTTAAGCGCAGATTCAAGAAGTCTCCGGCGTGGTTTATTTGAAATAAATTTAACTACTTTTGCTTGTTTAAAGTCAAAGCTGTGGTTATGTTGCAATGAATGAGAGAAAAATGCACTTAGAGAATTGCTATTTTTTATATCTCTTTTATGTTCATTGAGCCTTTTTTCCAATTTACGCTGAGTTTCACCAACGTATTTATGATGGCAATTATGGCAAGGAATAGTGTATCGGAAACTGGTTTGTTATAGAGATGTTTCGTAGTTTTTAATATATGTTTTATGGTTAGTGATGTGGTTTGTACGATAGGAATTTTTAGTTTGTTTAGTGTGTTATAGATTATTGTATTATTGGTGTGCGTAGGTAAAAGATGTCTGTTTATGAGAGAAAAGTCTGGTGTGTATGATTTTTTATTATTATTTATTCTGGAAAATATTTGTGTGGCTTTTCTCTTAGCATTCAATATGAAATATGTCGGATATTGCAAGGTTTTCAAAATGTTTGTGAGGTATTTGAATTCTTCGTCCAGATATTCAGGACTGCAAATTCTGAAAGCGCGTAAGAAGAAACCAATTATCATCCCTGTTTTTATTTTATTATTATGGTGTGAATAGAAATGTATGTAATTCATGGTGATTCGTACGGAAATCTGAGCGGAGATGAGGAAAGTGTGGATCTTTACTGCCTGCATTGCGAGGGTAACGGAAGAGAAACGACCAGCCACGCATTTTTCACTTGCAACAAACTTCGCCAACTCTGGTTGTATGTTAGAGAAGTAATAGGTTGCATCAATTCCGACAACCTGATAGTCCTAAGGTAAAAAAATTCTAACCATCCGAGTGGTAGCGAGAATGGTGACGTGGGTTTCAGGTATTGACGAGATCCGTGCGGTTGGATCTGCTTTTGGTCAGGATCTGATCATCTACTTTATACACCAGCTTAAAGTAAAGATCAGATGTGATTGGAGAAGATTAGCAGGTGGCTGTGCAACACTAGTTTTTGCATCTGTTGAGGAGCTGGGAACGAGTTTGTGTTCCCTGCATGGCAAGATAATACCATTCTGAGTTCTACGGAATCTGTCCTCAAATTTGGAAAAATCCTTAGCTAGTGGCGTAAATGTGCGCTGATCTAGTTTTATTTTTTGGTAGTAGAGATGCCACAACGATGCCAACTTCTCACTTTTATTTTGCCCCCGATCACCCTTAAAATGCTGTATTATATCTGTAACATAGTCGTTATATATCAACACTCGGAACCCAAACGTTGTAAGTAGACAGTTGCAAAGAAACAAAGATAAGGAAAGAATTCGACTCACTCTTTTTTATTTGAAATAACGGGCATTTATTTACAGGTACTTCCCTAAATTACGCCTTGTCTCTTATTCTAAAGTCTTCTAGTAGTCTAATGTGCTTAACAAAATTCTGTCGTGTCGAACACGTGGTGCTGTCTTTGTCTGGTCATCTTTAGGACACGACGCTGTCACTCTCAGCCGCGTATGTAACACGCCAATCTCTGTCTTTTATAATCTTTTTCTTTACTTCTTCCTCACTGTGATGTCACCTCGAACACATCTCGGTCATTTGCCTACAGCGGTTGCTGCTGCAATACGTGCGTCCGGGCTCTGTTACATATCTGTGAGGATACCACCGATTCCCATATTCCATCCTAGTCTGTTTTATTTTTGACATGTCACTTATCCCCTAATCACATCTAGAGATGCACCTGCTTCTTTTCAAAGCACACAGAAAAACAATAGAGGGTTAGAAGGGCTATACTAACCTACATCTTTTAAAAATTTCTTAGTCTTGTTATAGTCTCAACGATTATTTTTCTAAATATGAATTAAATCCTTAATGGCGTGCTATCTAATGAACTCCTATCATTATACGCCCTCAACATAAATGCCTCTCTCTCTCTCTCTCTCTCTCTCTCTCTCTTTCTCTCTCTGTACGTCCCACTACACCCCCTCTCTCTGTCTCTTGCTTTCTCTTTTACTTCCTATTTCTATTTCACTCTCTATTTTTCATTATTTCGCTCTCGTTTTCGTCTTCTCTTTTTTGCTCTCTCTCTTGCGTTCTCTCTCTCTCTCTCTCTCTCTTTATTTGCTCTCGGCCTCATCAATTGCATTGATGAGGCTGGGAGGGTTTGAAATGAATGCTTCTGTTTAGAGCACCATTAAACTATGATACTCGACTTTTGCAATTTAAGCTTTAATTCAAGCCATGATATAAAATAATTTTATAAAATCATCAGTAGATTCTCTACATATAGACGCCCATATATCGTCGACTAAGTCACTGCGACAGGCATGCGAAGCTTCTTCCAGGTGCACCGTAGTGGGCCCCCAACTTAACAGGCAATCAATAGATTTTATAGACAACTGGGCGATGTCACCAATTTTGATGATAATAAAAAGTATTAGAAGTGGGGAACGTTTGTTAATTCTCATTCAGTCCCGGGTACTGCAAGGTCTCCCTGTTAGTACATATATGTTAAAGGAAAAAAAACACCCAAAATATACTGTTCACAGTATAAATACTTTTCGACCCAAAAGGAGCTAGTTGGATCTAAAACTTTGACTACCCTCCTCATTTCAGGTTGAAATAAATTGTTGATGAGATTGGACTAAATATTTAGTTGCATTTTTCATTTAACTTTTATAGTTTTTTCGGCTACTTATTGAGATCCGCCACTTAAGACTTCGTACAGAAATTCTTCACGGATATAACAGTATATATATATATATATATATATATATATATATATATATATATATATATATATATATATATATTTAGATATATATATATATATTTAGATATATATATATATATATATATGCGCGTGAGTGTGTGTGCGTGTTTGTGTGTGTGTGTGTGCGTGTGTGTGCGTGTGTTTGTGTGTGTGTTAAAATGTACAATTTTATTCATACAAACATTATTGGCTAATACATGCTGCAATTCTTTTCGACATCCAGGGTCATCAGTCTCAACTTTCTTGAGTTGTATTGAGACTAGAGGCGTGGTGACGTTAGATTTCGGAAAAAAAAAAGATCACAGCCGAAACATATATGCGCACATGTAGCCAATATTTTTATATAAATAATGATAGTTATAAAATAATAAAGTACTACTTGTTATCAACCACTATTTCATAAACATCGGAGTTTCATCAGATGAGGATCCATAGCAGTACAATCATTATATATATATATATATATATATATATATATATATATATATATATATATATATATATATATATATATATATATATACTCGGGTTTTTTTTTATATTCAAAAGTAATGGACTAATGAATTCAACGAGGTTGTTAGATAGTGCTCAATAAAAAGAGCTGATAATACTTGTTTATTGTTATATAAACATGCTCACATCCCGCTGCTACAAATAGCCACTTGTTTCAATCAAACAACAGATATCATCAGGCAGCGACTTGACTATTCAAAAGTTCAATGAATAAGCTTATATATGAATAGGTCATTGAACTTTTGAATAGTCAAGTCGCTGCCTGATGATATCTGTTGTTTGATTGAAACAAGTGGCTATTTGTAGCAGCGGGATGTGAGCATGTTTATATAACAATAAACAAGTATATATATATATATATATATATATATATATATATATACAATCCTTTTATATATACACTCATTTTATATATATATACATACAATCATTTTTATATATATATTTATATATACATATATATATACATACAATCATTTATATATATTTATACATACATATATATATATATATATATACATACAATCATTTATATATATATATATGATGATTGCAACGTCTTGTCAGACGAGTGCCACTCCCTCAGACACTGAAAGTTCATGAGCCCGAAAAATCACATATAGTCCTGCATGCGAATTCACATGCTCAAGCAGACATGACACTAAAGACGGTCATTGTTATACATACATATATATATACACGCACGCACACATACATATGTACACATATCACACACATATATACATGCGTACATACACAATACACAATACGCACACATACATATACATACACACACATGCAAACATAAACAAGACGGTCATTGGTATACATACATATAAATATATACATGCATACATACATACATTTTTATAAGCATACGCTCATATATACCCATATACATACACAATGCATAATACACAAACATACATATACATACCCACATTCATACATACACATATGCATACATATACATCCACATATACAAATACATATACACATATACTTACACATACATATACGTACACATATGCACATATATATACATACACTTACCTACATATACATACACATAAATGTATATATGTACACACAAACATATATATACATAGACACATATACATACATATACACATAGATATAAATACATATAAACTCACATGTACATATATAAATATACACACACATACATATATAAATATACATATGCATACATATACATATAATGATGGCAGAATAATTGTAACATGCATCCAGCATTACAGGCGAACACACGTCACAGCTTTTTTATCGACACAGGACTTTTTTTTTTTAGCTTTGTACCACAGCTAAATCTCTCTCTCGGTTCAAAATGTTGATATCCAGCAACAAGCAAGAGCAAGATAGCCAGCAACAAGTCAAACTGCAGACCAGCTTAATGCGGATACTAGTCTCCCGCTTTGTTTTTTTTTTAAATAAAAAGTTTGGTTGAGACAAACACTTTTGGAATAGTAACTGACGATAATATAAACAAATTCACACATTATTTGACAAATAAACTCAGCGACGGATAGTCAAAATGTAAACACAGTCCAACCGACATATATTAAAGACGCTTACTTTTTTTTTTTTTAAATAAAAAGTTTGGTTGAGACAAACACTTTTGGAATAATGACTGACGATGATATAAACAAATTCACACATTTTTTTCACAAATAAACTCAGCGACGGATAGTCAAAATGTAAACAGTCCAACCGACATATATTAAAGACGCATACTTTTTTTTTGTGTGAAAAAATGTGTGCATTTGTTCACATCATATATATATATATATATATATATATATATATATATATACATACAATCATTTATATATATATATATATATATATATATATATATACATACATACAATCATTTATATATAAAATAATAAAGTACTACTTGTTATCAACCACTATTTCATAAACATCGGAGTTTCATCAGATGAGGATCCATAGCAGTACAATCATTATATATATATATATATATATATATATATATATATATATATATATATATATATAAATATATATGTATATATATATATTTATACAATCCTTTTATATATATACACTCATTTTATATATATATATATACAATCATTTTTATAAATATATTTATATATACATATATATACATACAATTATTTATATATACATATATATACATACAATCATTTATATATATACATATACATATACATATACATACAATCATATATATATGTATACATACAATCATTTATATATATATATACATACAATCATTTATATATTTTTTTTTTTTTTACAAAGGCATCACCACATTATCAAGGCCCAGAGGCCACTCAAGGATAAGGGTTAAAGAGTGTACAGTAGAAATTGGTCAATATAGTAATCATTAGTAATGAAAATTTGGTAAATTTAATAACTTATATGGAACGGCTCATCAAGAACTTATTTACTTTAGACTTGAACACAACCATATTGTAGTCAGCCGGAAAGCAGGAAAACGGAAGACAATTCCACAGGCGTGCAGTTCTAAAAAAGAAGCTTTGTTCATGGAATCTACGTTTAGGTTTAGGCACAGATAAAGAGTGCGGGAAATTATTGATAGTGTTTACAGCTAGACGAGTGTTTCTTGTGAAAGTTTGGCGAGGGGGGACCATAGATTGAAGCTCAGTTGAACACTTTCCATGAAAATAACGATACATCAGAGACAAACTCACAACATCTCTTCTGTGAGATAGAGGTTGTAAGGAGGAGAAAAGGACATCTCCTACGAGGCTACGAAGTCTATTTTGAACTCTATCAAGGCAGGACAAGTCCTTTCTAGCAGCTCCTGCCCAGATGTGGCAACAGTATTCCATCCTTGGACGTACCTGGCTCTTATATAGATAGAGAATAGCATCAGCAGTGAGATATCTACTGGATCGATATATATATATATATATATATATATATATATATATATATATATCTACTGGATATATATATAGATATCTACTGGATATATATATATATATATATATATATATATATATATATATATACTAGAAGATGTAACCGGCGTTGCCCGGTCATAAAATACGCATAAATATTATATTTTAATTAATACAGAAATTGAGGCATGTGCATGCGAGTATTGTGTATTTTTTCTAAACAGTTAATTTCTCGTAAGGAAAACAAAAAATACTCGAGCTGAGATCGAAACCAAAACCTAAAGACATTGAGTTAAGTACGATAACCATTACACCAGCTTGATACAACATTTACTAAGTATTTTACAAAAATTCTTATTCTTAACATAAATAAGCTGTCATGTCTCTCGACCGCGCATGCGCAGTTGTGAAACTGTTAACAAACTGATAAAAATCTGACAGCCTACACGTACTAATTTGCTTTATTTGACCCCTTAGCAGCCGTTTGTTCCGAATGAGAACCGATTAAAAAGTTTTTCACATAATTTGAATTTTCTTTATACCAAATTTCATGCCTGTAGATCAAAAATTTGTTGTGTATATAGATTGAGAAGTGTCCTCACACACATTCTCACTTACATATATATATATTCTGTAAAAGTCTGAGGAAGCTACAGACGGCTAAAAAAAAACGGCCGGGTAACTGAAACAATAATGTAACTTAACAGAAAGATACGGTAATAAAAATAAAACGTATATATATATATATATATATATATATATATTCAGGTATATATATATATATATATATATATATATATATATATATGCGTGTATTTGTGTGTGTCATACCCCTGTCTTTACCTCACCCTTTCTCCCTTTTTCTCACGCTCTCTCTTGTTCTCTTTTTTCTCTCTCCTTCCGCAGATACATCTGATCCATTCTAAACTCAAGCAAAACTCAACTTTGGAGACATTTTTTATATCAATTTGAAACAAATTTGAAACAAATTTGAAACAAAATTTGGACAAAAGTTTAAACAAATTTGCGATGAAGGATTTGCATAAGAATTTTTTTCATTCAAACTTTTTTTTTTCTTTTTGAATTCTAAGAACAAAAAAACTTTTGCTTGAATGAACATTGAAAAACTGGAGACTCCATTGAAACATTTTTGAAAATGGCTTGTTCTTCACCATTATTATTTACGCAATCATACGATAAGATATTCCTAGGTCACCTTTCACCCCCATCTATTTTAATAATATCGTCGGATTGACAAAGATAAAGGGCAATGCAATATTGTATTTGAAATGTATTCTACGTCTATTTTTAACTTAAAAATCTCTACTATTTGCATTTGTTTTATCTGAACAATAATTTAATGCCCACCAAAGTGTCACATTGGTTAATGAATTTATATATCATATTCTTTTATATTATTTAACATTATAGCTGACAGTGGCAATTATTATTATGGAAAAAAGGAATGTTCATTGTAATTCGTACAATGAAAAGATTTTCCCTAAATATAAAACAGAGTACAAATCAATAAAAATTAACTCAAAAGTTACAACACCCTCCAGAAAAGTATACAAAAACCGCCCGAATAGATTCATTCTCAATTACATCATTAAAAAAAGTATTAATTATTAACGTAAACTCCACATCATCATCATCATCATCATCATCATCATCATCATCATCATCATCATCATCATCATCATCATCATCATCAGAATAGTGTTTTATCAAAGATTTTATGTAGACTGTTATTTGGAGGGAAGATAAACTGGGAACAAAATTCTTCAAGTTAGAGCACCCACTTACCCTTTAATAACATACTACATAAAATATTTAATAAAACACTATTAAACTCAGTTACAGTTGCAGTGATAGCCTAAAAAGAATAATAAAAAAACATGATAAAAGAATCCTTAACTACGATAACAATAATTACAATAATATCAGTAACACACAAAAAAAAACTGCAATTGCACAAATAAATAAGATTGTTCACTCAAACAACAATGCTTACAGATTGAAGTTGTATACAAAGCCATTATCGCACAATAGATAACCTAAATGATAAAATATACTATATCGAACTTGCTGAAACATCTATTAAAGACCGTTATAGAGTTCACAAATGCTCCTTCGATAACCCCAACCCCCCTAATAAAACCCCATTAACTACTCGCTACTTGAACCCGATTCAAAACAATCTCACACCCACTATTAAATGGGAAATTCCCAAAAGATTCAATACATGTAAATCTTTATATTTCTCTTGCCTCCTTTGTTTACATGCAAAATTTTTATTACTAACTTTAAAGAAAGAGATAAATTATTAAACATTAGAAATCAAATGTCAACTGTTTGTAGACATTACAAATCCCACCTTCTTAGCAACTTCACACTCTACTGAAGTTCATATGATACGAAACCCAATTGCACACTCTTAACACTATTACCCATCGAAACTCAAAACTATTACATTAAACACTATTTTACTTTATTACGTTTCAAGCAGATTACTTTAATTCTTAATTTTATATATTTGACTTTTTTTAGATTATCTCATCCTCCTTATACCTTTAATTACCACACTTTTTATCAACCGAAAAATTCTTAGAAATATAATTACGGTCAACTTTCAAATCTCCCATCCTCTCCTATATCTATGCGTAATATTCTCCATTAATAATTACGAACATAGTTATGCGTAATATTTTGCATTAATAACTCCAAACTTTTAACAATAAAATTACTAAACCTATGTAGTTAAAACTTTAAATGCTGTAACCGCTAAAACAATCCCACTTTCCTAGAAATTCCATACACTTCAAAATCGATCCCCTACCATATCCATATGTAATCACAAAAAACATAGCTTTCATTTTATTTTTATTTTAACTTGAGTCATCTGACGATATGGTCGAGTGATTTTTATCCTGTCTATTGAAACAATTTGTAAATACACTTGAGATTGTAATAATTAAAATCATATTTGGCTCTACTAACGTATTGAGCACTTTTTATCCTTGTTTTTTATCACATATACCTCTTATATATATATATATATATATATATATATATATATATATATATATATATATATATATATATATACATTAGCTAGCAGGTTGCCCGGCGTTGCCCAGGCGTAAAATACGCATAAATATTTTATCTTTATTAATGCAGAATTCTTATTTATTTATTTAAATTATTTTCGACTCACTCATTTTTTTTATTTGAAATAACAGGCATTTATTTACAGGTACTTCTCAAAAGAACGCCTTGTCTCTTAATCAAAAGTGTTCCAGTACTTCAATGTGCTTATATACAGAAATGTCGTAGCATTAACTTCCTTTAAAAATGAAGTAAAAAAACAGGAAGAAGTTAAGAGACGTGTATGCTTTTATAAACGGTCCAATACTCTAGCTGAGATCGAAAAAAAATAAACACAATGAGTCAAGTACGATAATCAACCAGCCTGACATGCTCTGTATAAATGTGTTTTCAAACTGACTTATACTTAACATAATGAATCTGGAATGTGAACAATTCATGCATGCGCAATCGTGATACAGTTAGAAATCAGAAAAAAAATCCGACGACTACCACGTACCAATTTTGCAATTTTGACCTCTTGCCTCTTTTTTCCGGGTGAAACCTATTTAAAAGTTTTCCACATGTCTGAATAACCTATATACCAAATTTCAAGTCTGTAGATTAAACATTCGTTGAGTATATAGGTGAAGAAGTGTCCTCACAGACACACATTCTCACTTTTATAGATATATAGATATACTAATTGTATATTTTTATGTAACGGATATTTCTAATCAAAGCACTTATATCCTTTTAACCAACGTTACTTCCAGGGGTTTAAAATATAAGTAAACCCGATGTTACTCAGGAATGGATAATGGGCTACTTGTATTTTTAAACCCAGCCTTGAACGCCATAAATTTTACTTGCTTTTCTTAATTAAAATTGTTGTTTATGGGTATTTGGCGTGAACACCTTCGTCAAAATTAGACCACAGAAGAGGAACATCTGAATGAAAATCTTAAGTAAAGCAACACATGTTATTGGTATTTTTGCTGTGTTCTTGTAGTTTATTTATCGGTTCAGTGAATAAAGGAACGCTTCCATATTTTGATATCACAAGTTCTTTCCACTAACAAAGATCATTATCACAAGCGGTTATAAACTAGAACAATTTTGTTTTGACTTTTCTCTGTTTTCTATTATGATGACTCAGAACTCTTTTGTAACACATATTTACAACAATTTCAGAACCGACTATCTTTTATTTTTACTTATTTATTTTAATTAATAAATTACGTTTTGTCAGTAAATAATTTTTCACAACATTCTATTAAATAATTTTTCAAAACAGTCGTTATTTGCCATACATTAGCTCTTCACATTCGAGCATCGAAATCTGCATTCTCTAAGGTCAAATTTAGTTGTGAAGTTACACTCTCATGGAGGTTGAAGGTTCGATCCTCGGTGCGAGCGACACTACAAATACAACTGCGAATTACTTAAGACTTCTACACAATCATGACTAGCATGACAAGTACATACTACCTCCACGTGGATTAATTAAAAGCTTCCGTTCAAAATTCAGTAAAAAAAAATACCAAGTTAGACACAGATTCTCGAGTTCGACAGAAAGATTCGCGAGTTCGATAAGATACACTATAAGAAAGGTTACTTTTTTCGCCGATATTTTAGAAAGTCATCGCCTCTTTTCGATTGACTAGCCTTAATTTAAACATTCGTCACTTCCGGTTTGGCGATAGGCGAAACAGCAAAGACGTCACGTTTTTTTTTTTCACGTTCTTTCGCGGTACGGGTTCGAACCTGCCTGCCTACTATTACTTTTTTTCTCAACACACACCTCCAAACACCCAGGCAACGCCGGGCAACCAGGTTAGTCCTCCTGTATACAGCACCCGGTTTTCAGAAATAGTCACTCATTTGGTACTGACTAGGTTCAACGTTGCTTAACTTCGGTGATCTTACGGGAACCGGTGTGCGAATGTGATTATGTCGTATAATCGATTCTGTAGCTTGTCATTCTCCCCCCCCCCTCCCCGGTGTTTCAAATGTACTACGTTGTTATGAAGGTCAAAGCATTGCACTCTAAATGCGTAACTTCCGGTTCGCGAACCGGAAGTAATACGCGTGGGCGATGTGGTTGGGTTGATAATGGAAAGGGATGTTAGAGGACGTGAAAGCTATTGGGGGAAATTTAGCGGGAAGCCGTAACGAGTTCACACTGTACGGAATCGGCTGAGATATTGAACATCCGTCATCTATTGGGGCCAAAAAATCGGCTGACATTTTGAAAGGATTGGGTCAGTATATAAGTCACAGCAGTATAAATTGGAAGAGATGGATAGAAACAAAAGATATAGAGAGCGAAAAAGACGGGAAGATGAAGAGACAGCGGACATGTATAAGAGAGATTAAAGCGAAATAGATATTAAGGAGAATATGAAAAAAAATCATAAAAAATGGCGATAGAAGACAGCGATTGCCGAAAACAGAGAGAAAGAAGGGTATCAATGTATGTGAAATATTGAGAGAGAGAGAGAGGGGGGGAGGGAGGAATGGAGGGAAAAACAAAGGGAAAGAGAAAGAGGAGATAAAATAATAATTATTAGATAAAAAATTCCAAACTGAAATGGCACGAGAGGGAGAGGAATATATATATATATATATATATATATATATATATATATATATATATATATATATATATATATATATACTAGCAAGCCGTTCGATATTTACTAGTCGTAAAATACACTTATATGATATTTTAATAAATGCAGATTTCGTATTTATTGTTAAAAGTTGAAAAAAAAAATGACTTCGGTGCCATCATCTGGAATCGAAACTAAAACAGTTAGCGTTCAAGCCTTTATCGTTATTTAACGCTAAAGACACCTTCGTTACCATCTGAACTATCGACGGGCAGATAAAAAGAGGCTAAAAAATTAGCGAGTTAAAGCTAAACATATGTATGTACGTAGGTTCTGAAGTTAGTTGATTTACTTCCCACGAGGTACAACAGTTTTTCTTCCATTTTGACCGCTGATCAGTTATTTTTACGAATTAGAAAACGAAATCGAGATTGAGACTTGTCCAAATACCCTACATATAAAACTTTACGCATGTAGACAAATATTCTGAGAGGAGTTCGATAGAGATTTTCGCACGCACACCGTTTTTCATAAGAATAAGTAGAGCGTCAGTATATCATTATAGGTAGTGCTTAATGTACGGCTTACAATTTCAGGGTATTGAGACACATTGCTGAGTATTGAAAAGACGAAACACAACATAAATATATAATATAACACGTCATCTCTTCTAATCCATTATTAGAGATGGCGCAACAAACACTCAACCCTTTATTATATATTTATGTTGTATCATAAAGGGAATCGTGTGTGAGTGACATGTATTTTCAGAACCTACCTCTGCTTCTTCGATGTTGGACCATCTGGAATTTTCTCGTCCTGGAGGGAGACTTGATACTTGTTTTTGGATGAAGATTCAATCACCCCAAGACAAGGAATTAGTTCTATAGTGTATTTCACTTTTCCCAGATGTCCTGCAGAAGGTGGAAAGTGAAATCGGCTTGTGTGGGTTCTTCTTCTACACACGTCAGCGTTCGTCCCCCCCCCCCAGTGAAGAGGAGGAGACAACGGGAAGCCGTCCGTTGTCTTCTGAGTCCAAATCAAATCTCAACGATTCAGCTAACCTGATCACATGACTCGCACGCAATCCAATCAGCTGATCTTGACTTCCGGTCAACGTGTCTACACTATAACTCACCTCTTCCTCTCTCTCTCCCTCCCTCCCTCTCTCTCTATTCCTTAACACACGTATCTGGGGATGACTACATTTTTAATACAAATTAATCTAAATATAAGTAGAATGTTTGTCGCAAAATTACTTATATGGTTGATGTTTCGTAGAATTAGCGATCCAAATTTACATCCTTCATTTCTTCCAGTTTATTGAATAATTTTTGAGCTTCGAATCTCGGGGTTATCGGTCCAGTTAGAGTTAGGGTTTTGTTCGAATCACGAGCGTGTCTAGTTGCACTGATGAGTACTGAAATGACGAAACACTTGTCTGTAGATGATTATATTTTAAACACATTTTTTTTTCAATTATCTTTTTTTTATTAGTTGACTGGGGATTTGTTCCTTAGAAAATCACAACGTATAATTTCTCACTAATCCCCTGCTCGTTATCGGCACCGCCAATAAATATATATCTTATGTATAAGAATTATCGCAAGTTCTTAACATATGATAAATATATATGGTTAAATAACAAAGCACAGAAGTATAAAATTTGTACAAATTAGAAAAACACTATTACTGTAGAATATGTCGTAGACTACACGAATATATATTAAATTATACACATTATATATTAAGTTATACTAATATATATATAACTATATCAATATATACTAAGCTATACGGATACATCTTCAACAATACCAATATATATTAAACTATACAATCATATATTAAACTATACAATTATATATTAAACTTAACAAATATGTATTAAACTATACCAATATAGATTAAATTATACCAATAAATATTAAACTACAAAAATATATATAAAACTACACCAATATATATTAAACTATATAAATATATATTCAACTATATAACTATACATTAAACTATACAAATATCTATTAAACTTTGTCAATATATATAAAACTTCAACAATATATATAATAAAGTATATCAATATATATTAAGCTATATAAATATATATAAAACTATATAAACTATATAAATGTCTATTAAACTAAAAACATATAATAAACTATATAAATACATATAAACCTATATCAATATATATTAAACTATATCAATATATAGAAAACTATATGAAGTTATATTAAACATTATATATAAATATATCTATAATGAAATATACCAATATATATTAAATTATACCAGTATATATTAAACTATATCAATATATATGAAACCGTACCAAAATATATTAAACTGTATCAATATATATAAAGCTATACAAATATATATCAAACCATATTAATATATATTAAACTATATAGATATATATTAAACGATAGCAATATATTTTAAACTATATTTATAGATAATAACTATAAATATATCAATCTATATTAATATATATTAAACGATATCAGTATATTAAACTATGCCAATATCTATTTAACTATATCAATATATACTAAACTATGCCAATATATTTTCAACTATACCAATATATATTAAACTATATCAATGTATATTAACCCATATATATATATATCAAACTATATTAATATATATTAAATCATGCCAATATATATTAAACTATGTCAATATATATTAAAATATATCAATATATACCAAACTATATTAATATATATTAAATAATATTAATCTATATATATAACAATGTAACTGTTGGTTCGTTCTAAACGAATAAAACCATATTTCTACGTTACCAATTTATTTGAAATTTTCAGACAACCCATTTTTAGAGTCGAGGTATCTTTTTATTTTATTAAAATAAATTTACCTGGCGAATTATTAAAATTAAAATATTAAATAAAATGAATATATTTTTTTAACCGTTACTGCGAATCTGTTCTGTTGATAAAACTGAACTTCCGGTTCGATTCATTTCACAGCCACGAATTGACGAAATATTTAATTTTCTGTTAACTCGATAAGTAAAAAAAACAAAACATAATTCATTTGTTTATCTTCCAAATTTTTTAATTTACACATTTTTTCTTTATTATATAAGGGCAAAAAAAAGTTGGTCGCTTGCTTTTTGAGTTTTTTTTTTGTTTTTCGATATAAGATTGATTGGTAAAGTACAGTTTATTTTTGTCCGCGCTATTTTTTAAATCGTATTTCCAGCACCCTCCCCACCCCATGTTAAGAATGGCTTTTTAAATATTAACGTTATTATTACAACACGGATCAATAATAGAATAATAACGTTATTTAGAAAGCCATTCTTAACATGGGGAGGACGTTTTGTTACTATTCTATACTTTCACCTAACAATTTAATAAACAAAAGATGGTACTTATGCAGAGAAGATACCGTGCTGAAATAACGCTATTAAAAAAACATAATTCATTTGTTTATCTTCCAAATTTTTTAATTTACACATTTTTTCTTTATTATATAAGGCCAAAAAAAAAAAAGGTTGGTCGCTTGCTTTTTGAGTTTTTTTTTTTGTTTTTCGATATAAGATTAATTGGTAAAGTACAGTGAAACAAAAATGTAGTAGGCAAAAAAAAAAAAAAAATAAATAAATGTTCTGTCAGCAACAGTACAACTTCAAAATAGTCAATATCGCCCACCTCCAGAAGAGAAGGAATTCCTGTCCGTGATAACCGTGGTAAAAGAAGACACACTCCAATCGCCAGAAACACCCACACACACAGTTTGCAGGACACTGCCGACTCGTCTCTAGCCTCCTGCTTTTATAGTGGCCGGGAATTATTCATTTGCATAATCACATGAGACAGAAACGTGATTTTCCGAGAGTTGCATGGGGTAAATGCTAATAAAAAACCCCGGACGCCATCTTGGAATTCTCTTTTTCCCCCCAACTGGTGACACAACAGACATACCCGAGGTAAGCTCTTTTTCCCCTCATTTTAGTTATTGCTGCTTCTGCTACACTCCCCCCTGATCTCATGATCACAAATGGGGCAGGGGGCAGTCGTCTCTGTCTGGTACTTCTCCGAAGAACCGGAGGCAGCACTTCCTCCCTGCCATCCTCCTCATCGCCATTATTGCCACCAGTCTGCTCCATAGGCGGTGTTTCACAATCAGGGCAGGGGGGCAGTATTCGTTTCTGTCGGGTACTCCTTTGTAGAGGCAAGACGGGTGGTCCTTCCTCCGCTTCTTCAGTATGTACATTATATGGCTCAAAATCCTCTTCGTCGTCCTGCATCATACTCTCTGTCTTTTCAGAAGACATCATACTGTCTGAGTCTCCCTCTTCCTCAGATGTAACAACATAATGGCGAGGGCGCAAATCCTTCACGTGACGAGGCACACCGTCCACCAAAATTGACTGAGGGCTGATCACCTTGGTCACCTCACCCTTGCCGAACCTCGTGGTACATCGATTTTGCGGTCTTCTGACCCATACGCGATCTCCAACCTGGTAAAAGCTGTTCTTGGGACCTGGGGACGCAGTTGCGAGATTGGTCTCCTTTACTCGAACTTCGTATTGATAAATCCTATTGGCAGGCGCAGTGGAGGGAGATGTGTCGTCTCTTGGTGTGATGTTATACCAGTAGACAGCCTCCTGTATGGGACAACACATTCTAGCCGCTATTCGTTTCACTGTACGATGACATCGCTCCGCTATGCCATTCCCGGCTGGAGCGTATGCACAGCGGAATCGCAAGTGAACTCCCCATTTACATGCAAATGCTTGGAACATATTGCTGCAGAAAGCTGTGTCATTGTCTAAAAGGAGTTCATGCGGCGCGCCACGCTCGAGGAACACTGCCTCCAACTGATGAATCACGCTTGCCGAGTCCTGCCTTGCCAATTTCCTCCAAATGGAGAAACGCGATGGACCACAGTCTGTTAAAGTTAAAAAATGGAAGGTGCCATAATGCGTGATATCCATTCCAATTCTCTGCCAATTCTCGTTAACTTCCAGCTTTCCCTTTTCCCACCTGACTGGCGCTGGGTCAATGGACTGACATTCCTCGCATTTCTGTATGACCGTTCTGACAGTTGCTTTTGTCGTGGTTGGACATCTTCTCCTGACAAAGTAGGTAGTGCGTCGCACCCCCGGATGTCCACTATCTTTGTGAATAGCCATGATTTGACTCTCATCCAGCTCGTCTGTGTGGACCGCGCCTATCACTGGGTCAAGACCGTTTTTCTTTTTCATTGCCTCAAACCACCGCTGTGGCACTCGTGTCAGTCGGTCAGCAATGTTTCGTGCTGATGGAACCAGCGTTACGTCCACTGTCAGCCCGTACTCTTTCACGAGCTCCTTAAGAGTGCTTAATCGCCTCCTAATAAGCATCTCGCTTGCTGCTTTGGTGCGTACTCGCGCCTTTCCAGTTAGCGTGTCCGAGACCCAATGGTATACGCAAACAGAATCTGTCTTTATGTGTAGCACCTTGCTCTGCCACTGGAGAGCCAAATTGATGCCTTTCAATACGGCATCCAGTTCAGCCAAGTTGATATGTTGAGAGTCATCTTCAGGTCGCAGCCAACATGCATCTTCCAGCACAGTTTCACACATCTCCAAGGCTGCCCCAATTGCTAGGGAGCTAGCATCGACCCATACATTCAGCTCTTTGCCGTCCACACACCAATTTCCCTGTGCCGGATTGTTCTGCTGTGCAGATTTTAAGGTTTCGAACATCATACGATGTAGTACGGCGTCCCTTGCTTCATCATCCCAGCCCTTCGTTACTGAACTTACTCTCCTTCTGAGTATTCCGCAAGCCACACGAAGCCAACCGCACACCGGAAAGTGCCCGACAAGTCGACCACACAGGGAAAAGATTGTTCGTCGCGTAACAATACTAGGAGCCTCCGGAATTGCATTTCCTCGCTTCCACCGCAGTTCATTGCGTTCCATCCTGACTGCCAATCCCAGCACCCGTGCACCGTCCTTCAACTGCTCCGGGTTCTTGCACTCCAACCCGAACTGCGCGAGGTGTTCTCTCACACGGGTCGCGGGCACCACGTCTTCATTGACAAAAATGTCATCAATGTAAGCAGATGCTGCGCGGCTTATAACTTCTTCCTGAGATAGTACTTCGCTGACAATTGCTCTCATTATCAAGGGAGCCACATTCAAACCAAACCCCAGACGGGTCAGACAGTATTTTTTCCCATCGATTTCCACAGTCTGGTATGGCCACAGTGTCTCATGGACCCGGACTTGTAGGTATGCTCTTCTGAGGTCCAGTAGAGACACGTTAGCACCTTTTTGTCTCCACTCACGCAGCTTAGCCGCACAAACATCTGCGTTGGCCGTAAATGCGTCTACGTAATGATTTAGCTCCCGGTAGTCCATTACCGGGCGCACTTTGGCTTTGTTCTGCTGTATCACAGCCATCAGGGAAATTAGACCTTTGGGGGGTCCCAATTTATCCTCTGGGTATGGCACGAGCCAACCATTATCTATCCAGGTGTGGAGCTCCTGCGTGTATTCTTCACGAATTTCTGCTGGCACTGGGTACTCTGACACTCGATTATGCAGCCTTTCAGGGGGGTGGTCGACAGACCATTTCTACGATGCGGTCCACGTTCGGTTTTGATGGTCAAAGGTAGCAGTGAAATCTGGTTCATCGATAGAAATGGCTGCGCATTTAATACTTTTCCTGGCGCCCAGCCGCACTGATCCTGTAGGCTTGACAACGACACCTCCTAGAGCTTTTATGGCGTCGATCCCTAGAAGCAAGTCAAATCCCAGTGGCTTGCCATGCACCACCAACACATTGACTCTGGCAGACACACCTTCATCAGTGGATACAGAGACCGTTCCAACACCGCAGCACGCATGGGACATTCCACCAATTGTGTTGACATTTACGTTTGTTTTTCTCCAAGACCGGCACCGGTCTGCATGTAAAATTGTCCTGGAGCATCCTGTATCAATAAGCGCCAAACATCGCGTCCCGTCAACATGGATTCTTATCACCGGGAGCGTCGTGTTCACATCTTGGTTGGGAAGGAGACTGGCGCTTATGAGTCCTCCCCTTGCTCGTTTCCCGAGCAGTTCCGAGCCCAGTGTCCACTCTCACCGCAACGGTAACACCGTGTTCCACGTTTTCGACAGTCCCTTGCAAGGTGGCCTTTAACATTGCATTTGAAATAGGTCACGTTAACAGGATTATTCTGGGCCCTGTTGTTGGGTGAGCGTGTGGCCGCAACCACATCCTGATTTTGTTCGCCAGTCATCGTCAAAATTCTCGCTCTCGACATTAGCTCCCCCATTGTCAGGGCTTTGATGTTCGGCACCTGTTGAAGAGCAATTGAGATGGTGTCAGGGAATCCAGTGACAAAAATTAATTTTGTGAGTCTCTCTGAGCTTTCTCCTGTGAATCCGGCCAATCCAACCAACTGCCTGATTTTGTTGGCGTACACATCCACACGTTCACCAGCCCATCTAACCATAGTTATTTTTCTATATGCTGCAAACGCGTCATCAGTAAATGCCTCCTTTAATCGAGCCTCAATCTGGTCTATTTTCTTTTGATCGTCCTCCTCCATTTCCATGTAGAGGGCCAGTGCATCGCCTTCCAGGTATAAAGGTAGCAGACTCGCTACGTCATCCACCTGCTGAAGTTGTGCGACAAGTCTCACTTTTTTCAGCCACGCTACAACGTCTCCCTCGCCAGAGAACGGCTTGATAATATCACTGCTTATCCGCACCTTCGCCATATTCGGGCCAAAATAGCTTGAAACAAAAATGTAGTAGGCAAAAAAAAAAAAAAAAATAAATGTTCTGTCAGCAACAGTACAACTTCAAAATAGTCAATATCGCCCACCTCCAGAAGAGAGGGAATTCCTGTCCGTGATAACCGTGGTAAAAGAAGACACACTCCAATCGCCAAAAACACCCACACACAGTTTGCAGGACACTGCCGACTCGTCTCTAGCCTCCTGCTTTTATAGTGGCCGGGAATTATTCATTTGCATAATCACATGAGACAGAAACGTGATTTTCCGAGAGTTGCATGGGGTAAATGCTAATAAAAACCCCCGGACGCCATCTTGGAATTCTCTTTTTCCCCCCAACTGGTGACACAACAAACATACCCGAGGTAAGCTCTTTTTCCCCTCATTTTAGTTATTGCTGCTTCTGCTACATACAGTTTTTTTTTTGTCCGCGCTATTTTTTAAATCGTATTTCCAGGCAATTACAGTTTTATTATATGTTTTTTATTCAATTGTAAGGTTAAAATACACCCTCCCCTCCCCATGTTAAGAATGACTTTTTAAATATTAACGTTATTATTACAACACGGATCACTCTCTGCATGAGTACTGTACTTTCACCTAACAATTTAATAAACAAAACATGGTACTTTTGCAGAGAAGGTACCGTGCTGAAATAACGCTATTAAGAAAGCCATTCTTAACATGGGAAAGGGAAAGTGTTCTGTAACTATTTCATATTTTCACCTAACAATTTAATAAACAAAAGATAGTACTTATGCAGAGAAGGTACCGTGCTGAAATAATACCGTTATTTAAAAAGCTATTCTTAACTTGGGGAGGGAGTTTTGCATCTATTCTAAAATATGAATGCTTTTTCTTTATTAAAGAAATTGGGTACTCGTGCACTTATTGATCCGTGCTGAAATAATAACGTTATTATTTAAAAAGCCATTCTTAACATGGAGAGAAGAGGGTGTTTTGTAACTATTCTAGACTTTCACCTAACAATTTAATAAACAAAAATTAAACTTAAGCAGACAAGGAACAGTACTGAAGCATTAACATTATTTAGAATACAATTGAATAATAAAAAAAAACAACTTTAATTAAACTTGGAAATACGATTTAAAAAATAGTACGGATCGGTAAGTGCATTAGCACCATAAATTTGTCTAATTCTTAATTTCTTATGTTATTGGAAAAAAAAAAGAAAAAAAAGGTAAATATGAGGAATTACTCCACCCTCGAAAATTCCTTTAAAATTACCACTCTTATAGGTTTTCGGTGTCGCTGAAAACGAAAATAACCTTTATAATTAAGGCAAACGAGTAGTTTCCAAGATATGAAGAAATGTTAGTTTAAAAAACTGAAGGATCACTTTTCCATAATAATTTAACGTAAAATGATCACCCACTTTGTGGCCACGATTTTTGGGGTGGGGGCTTTCTTTCTACACTTGGAAAATCCTTTAAAATTACCTGCTTAAATTGGTTAGAGGGGCGGGGGGTAGGCCGCCCCCCCCCCCACACAGAGAAAAATGCCCCTCTCTCAGGTGGCCAGAAAGTGGGTGCTCATTCTAAGTTAAATTTAAATTGAAAAGTGATCACCCATTTTTCGAGAAGATAATTTCTTCATATCATGAAAACTTTCTTTTTGCGACGGAAACGGTTTGCAGATTCGTTTTTAGTACACTGAAATCTACAATAAAATATTTCGTTATATACGAACATGAGACGGGCCTTAAGTAAAATAATACCGGATTTTTGGGGCAGATTTGCCATTTATCCTCAAACCAGGTAATCACTAAAAGGGACTCTTAAAAGTCGTTACCTGTATCGATCAAAATTTAAAACCACTGATTATATGTCAGCCTATATCACAGTAACATATATTGAGTGAGTTCTTAACAGTATTTTGTATAGTTTTTTTAGTTTAAACTCATTTTCCCAAAATTTCCCGTGTTCGATACAGTCTGTCGTCATTTGTATTTTTCAAATATACCGATAAACACTGCATGTTTTTGAACTGATTAAACATTATACATTACATAAAAACACTACAATCTTATCCAGTTAGGTAGAGCATTTACTTTTCTTGCCTTTGATAACATTTATTTGTTATATATTCATTTTTTGACAACTTCTTTGTATCTGTTAATACAAACCCTTTTCATTTAATGTAACGTTTAGTCAGCTCGAAAAACTGTTTATCGGTGTATTTGAAAGATACAAATGGTGGCGGACACTGTTGATTATGTTAAGTTTGAGAAAGTGAGTTAAAACTAAAAAAACTATACAAAATACTGTCAGAAATCCACCGATTATGTCAGCCTATGTCATGGTAACATATTCGGTGGGTTTTTGACACTGTATTGTATAGTTTTTAGTTTTCAACTTAATTTACCAAACTTAACGTATTCAACAGTCTGCAACCATTTCTGTTTTTCCAGCCGATTAAACATTTTACCTTACATAAAAACACTAAACAATTATCCAGTTAGGTAGAAATGTAACCTACCTTACCTTTGCTTTCTTTTGTTTTTGGACAACTTTTTCGAATCTGTGTATAGTAACCCCCCCCATCACTCAAATTTTTTTATACAGAAAAGAAAGAAAAATTTTTTTTAGCGTTTCAACGTTAGTTTTATCCACTGATTGTTGGTCGAGCCCAAGCCATGATTGACGGTAATCCTGAGGATCAGGATCCAATTCTGCAAGAGTATCATTTTTTTCATTTTTTTTTTTTTAGAGTGGATTGCTGTACTAAGAATATAAGAAACATGCATTTTCTCTTTTTATTAGAATTTGCCATTACACCAAATTAAGCCACAGCAACGCGTGGCAGGGTACAGCTAGTATATATATAAAACTATATCAATATATAGTAAACTATATCGATATATATTAACAATATCAATATATATTAAACTATATCAGTATATATTAAACAATATCAATGTATATTAAACTATATCAGTATATATTAAACTTTATCAATACATATTAAACTATTTCAATACATATTAAACTATTTCAATATATATTAAACAATATCAATATATAGTAAACTATATCAATATATATTAAACAATATCAATATATAGTAAACTATATCAATATATATAAAACAGTATCAATATTTTTTAAACGATATAAATATATATAAAACAATAGCAGTATATATAAAACAATATCCATATATATTAAACTTTGTCAATATATATTAAACTATATCAATATATAATAAACTATATCAATGTATATTAAACAATATTAATGTATATTAAACAATATCATTATATAATAAACTATATAAATATATATTAAACAATATCAGTATATATTAAACAATATCAGTATATATTAAACAATATCAATATATATAAAACAATATCAATATATATTAAACTATATCAAGATATATATATAACAATTTTAATATATATTAAACTATATCAATATATATTAAACAATATCGATATATATTGAACTATATCAAGATATATTAAACTATATCAAGATATATATAATAATTTTAATATATATTAAACTATATCAATATATATTAAACAATATCAATATATATTAAACTATATTAATATAGAGTAAAGGTGATAACTCATTATTGAATATGATGAAAATGGTCCAATTAAAATGAGTCAAGATATAAAAATGATAAAAATCAATCTGAACGAGTTTCTATTAATTAAGCGATTTTAAATAGAAGTTAATAAAATCTTTTGAAAGAATTATATCATAAGATTAAATTTTAAAACTGAATAATGCCGTATATGCAAACGCAAGTCGCAGGGAAAAATATTTTATATGAAAAATAATACCGCATTACTAGTTTTTCTAAAATTTTCCAATTTACCCATTACGAAATAATGCTTTAAAATATGTAAGTAATTAATTGTTTTTTTTTTGTTTTGTTTTTTACACGGTGGTCATCACTTATCAAGGCTCGGAAGCCACTCAGGGATAAGGGTTATTGCAAGTACAGTACGTTAGTGTGGAGATTTGATGAAGTGTTTACTTAAGGGGGCGGTTCATTAGGAATTTGTTAACGTTGGACTTGAAGACATCCAAGTTGTATTCAATGTTTGTTGGAGATGAGACATCCTACCGAGGTCTACACATTTATCCGTTATTGCAGGCATTCCAATATTGTACATAAGACTTTGGTATTTCGTTCTCTTGTGTAAATAGAGAGATAATGAAGTAGAGAGAGATAGAGAGAGAGAGAGAAAGAGAGAGAGAGAGAGAGGGGGGGAGAGAGAGCGTATGTGTATGTGTATGTATCTATGTGTATGTGTTTGTTGCAAAATTATTGATAGGGTTGTAAAATAAACAATCCCTATTCCAACGTTTCTTTTTGTTTTTCAGACTTTCATTTTTTTTTTCTCTTTTTTCTAAATGTTTGTATTTCATTATTTTTCTATCTTTAGTTTGTTTCTGGTTTTTCTTGGTTTCATTCGTTTCTTGGATTCTTACTATGAAAATATCGTTCGAATGAAAAATGTTTTTTTTTTTATGGAATGACATCCCGGACAGAACTTGTCTAATTTTGTCACATTTAATGATAATCAAAATGACGAGTTTCAATTTCCCACATTTTTCTTTTCCCAAATAATTTCAGAACTTTTCATTCTTTCCGATTTTTCCAGTTTTCTTCCTTTTTTTTTCTCACTTTTAAATTCTTGTTTCTTTCCTGCTTTTCTTTCTTTCTATTTTTATTTCAGTTTATCTTTTGGCTTTCTTTCTTCTTCGTTTTCACTTTTATTTATTTACTTCCCACCTTTCTTTTTTACGTGAAGAATTACCATTTATCAAGGCGTAAAAGTCACCCGAGGATAAGGATAGAAAACTATAATGATGAGTAGTGGTTGAAATTCGGCAGAGTCTGATTATTTAAGAGGACGGCTCACAAGAACTTGCTTTAAAAACGACCATATTGTAGTCAGTTGGAAAACAGTCCCGCGGTATAGAGCGCCACAGGTGGGCAGTTATAGAAAAGAAACTTTGTTTGTGGAATTTCCTTTTCTTCGTTATTTCTTTCTTTCTAGCTATCATTTCCATTCCATTTTCCATTAAAAAAAATCTTTCTTTTCTTTTGTTGATAATTTTTTTTACCTTCTTTTCTTATTTTGAGACATTGATGTCGACGACACAATTATTTATAGCAACACTTCAAAGGCCGCCACTGACTAAATCTTTCTGATTCTCTCTCTGTCGATATTGAGCGCGTGGTACAATGGGGAAAAAGATGGCTGGTCACCTTTGATGCATCCAAATCCAAATTTCTATCATTTAATCACCAGTGCTCCGATTCCCGTCTAGCTTTAATTGAAATGAACTGCTCTCATTTTGAGGACGCACCCTGCTTTGGCAAACTTTTGTGTCTGGCCTTGACTTCTGGCCTCAAGTGTAAGACTTACATCAGATCCGTTGCTAATGCCATTAGTAAAATGTTTGGATCATTCTAACGTTTAATAAGTTATCTCATCCCTAACGCAATCATTTACCTGAATAAGATCCAATTACATACTTTTGCCACATTTTTGGAGGATTCTTGACAGGGTACAAAACCGACTTCGAAATCTAGAGATCAAAACCTTTTTCTCCATCCTACTTCGTATTCCTCACGTACCGATGTTACGAATCTATTTCTATTGTGTCGTTATTTTCATTACAAGTGCTCAACTGAGCGTCAATTTATGCCCTCCCTGTAAAAAAATTCGCAGCAGACACTCGACTAGCTACAACAACGGCTTAAAATTCCCCTTATAATCTATCAGTGCCAAAAATAAAACATAATTCCATGAGTAAATGTTTAAACGCAATACCGTGGGGCTGTTTCACAGCTTACTATAACATGGCTCTTTTATGCATAACATGATCAACTTTTTGTTGAACCATCCTCTTAAATAAACAAACAATACCAAGCTCCCAAATTACCAATAATCACGGTCTTGTCTCACCACCAAACCGACATCATTAGCCATTATCCTCAAGCGATCTTCGGGCCGGGCCTTGATAAGCAGTGACACTACTAGTAAAAATCACCTTCTTTTTTAATTTCTTTTTTACAGTGTGCGGGACATAATGCTGGATATCTGGCAGAAAGAAGAGGCATTCTGTGGATTGCAGACACACCAATTAATTCCATTTGAGGCTTTCCACCTTTGTCTATTGAAATGCAGAATTTGATCAGAAATATGCGAGCGGATACCCGTCAAAAGATCGAAACTATAAACAATGAGAAATATTAAACATTCCGGGTGAAAGAATCTTTATATAAATCCACAGCAGAAAGCGATCAGAAAAGAGTTGATCACTGAGGACAAATTGCCATATTATCCCCCGCCACCACGCGCCTTCACTGATGTCGTCATCCGTCGTACTAAATCGAAAAGGTTGTCATTGAGAATAAACAATATATTTTTATAACCCAGTTGTGTTGTTTTATTCGCTGCTAGAATATATATTGTAGACAGAGACAAAAGTCGATTTAGAAATTATATAGACTGAAAAGCATATTGAACGACCGGCCACAAAAATAACAATAGGAGATGCATCATTTCGGCAGTGTCGATAATCTCTTGGGAAACTGCTACGTTGAACCTCACAAGGTGTTAAAGTAGTGCCTCTTAGTGCGTTAAAACTAATACTTTCTATAAGCTAATTAGTCATCGTGTGACCAAACCACTTAACAGGGACTGTTCTCTACAAGGAGAAATAAATGTTATATTTATGATTACTACAAGGTCATACATGCTTTGTATCGATGAACTATGAAAATGCCCGAATCATGCCGGTGGTACCTATTGAACTGCCTGTCGTCAGGACAAAGTTAGACAGAAGATCAGTTTTTAAAATAAGGGATATCTAGGTCCCCGAAAAGAGGCAGTCTGGATTAGGGTTAAAATAAATAACTGCTTCAGTCTGGAAGGGATTCTTTTTTTCTTGATTAAGGACATACAAGTGTAGTATGAGAATAGACGCTCCTAGAAAAATGCCAATTCTTCAGACTAATAGTTATTCCCCAATAGGGGCGCATCGCTAATAGGAGAGATCAGGGCCGAGCAATGACTTTGCTGTCCGGGAAGAAGTATTGCTTGAAAGAGTGGCCTCCTGAGCACTGAGCTGAATCAGCATGCGCACCGAACTTTTATCATGAACCAGATGTCAAGAAAAATGGCGGTGAGATTTCTTCACAATAGAATCCCGGATATAACTTGTCTCACATAATCAATGTCTTCGACTATTTATTTCTACTCGTGTGTTCTTTCCTTTTCTTTCTTTATTATTTTCTTTTCATCTATCTTTTCTTTCTTTTCTTTTTTCTTTCTTTTGCTTTATTTATTACGTTTCTTTTCTTTCTATTTTGCATTTGCCGTCATCGTCGTGTCTGACGTCATAGCAGCAGACAGCCAATCAGCAGCGGCTAGAACAAATCCAATGCATTAAAGTACATAAGCGACGCAAATAAAACGCCCCGATTCTTATCTCGGTCTTTTATAAAACCCGACGTCTTTTGCCATTAGTCTTGCTTAACAGCGAATCTGGCCAACCGAAAAACAGAATTACCAACAACAGCACAAAACCATTCCAACTGGAAGAGTAAGAAAATCCGTCAAAAATTTGCTAGAATTATGTAAAAAAATAAAAGCAACAACAACAACAACAACAAAAACACTTTTTGAGATGCGCCCACAAATCACTGTTATATGTGGATTTTGTCAGTCTGTCACGCATTATTATAGTCTGTTACGCTTACTTTATTCAAGGAACTTTCGTAACTGTCTGTCTAAATCCTAGACTATCGTTCCTTTAAGCAACGATTGTATAATTTTGTTCGTAAGTTTCGGTAGAAGCTTTTTGAACAGAATGATGGGATAATTTTCAGCTTCTGGCATAAGCACACAACTAGTGAGTTGTTCTACATGTTGGTTTTTTCTTCATTCTTAAGATAAAGTCTACTTCGAAAATTGAAAGAACATTACACCACGATATCCTTCTGGTTGGACACGTATGATCAATACTTATAAATATTTTTTTTAATGAAAAATTATTTAAATCTTTCAAAATTATTTATTCTTCCTACCTTGTCTTGAATCTAACCATATTTTTCTACAAAAGTGACATAGACTTCGAACACAACTCCTTACATCCCCCACACACATATATATGTATAATATATGTAAAAGAATGAAATAAAATGTCTGTCTGTCTCGATATGTTCAAACTCTATCTGTTCCAAAACTAAAAGACGTAGCGCGACACTAGGGCCTCAAATGATTGGATTTTTTACGGACTGTTCTTTTATGGGTCTTTAGCTGGTTAAAATAGTCTATAAAGGGTCAAAATTTGGCCAAAACTGAATAAATCGTTAAATATTTCCTAAATTAATCTTAGTTTATTTTTAATTTTTAATATTTAATCAGTTCATATGCGTGTCACGTTGGTACAGTGGTGACGTCACTGACTTTAAATGCTACAGTTTTGTTTTTGCTTTCGATTCTCGCTGATGGTTCCCAAATGTTTTTTTTTTTTTTACTTTTGAAATCACGACTCTGTAATAATATATACGAAATCTGGACAAATTACAATATCATATTTAAGCGTATTTTACGACTGGGACAAGTCGGCCGCCCGTCGCAAGTATATATATATATATATATATATATATATATATATATATAGTCATCCACATACATTACTGTTTCGTTGTATCACAACTCATCAGTGCGGCTAGATAAACACTTTTCCCCAGCGGTGGATCGAACTTACAACCGTCGTATTGACAGTCGGCAGCTCTCACAATCAGACCACGAATCAGTGTTGTAAGTATTTCTCCTCGAGTGTGTATTAAATCCACACCCGTCTGTCGCAACAGTGCTCTAACCATCAGTTTGCTGACAAACAAATTTATAGTGAGCTTCGCTTAATAGCTTAAATACGCGTCAGGTGAAAATATATTTACAAAGTGTCAAACCCAAAAGAGGGGCTTTAATTGTCATCCACATTCAGTACTGTTTCGTTATATCACAACCCATCAGTGTGGCTAGACAACCCCTTTCCCCAGCCATGGATTGCCATCCACATATACATAAATTACTGTTGCACCGATTAATCGAAATCAGGAATTAGAAAATCGGAACTGGTATGGGTATCGGAATCGGAAAAATTGTAACATAATGTTAGATTCACGAAATTATTCTTTCAATTTTTAAAATTTTATTTGAAATTTACTTTTCTATTGTTGACGTTACTGATAAAATGATAAATATCTATTTAAAATTACAAATAAAACGAAAAATTATAGATCATAGTAGCCAATTTAGGTAAAAGCGACACGGGAAATATTGCTAGATTAAAATTGCACAATATGGGGACAACCTTCGATTTGAAAATTAAATTAAATTATTGGAAATATGCATTTAATTTGGTGCATATGTAACGTAGTACACGTTTCATACGCAGACCCAACACGTTGTAGCAGAGTACGTCACAAGAAATATAGGATAAATAACTCGACTCCGTTTTTCTTTTTTTGGTCACAACGATATTTATTTCCGTATACTTTCCCGAATAAATCGTCATCTCTAACATGATCGTCATCTCTAACATGATCTCTCCTTTTTAAGTATTTTTCTTTACCGTGACGCCATTTCATTCACGGCTCAGTACTTGCATATAGCCGCCATACACGCCCTGTTACACATAGTGACTAGACACTGATTAAATAAGATTTCCTGAATTTCCATGAAACTTAAGCGTTACATTGTAGACATTTTCAAGAATCAAAATCTTATAATGTATATCGATAAAAAGTTTTAATAAGGATTCTAGACATATGGTTTAGTTGTATAAAGTACGATTTTATATCAGTATCTATTAAATGTAATCCTTGAAAGAGGACAGAAAATCGTGTAAAACTCTTATTTTCAATTATTTATTCAATTAAAAAATAGTATTAATTTATTTATTGCGGACTATTATTCTCACCTTTATTAGTTGTTGTTTCACAACGTTTCGGCCAACTATTCCTCTGGCCTTCGTCAGGTGGTAACCGCGACGGATAGGAACTTCGAATCTACTTACTGCATTCTCAGCAATCACTGCCATCCGTAGTTGTTATCGTCTCACCAATAATTAATTCCAATTAAAATAATATATATATATATATATATATATATATATATATATATATATATATATATATATATATATATATATAAATAGTTAACTAATAAAACGCCCTTTTGCGAAATCAAAATGCAAATGTCAAAATGTTTCATCAGATATTCTGCTGGCTTGGAAGGCCGAGAATAGGCTGAAGACGTTTTCATGAATCTTGATGGAGAGATAAAGGCAAGTCAATAGTCAACGGTGTTGCGCGTCATTAACAAAGTCTGTAGCGGGACCTTTCGCTCCATTTATCTTTACAGTCATCAGCTGGAACATAAATCTGTCAAGATGATCCAGATGTTTCTATTGCTTGAGATTCTTTGCTGCTGCTGATGAATGTCAAGTGTCTGTTGTCGATTCTATCACTGAAAATTAGTTGTCAATATTTAACAGCCAGGAACAATCGACTGACTGGGATTTCCCATTCACTCCATCTATCTTCAGTCGTTGTTTTCCAGTTGCCCTTGACCATCTCCATTTATCCAAACATCATGTACTATCAACTACAACGCTAACGGCACGAACTGACGGCCTAGGAGTCCCAAGTTCGAATCAAGTTCGATCCGCAAAAATCACTTTCACTTACGATGTTGACAACCTTCACGTGATCCCTCCTGTAATTTCCGGTGTCTTTCTTGAAAGAATTCTGAGTAGAAAAATATCAGGGAAACCAATGTCAAATAATAGAACATACAGATGAATACTATATGATAATGACTAATAGACATTTGGAAGTTGAAACTCTACTGTTCCTTTTATTCTATTGTTTTGTTTTAGAATTCAAAAATATTAACTCATTAAATACAAACAAAAATAATATAGAATGGCACACTGTTGAACGTGAATAACATTTCAGGAAATAACAAAAATTCAAAGTCAATTAAAAAAATGTTTTTTTTTCAAAACAAAGGGGCGTTCCAAAAGTAATGCCGCCTATTTTTATTTCATCTGAATGGATAAGAGGGAATTGCAAATTACAATATTATGGTAGCTTAACTCATGTATCCAGCTCTCTGTTGCAGATATTGACGGTGTGAGACTCTAAAAAAGCAACTCCTGACATGTACGTGCATCAGAAAAAGAAAATTTTAATTTATCGAGTTTGTCCTAGTTCTTGTAAAGAAATAGTTATAAATAAAAGAAAACTATGTCGTATGTTTTATCAATAAATAGAAAAAAAGAAGAAAATTATATTTTGTTCGTTTAGTTTAATTTACACGAAGTACAGGAAAAAATATAAAGAACACATGTCGTATATCCAAAGAAGAAAAGTAACCCCCCTACTAAAAAAAAGTAATATTGTGGTCGTTTAGATTATTGAATTCTGTGTTTACATCAAATTCGGCGGATATAATCTATATATTTTTATAAAGTAATAGGGTTCGTGTGTTTCTGTCTGTGTGTACAGCTCTCCATCATCAACGAAATATAAAGGAGGTAAGCGGGTAGATCTCTCCTGGTAGAGAAACATTAGAACCCATTTTAGGATGTTTCTGTTATAGGAGACATAAGAATCTAGGCCTAATTTCTTTATATACTAGTCTACAAACCACCCCCATATCGAATGACTTATGCTCATTTGCATATCACATTATATTAAATCTCTTTAACTAATTACCTCGACCTTATTACATATTGGAAATATTCTAATCATTTCAACTGTACTATTTACAAAATCTATTTAACATTTAATTATTTAATATATTTTCATTTAATTTTATATTCGATTTATTTCACTTTACGTATATTATCAAAACAATTCATTGGCGAGCAAAGCTTTATGTTTTGGGATTGTATTGAAAATGTAATGGAAATTTCAATTTCGTTCCGTTTTAATCTTTTATATTTTACTTGCCAATATAATTGAAAGAATACAATTTAACTATCGTAATTTTATATAAATAAACAAAAACAAATATTTTAAAATAAAACTTTATTAAAAAATAAATAATTTTATTTTTAAATGAAAAAAATCAATTTAGTAAAATAATTGTATTAAACACCCCCAGCCTTGTCAGCAAACCTGTAAACCTATAAAAGTTAACATTTCGAATGTAAACAGTGATTTTTCGATTTTGTTAGCGCTTGCCGCAATTAAACACAATTAAAACGGAACTAACTTTATTTCCATTCTATTTTTTAAACAACCCCCAAAACATAACGCTCTCTTCCAGTTATAGCCAATTTTTTTTTTTAATTAAATAAAACAGGTCAAAATAAACAGATAAGCGCATTTTCTTTTACATTTTTCTTACAACCATTGTCATTTAACCAACTGCAGGATATCGTTACTTTTGTGGGGTTGTTTTGAAAATGGCACGGAGATTATAATTTCGTTCCAATTTAATCTTTCTGGTCGAGCCTATTTCGAAAGCCTGTTTATCATAGATTTGAACTACAAATAATTTATTACATTTTGATTATTACTATCTTAAGACTTAAAGCTTATATTTATTTCATTTTTCTATTTATATATTGAATTAGTTATTTCCAGTCTTATTTAAACTTAGTGCTTTCTTTAAACCGGATGAACCTTTTATAAAAATATGAGTTTAACGTAAAGAACACGAACAAGGTTTTATTCAACTGAATTTCTTCCAGTTTACTAACAAAATATATAAATTTAAAAGAGATATAAATAATAAAATAAAAAGGTTATGTAATTTAAAAGAAATACACGTACTCACAAAAGCAGAACTTTTTTTTACACATTTTTTTCTTTAAAACCATAACAATGAGACTAACAATTACCTAGATCTTAGTAATTATTTGTTTTAATAGAACTGTTTTAATTGTACTGTTTACTTAGTTAACCTAAGTTGGTATTACATTTATTTTACATTTACTTTTTTTTTAATTATTACTTTTAGACTGTGACGTTTACACCCGGAAGTAATGAGTCACACGTAGGTCCTTTTGGTCAAGATCAAAGTGTAGTATCTGTTCTTCAGATGCTGCACTTCATTTTCTTGTTCTCTTTCGGTGGAGGAGAAATCCTTCACGACTGAGACAATTTTTATTTTTGTACCTTTTCTCCACGTTAAAAAACGACCCTGGTGTCTAACTCTGTCCCGTGGGGAGGCATAGTAAATAGGTACAATATAATTGTTTATAATTGTACTATTCAGAAATATTATTTATAGTTCGTCCATTTCAGTTAGTATACATTTCCTTTACGCTTAATTAATTTACAATCATTAATATCGTTAAACAATTCCGTTTAAAACCGAAATTATGCCACCCAAACGAAGTAGAAACGAAAGTGAGGAAGAAAGAATGGAAAGATTGGAAGCTAATAGACTAAGAGTTGCTGCAATTCGCTCCAATGAAAACAATTCAGATAGAGAAAGACGTCTAGAACTTAACAGGATACGTCAAAGAGAAAGGAGAGCAAGACTGTCAGATTTGGAAAGAGAAACCCAACGTGAAGCTGACAGAACTAGACATGCTGTAAGGCGGTTAAATTCATCACAAGATGAAATTCAAGAAAGGCAAAGATATGCACTGGAAAGAGAAGCAATATTACGATCGAATGAATTATATGAGGTAAGTAGACGTACACAAGGTCAGTTGAGAGTGGCTCAACGACATCAGAATGAATCGGAAACCCAACGAAGCTTTCGCCTATACCAAGGGCAACAACGAGAGGCTGCATGGAGAGAGAGTATGACTTTGCCCCAGCAATTGACAGAAAACGAGGCAGCTAGACAACGAATGACTGCTGTAAGACACCATGAAATAGAACACTGCAATAGAAAAGGATTGCTCTATAACAAAAATGACTCTCTCACTACAGCTGATATAGGAAAAATGGACAAAGTATGTCAACATTGCTCAGCTGTAAAATTTAAAGGAGAAACCCCTGGTTGTTGTTGTTCTTCTGGCAAAGTTGTGCTTGATAGCTTTCCACCACTGCCTCAGTTGCTTCAAGATTTGCTCTCCGGCAATGGTCCCATCTCTAAAGATTTTCTGCAAAATCTACGCAGTTATAACAATTGTTTTGCAATGACATCATTTGGTCACAAAATTGCGGCAGTACATGGGTGGAATCCTTCTTTTAGAATTCGAGGCCAGGTTTGCCACCAGATTGGGAGTCTTTTACCACCTGAAGATGAAACAGCAAAGTTTATTCAAGTCTACTTCTTGGATAGTCTGGAAGAGGAACTACATAATCGGGGACGTGACAGTAGACTCAATAGAGACATTCTCCAAAGTCTGACTGAATTTTTACATGAGAACAACAGCTTTATTTGTCAGCTGAAAACAACAAAGGAGAGGATTGAAGAAGAACACTTGGTAGAACATAAAGTTGTCATAAAGGAAGACCGAAGGCCGCAAGAAGAGCATCCACGGCGATTCAATGCTCCAACAACAACGTATGAGATTGGAATATTAATGGAGAATGAACCAACAGCTAACCGGGATATTGTCTTGCGTTTTAGAAATGATACATTAAAATGGATCTCCGAACTACATCCCCTCTACGATACTTTAATGTACCCGTTAATGTACCCCTATGGTTCTCCATCTTACAACATCTACATGAAGGCATCCAATGGGCGAAAAGTTACCCAACAGCAATTTTATTCGTACCATTTAATGACTCGGCCTGGAAACTATTTTCTCTGGTACCGAAGGCTATTTCAACAATGGCTGGTGGATGTGTACTGCAAGATTGAAACAGAACGTTTACAGTTCCTGAGGCGTGAGCAACAGACCCTGAGAGCTGGCAATTATAGCGACTTGAGAGATTCAATTCTTAGGGAGGATGGGAATCCAGAACAGTTTGGTCAACGAGTTGTACTTCCGGCAACTTATACAGGAGGCCCTCGATACATGTTTGAGCGTCAAAGTGATGCCATGGCATATGTTCGGCGAATGGGCCGAGCCGACCTCTTCATCATGTTCACAACAAATCCAAAGTGGACAGAAATTACAGAAAATTGTCTTCAAGGGCAAGACCCTCAGGATCGTCCAGATATTGTTGCCAGGGTTTTCAGGCAGAAGCTAAAAAAGTTACTTGAATTTATTAAAAAGGGAGGATTTGGCAGGTTGAGGGCTTTCCTGTACAGTATTGAATATCAAAAAAGAGGACTGCCGCATGCACACATCCTCACCTGGCAGGCCCCAGAGGACAAACTTCTACCAGAAAAAATGGATCTCTGCATATCTGCAGAGATCCCTGACAAAGAGGAAGATCCTGATCTTCATGCTAAAGTGATGGCACATATGGTGCATGGACCTTGTGGACAATTTAATCCAAATTGTCCATGTATGATTGACAACAAATGTTCCAAAAATACCCAAAAGAATTTCTTCAGTGTACCAAGTAAGGCCAAGACTCTTACCCCAAGTACAGGCGAAGAAAACCAGAAGATGGAGGCCAGACTGGTACAATAAGGATGAAGAGAAATGGTCGGTATGTTAATCAAGAAATAACAAACCAGTGGATTGTTCCGTACAACAAGGTCCTCCTTCAGCAGTTCAACGCTCACATTAACGTAGAAATTTGCAGCTCGATCCAAAGCATCAAATATGTCCTCAAATACGTGAATAAAGGATGTGATCAAGCAGTGTTTGAACTACAAAGAACTGATGGAGCAGCTAACCAACAAGGCCAAGTACAAAGTCACATTGTGGATGAGATCCAGCAGTTCCAGAATGCAAGGTATGTCGGCAGTTCAGAGGCAGCCTGGAGGATATTGGAACATCCCATCCATGAACATTTCCCCCCAATTGTACAACTTTCTGTTCATCTTGAAAATGGGCAGCGTGTCATGTTCTCAGCTGATACTGCTCTGGAACGAGCCCAAGGTCCACCGCCTGCCACAACTTTGACAGCATTTTTTCAACTCTGCCATGAGGATGACTTTGCAAGGGGTCTCAAATACGTAGAAGTCCCTGAGTTTTACACTTGGAACAAATCGACAAAGAAATGGATGAGAAGAATGCGTGGGGTACAAGTTGAAGGTACTGAAAATGATGATGTATGGAAGGCACCATGCATTGGGAGAATCTACACGATTAGTCCAAAAGCAGGGGAGTGTTATTTCTTACGCCTGTTGCTCAATGAGGTTGCTGGTCCAACTTCATTTCAAAATTTGCGAGCATACAATGGTCAGGTGTTTGAAACATACAGAGCAGCGTGCCTTGCTCGAGGCCTTCTAGAAAATGACCATCACTTGCATCAAGCAGTAGGAGAGGCAAGTGCCACTCAATCACCTTCAAATTTGCGAAGCCTATTTGTGATAATTTTAACAGCCTGTGAGCCAAGAAATCCTCTTGAGATCTGGATGGCTTTTCGTGATGTAATATCTGAAGACATTCTTCACAGATACAGGCAAGAAGTTAACAATCCAGAAGCAGATTTTAATGAGGACATCTACAATAAAACTCTTTGTCTAATTGAAGAAAAAGTTCTCCTTATGTGCGGTCAACCATTGGCAAGCTATGGATTACCTGCACCGATGCAAGGGAGAGATGAAAGACTCACGAGAGAGTATCAACGTGAAGTTACTTATAATCTTGAAGAACTTCCCTACAGGCAGAAAATATGCAAGAAAAACTGACCGATTCTCAAAGAGAAGTTTACAATTCATTCATGGCAATGTTGGAAGCACAAGGTGAAATGAACAAAAACATGATGTTTCTTGATGCTCCAGGTGGTACGGGCAAGACTTTTGTAATCAATTTGATCCTTGCAAAGATTAGATCCATGAGAAAGATTGTGCTTGCAACAGCATTCAGTGGCATTGCTGCTACTCTACTACAAGGTGGCCGCACTCTTCACAGCACTTTTAAAGTACCCTTGGATACTCATCGAATGGATCAGCCAGTTTGCAAAATTACTGGTAACTCAGCCTTGGCAAATGTAATTAGAGACACCTCTGCAATCATTGTAGACGAAGCCCCAATGACGCACAAGAGTGCTTATGAAGCAATTGACCGAACACTGCAAGACATCACAGGAAACAAGAATCCCATGGGTGGCATTCCAACCTTATTTTGCGGTGATTTCCGTCAAATCCTCCCAGTGGTTAAAAATGGCACAAGGGCTAACATTGTCAATGCAAGTTTGAAACAATCCTATCTCTGGAGGCACGTTATAGTGAAGAGACTGACTACTAATATGAGAGCCTATATCTCTGATAACACAGCTGCAGCAGACTTCTCAAAATTGCTTCTCCAAATCGGTAATGGTCAGTTTCCTCTCACTTCTTCACCTGACACAATTAAGATTCCAACTGCGCTTGGTAAATGTGTCGGTAATCAGAAGCAACTGAAAGACAAAGTGTACCCAGACCTGCAAAACAATGGAAAATCACCGGATTGGCTTGCTGAGAGGGCTATTATTTCGCCATTAAACAGCAATGTGAATCATTTGAACAATTCAATAATGGATGAATTTCCAGGAGACACAAAGCAATACAAGTCAGTTGATTCAGCTACTAATGAATATGAAGCTGTTCACTACCCTGTGGAGTTTTTAAACTCTTTGGAGATATCTGGAATGCCTCCACACATTTTAAATCTCAAAATTGGATCGCCAATCATGATTCTTCGATCCTTGGAACCGCCAAAAATAACAAACGGAACCAGATGTGTTATCACCAGATTGCACACCAATGTACTTGAGGCCACCATTTCCTGTGGTCCCTACAAAGGCGAAACCGTTCTACTGCCAAGGATCCCCTTAGTTCCATCGGACTCAGTACTTCCATTTAAATTCCGGAGACTCCAATTTCCTGTGAAGGTGTGTTTTGCAATGAGCATAAACAAAAGTCAAGGTCAGACATTTAACACCATTGGCGTAGACTTGACATCAGACTGCTTCAGTCACGGTATGTTCTACGTCTCCATCAGCCGGACAGGAAGTTCAGAAAAACTCTACATTCTGGCTCCAAATCAAAGCAGCAGAAATGTAGTTTACCCTGAGGCTCTTTAGTGAAAAGTTCGAGAAATGGATATGAGGAAAAACTGACATGATCTGATTGTGGTAAGTTTTTAGTATTGAATGTGCAAGATAAAATTTAAGCAAGAGTTGAAAATGACTTCAATGAAAAATTTACTATGTAACATCAAGTAACCTTCCTTTTTGATGAAAATGTTTTGTGAAGTTCCTGATTGAATTTCAGTCACTACAAGAGGTAGTTAAAATGTTAATCACTTTATGCAATCGTTGCTCTTACAACATCAACTTACTGGAAAGGTGCCCACAGATTTTGGTACCCGAGTGCGCAACAAAGCTCCGTGCGAAGCACGGGTATCTTTGCTAGTATTTGATAAAATCACATATAGACTACCCCCCCTCACCCAAATAACACATGTCGGATTTCGTAAGAAGAAATGTTCCCCCTCCCCCAAAAAGTAAATTATATTCATTTAGTGTAATAAACTGTGTACGTCAAATTCTGCTAATGTAATTATTTGTAAGATGACGCCGGGGAGAGGGAAGCCATGTTTTCTATCCTGTTGTCTTGGAAGGCCGGGAATAAGTTTTTGGCAAAAGTGCATTGATACTAGTAGTGACTATGTAGAAAAATATAATTTGGAGCACAAAGGTCGCTCGTTTTAAGTGTTCCACTCCCACGTTCGTAGCTAGTCAACTTTTTGAGTAAAAAAAAAATAGAAGGCTTTAGTTTTATAACGATATAACAAAGCGCGCTCCGGAAACCCGTGCACAGCCATCGTTCATCGCTGGCAAAAATGCATTGAGAATGATGGTGACTATGTAGAAACGAAATAAATTCTGGAGCACAAAAGGTCGCTCGTTTTTATGGTATGACTCATGTCTTTGTAGGTCTTCAACATTTTTAATTAAAAAATAGTAAGCTTTACATTTGGTTCGACCCTCATAAACGTGCAAATATTACAAATTTAGTCGAATATCATGTTGACTTGACATGATCGAAAGCAGACTAAAGGTGTTTTCAAGATTAATAGCGATAAAGTCGCGTTAATTCTCGATTGTTTCCAGTGTAGCGGGTTATTAATAAAATAAGGATGCTGAGAAAGGTATGCGTGGAGATGAGGAAACTATATCTGCCCCCGCCTTGCGGTATTGATTTAGAACATAAAACTGTTGAGAAGACCGACTGCGGTTTTAGTCAGCTTACGTACTTACTAACTTCTGGCGTAGCGCTACCAGAAGCGGAAACAGGGTAAATCAGTTCTTTCGCTTTTTCTATTACACCTCTATTTCTCCTGTGCATGTACACTTTTTTTATTACGTTTTTTTTTCATAATTTTTTAAAAATTAATAATAATTGAAAAGTTATTTCAGGTCTTATTTAATCAAGAATTATTGAAATTATTTTTTTAAAATAAATTATTGAAAACACTTTAAAAATTAAAAATAAAACTATTTTGGGAATATTACTTGGCCTTTTGCCTAGGAGCAAAGTGTAGTATCTGTTCTGATACAGCACTTGCCTTTTCTGTCCTCGGTCAGTGGAGGAGAAATCTTTATTGACCGAGACAATTTTATTTTGTTCCTATCCACAGTGCCCCTTTTTGGGGCGCTGGATTTTACCCACATTAAAAAATCTACCTTGTGTCTAACTCTGTCCTCGTGGGGAGGCAAGTAAATAGGGACACGTCTTTTTATGTTCGAAATTTTGTTATTTTGAGTCCAATAATTTCATTTGTTATTTTGATTTCAATAATTTCATTTGTTATTTTGATTTCAATAATTTCATTTGTTATTTTGATTTCAATAATTTCATTTGTTATTTTGATTTCAATAATTTCATTTGTTATTTTGATTTCAATAATTTCATTTGTTATTTTGATATCAATAATTCCATTTGTTATTTTGAGTCCAATAATTTCATTTGTTATTTTGATTTCAATAATTTCATTTGTTATTTTGATTTCAATAATTTCATTTGTTATTTTGAGTCCAATAATTTCATTTGGTATTTTGATTTCAATAATTTCATTTGTTATTTTGATTTCAATAATTTCATTTGTTATTTTGATTTCAATAATTTCATTTGTTATTTTGATTTCAATAATTTTATTTTTTTTTTGATTTCAATAATTTCATTTGTTATTTTGATTTCAATAATTTCATTTGTTATTTTGATATCAATAATTCCATTTGTTATTTTGAGTCCAATAATTTCATTTGTTATTTTGATTTCAATAATTTCATTTATTATTTTGAGTCCAATAATTTTATTTGTTTTTTGATTTCAATAATTTCATTTGTTATTTTGATTTCAATAATTTCATTTGTTATTTTGAGTCCAATAATTTCATTTGTTATTTTGATTTCAATAATTTCATTTGTTATTTTGATTTCAATAATTTCATTTGTTATTTTGAGTCCAATAATTTCATTTGTTATTTTGATTTCAATAATTTCATTTGTTATTTTGATTTCAATAATTTCATTTGTTATTTTGATTTCAATAATTTCATTTGTTATTTTGAGTCCAATAATTTCATTTGTTATTTAGATTTCAATAATTTCATTTGTTATTTTGAGTCCAATAATTTCATTTGTTATTTTGATTTCAATAATTTCATTTGTTATTTTGAGTCCAATAATTTCATTTGTTATTTTGAGTCCAATAATTTCATTTGTTATTTTGATTTCAATAATTTCATTTGTTATTTTGAGTCCAATAATTTCATTTGTTATTTTGATTTCAATAATTTCATTTGTTATTTTGATTTCAATAATTTCATTTGTTATTTTGATTTCAATAATTTCATTTGTTATTTTGATTTCAATAATTTCATTTGTTATTTTGAGTCCAATAGTTTTATTTGTTTTTTTTATTTCAATAATTTCATTTGTTATTTTGATTTCAATAATTTCATTTGTTATTTTGAGTCCAATAATTTCATTTGTTATTTTGAGTCCAATAATTTCATTTGTTATTTTGATTTCAATAATTTCATTTGTTATTTTGAGTCCAATAATTTTATTTTAAAATTTTCATAAATATATATTTATCATATAAATTCCAATAAAACACTTTTATTTTTAAAATTTTAAAAATATTTTTGTAATTTCATAAACGTATATTTCTTACAAAATTTCAAATAAATAAAAACTTTTATTTTTTAATTTTGTTATTAAAAGTTTAAATAACTGATTGTGTAATTTTTATCTGTATAATTTTGTTAATTTTTAATCTACACTTTTCAGTAATGTCCTTAAGTCGCTTCAGAATAAAAATACTGAAGTAAAGGAACTGATTTGACTTGTACCGTTTTCGGTAGTGATACGCCGGAAGTTAGGAAGTACGTTAGCTGACTATAATCCCGACTGCTTCATGTTCAAGGTGTTTTGCCGATTCTATTATTGTCATGTTACAGGGGAAATGGTTGAATCATATACATGTAGACTTAAATATTTTTAATCTTGCACTCACGCTTAAATTTGAAACTAGTGTTGGGACCAGTAATCGGAATCGGAAAAAAAATTGTGCCAATTTTTCGATGATATAAACGATTCCTTAAATTATCTTTTTTATTTGATTTGTTTTCTAAAGAAATCATCCACTGCTTGTAGTAATAATAAAATGATAAATACTAACGGGACCTGTGGAAATTCCACAGGGAACTCATTCAAATGTAATATATTGATGTTGGCATTCTGTAGATGTTCAGTGTAAATGGAGACGCTCTGATATTATTGTACCTATTTACTATGCCTCCCCACGGGACAGAGTTAGACACCAGGGTTGTTTTTTAACGTGCAGAAAAGGTACAAAAATAAAAATTGTCTCAGTCGTGAAGGATTTCTCCTCCACCGAAATAGAACAAGAAATGGAAGTGCAGCATCTGAAGAACAGATGGTATTTATTCGCTCCCCCACCGAGCAAATTAGGCACAAGGCCGATTTTTAATGTGAGGAGTGAAGGGAGGGGGAAGGGGAAAAGGGGACCAGCTCCCGAGAGGAGGGAAATGGGAGCTGGTTAAAGGTCAGGCATGTGGGGTTGCCCCCACATCTGGTCTTTGCTAGTCATAGCTAGTCCTAGCTAGTCATAGCTTGCAGTATCTGCCGGAACAGATACTACACTTTGATCTTGGCGAGTAGTGCATCTGCTGGAACAGATGGTATTTATTTGCTCCCCCACCGAGCAAATTAGGCACAAGGCCGATTTTTAATGTGAGGAGTGAAGGGAAGGGGAAGGGGAAAGGGGTCCAGCTCCCGAGAGGTGGGAAATGGGAGCTGGTTAAAGGTCAGGCATGTGGGGTTGCCCCCACATCTGGTCTTTGCTAGTCCTAGCTAGTCCTAGCTAGTCATAGCTTGCAGTATCTGCCGGAACAGATACTACACTTTGATCTTGGCGAGTAGTGCATCTGAAGAACAGATATTACACTTTTATCTTGACCAAAAGGCCAAGTTACTGCAAAAGTATTTATCTAAGCTAGCACGAACGTCCGGCAAAGCTCACTCGTAAAGTACGCTTAAATATGATATTTTAATTCTTGCAGATTTCGTATATATTATTATAGAGTTAATGTTCTATCGATTTTTATATGTTATAAAGTTGCGATTTCAAAAACAAAAAAAATATATATATTTCCATATGACTTGAGTGTATTACCTTGAATCGAAACCGAACTTGAGTTCCTTCAGCCATAACCGAAACCGAAACCAAAACTTATGAAGAATTCTTGATAAAAATATTTATTTAAAAAAAAAATAGATTAATGGAGTGCCATCAGCTATAATTGAAACCAAAACCAAAATTTATGAAGAATCCGTAATAAAATTATTTATATAGAACCTTAATTTTTCTCTTAAGAAGGATTTAATTACATTATGTATTCTTCCAGTGTTACCATTCGTTCTAATTATTCTTAGAAGACCATCATGCCATACCCTGTCAAAAGCCTTAGATATATCGGGAGCTACCACTCTACCCTCACCTGTTTTGTCCAGTGAACTGTATATACGTCCAGATATTACAGTTAGTGTATCAGCTGTGGAACTAGCCTGCCTAAACCTATATTGATTGTCGATCAGGAGTTTAGCAGCTGTAAGGTGATGAACTAGAGCTTGATTAATTAAGGACTCAAATGTTTTGGAGAAAAGCGAAAGAAGGCTAATGCGGCGATAATTTAATGGGTTAATTCTTTCGCCAGAATTCTTGAAAACTGGTACCACAGAAGCAGTTTTCCAGCTGTCAGGAAAGCAAGATTCGTTGAGGCATTTGTTTAAAAGTTTGAAGAGAACTGGAGCAACCTTAACGGAGCGTTTCCTTACTAGCACAGCCGGAATGAGATCGGTCCACATACTTTTGAGGTGTTTAGGTTTTTTATGATACTCTGTACCTTAGACGGAGGGATTTTCAAATCATCTAGTGTAGCGTCTGTCCACAAAGGAAAGTCAGGGAGGGAGTAGTGTGCCGGGTCCAATGTGGAGTTTGAGGCAAACCGACTGGCAAGCAGGTTAGCCTTCTCAGTTGCCGTGCAAACAACCTCATGATTGTTTGATAGTGGGGGAATCGTTGACTGCCCATTATTTACTACACTGTTGTAGATTTTTCAAAAATTACGAGTTCCTAATTCTTGTGCTTCGATGCGTTTTCTGGTGGTTTCAGTAAATTCTCTCTAAGCTGTCGCTATTTCTCTCTTGCAATTACCTCTAGCTTCTATATACTTCTGTCTATTTGAATTGGACTTATGTCAGTTGAATCTGCGGTGCGCATGCTGCCTTTGAAAATTGGCAGTTGCACAAGTAGACGTAACCCATTGGGGAGAGGGGGGCTTGCTATAGAATTTCCGTGTGGGAACATGTGCTTCAATTACAGTTTTGAACCATTTTGTGGTCTCATTTACGCACTGCTCAGTTGACAGAGAAAAGATATTTCGCCATGGGGCATCTCTGATGAAATCTCTGATGGCTTCCCAGTCAGCTTTTTTGTAATACCTCGTTGTTTTGAGATGTGGGTCTTCAGTTTTGGGTCGAGAATTTAGGGCGATTTCTACTATTGTCACAGCGTGGTCAGCATTCCCGTAGGTATTCATTGTACAATCATCGGGAACTGTGGTCAGAAATAAATCTAGAAGTGAGGCATGTTGATCTTGCTGGTCTGGGAAACGTGTCGGAAATGTAACCGTCTGTGATAGAGGATGAGATATAGAGAAGCTATGTGTTCTGCTACCAGCTGGGCCTCTGTAAGTAGAAAAGCCAGTTAATGTGGGGGACATTGAAGTCACCAAATATATGTACTTGTGCATTAGTATCGAGGGAAAGTGCTATATCTATGCTATCAGAGACTTTGTTTATTAGGGTACAGTCTTGGGTCGAGGGAGAGCGGTAGAGAAAATACAAATTAGTGTTTAGCACATAAAGGCCTGGTTGTCTGATTTTAGGGGAGGGTGTGACGAATATAAACTCCAAGCTCGTGCACATGTCTGTCTGATTTCTTACGGCTGAATGGGAGATTACCAGGCATGTTAAAATGGTTAGAGAGAATGGAGGAGTGTAGGGTAGTTTAACTTAATGCTAAGATATCCGGGGTGTTTACTAGGAGGAATGATTCAACGTTATCTAAGTTAATTCTAAGCCCGCGGATATCCGTAAACGCAAGCCTCAAGGGAGAAGGTAGGTTGTTGTATTTTTTTACTTTGGTCCTGGTTTAAACGTAATTTTTTATTGAACTGTCATTTCATTTTGTTTAATTTTAAAGTTTTAGTTAGGGTAAGTGAGGGGTTCTGGACAAGTGGTTGTGCAGAATATCAGACATGCAATACAAATAGACTATCAGCTGTCTCTTTACCTACAGGATTGTGGCCTCAGGAATGCCCACCAGGGATGAGTGCAGGGTTCCTTTCCATGCGCGACATGGCACTACAAACATCCCGATATTATACTACTGTTGATGGAGCAGCCGCTCAAAGCGTTACCAATTACTATCAGTCGGATACAGCATCAACAAACATGATATTTTAATTTATGCAAATTGCGTATTTATTATTATAGAATCAATCCTTTATTGATTACTAGCGGGGGTATCCGGCGTTACCCGGGTGTTTCGATGTATGTGTGGTTTTGGATAAATCAAAACAAAAGAATAATAAAAAAAAATTGTTGTCCGGGTACTTGTTTCCGGTGTGGGGGTGGGAATTAAAAAAAAGTGCAATTGGCCAAAAAAAGAAAAGAAAAGAAAAGAAGAAAAAAAAAGAAAAAGAACAAAAAGAAGAAAAAAAGAAGGAATAAAAAGAAAAAAAGGAAAAGAAAAAAGAAGGAAAAAGAAAAAGAAGAAAAAAAAGGAAAAGAAAAAGAAGAAAAAAGAAGAAAAAAGACAAACAGAAAGAAAGATAGCGTCTGAAATGAAAATATGTTTATTTTATGCTAGTATTTAATGTATTTATTTATTTGTCTTTTGTTTACGCAAAAGATTTATCCACATAAAGTATTTTTTTGTCTGCAATAATAGATTTTTTAACCATATAAATGTTAGGTGTAAGTACACCGTTTTTTTTTATTTGTTGTTGTTAATTAAACATGTGTGTATGCATCGCCGTCATAGTGGCTTTCTTCCAAATCCAATGTCGTCTGCCTCAATTTACATTTAATTGGGCTGATTGCCGGTGTCACGTGATCCAAGCTTGAATGGAAATCACGGTAAATCGGGGGAAGAAAAAAGCAAAAAAAAAAAAGAAAGAAGTCCCTATACTTGGAAATCGGCTGCATATAAAACTGCATTTACCTGAATATTGGCCGGGAATTGTTAATCGATGAGGCTAGACAGATAAAGCAATGAACGTAACATAAATACAGTTGGATACGCAATTAATAGTTGCAGACGAAAAGAGTTAGATGTAAAATCTGGAATACAATGTTAGTTCGTTTCGTGTTTTTGTGTATTTAATAAACGCGATTGTTTCCATGTAAACTGTAGAACGGATTTCTGTAAAAGAACTGAAATGTATTCACCTGAATGTTGGCTGAGGAGTGTTAATTGATGAGGCTATGTCGAAAAGAAAGGAATGTGGCATAAATACAGTTGGGAATCCAATGGCAGTTTGTTTCGTTTGTTTGTTTAATTATGTAATAAACGCGATTTTTTCTGTGTAAACTATATTTTTAATGTGGAGGAGAGAGCGTTGTGATAGACTGCTATTAAATTAAGCAAGGTAAAATTGAACGTGGGCTAAGAATGTCTGATAAAAAAGTAAAAAAAAAAAAAAGACGGCATCAGTAACCCTTGGCCCCCCTCAAATGTAAATAAAATAAGCAAAAAAATAAAGTAAAAACAAAAAAAAACTAAAAAAAAAACAAACAAGCATCAGTAACCCCTCGGTTCGTTAATCCCCTCCCCAATATAAATAAAAAAGAAAAAGAAAAGAAAAGGAAGAAATGGCATAAGTAAACATTGGATTTGATGTAATCAAAAGTTGCGTTTCAATCGACGGAAAAATGCAAATCCGTTTTTCTAAAGCAACTACGAACTCAAACCAGTGCTTCCTCGTAGTGTCCCTTGTGGATGTATCCCCACCGACGATAAGTGGGCGCGGGAGGAGTATGAACGCAATAGAGGGAAAAAATTTTACCACTTCCATTCATGATAACCGAATTTGGCCGTGGACTCTCAGCAGAAAAAATATAGGGATTAAAGTTTATCGAGTAAGTGGATAGATGATAGCCCAATAACACACCAAAGGTAATGTGCTGCAGTGCGTGTACATTACATTTGCATGAAATGTCTTGATTTTCAATCCTATTAAGGTAAAAATCGCAGGGGAAAAATAAGTTCATTTTATTTATATAGAAGAGAGAGAAGAAAAGAGAAGAGATAGAGAAGAGAAGAGAATAGAAGATAGATAGAAGAAGAAGAAGAAGATAGAAGAAGAAGATAGATAGAAGATAGATAGATAGATAGAATAGAATAGATAGAAGAAGAAGAGAAGATAGATAGAAGATAGATAGAAGATAGCTAGATAGAAGAAGAAGATAGAATAGATAGAAGATAGAATAGAAGAAGATAGAAGAAGATAAAAGAAGATAGATAGAAGATAGATAGAAGAGAAGATTATAATCTACCCGGTGGACTTATTCGCAAATAAATAAATAAATATACATAAATTAATTAAAAAATAAATAATAATGATAACGTTGTTCATCAAATTCAGTCTGTGTTTGTTTACAATATCAGGTCAGTTGATATTTGGGCTTGGAAAAGTCACTTCTGATTAATGTTTGGTTTTAAAATATGCAAACAAAGAAATGATTTGCGGCGATTTTAAATGATACTGCTCCTTTTATCGTAAATTGAACTCATTAATAAGAACAAATTAAAATATAATGGTGAGGTACGCCCTGCATCATTCGATCTTTAGTCGATTTTTTTATATAGGGGGTCACCACTTATCGAGGCCCAGAGCCACTCAGCCACTCAGGGATAAGTGTTATTGCGTGTACAGTTATCAATGAGATATTATTGTAGTAATCATTAGTATTGGAGATTTGATAGAGTGTATTACTTAAGGGGGCAGTTTTTCAGGAATTTGTTTATGTTAGATTTGAAGACATCCAAGTTGTAGTCAGGTGGGAAACAGGTGAACGGAAGAGACTTCCACAATCGTGCACTTCTAAGAAAGAAGCTCTGCTTATGGAATCTACGTTTGGATTTAGGTACAGATAAAGAGTGGGGAAAATTATTGACAGTAGTTTCAGCCAGACGGGTGTTTCTCGTGAAAGATTGGCGAGAGGGAACGAGAGATTGGAGCTCAGACTAGCACTTTCCATGGAAATAACGATAAAACAGAGACAGGCTCTCAACGTCTCTTCTGTGAGAGAGAGGCTGCAGGGAAGAGAAAAGGGCATCCCCCACGAAACCACGAAGTCTATTTTGTACTCTGTCAAGGCAGGATAGGCTTATTTTAGCAGCTCCTGCCCAGATGTGGTAGCATTACTCCATCCTTGGATGTACTTGGCTTTTATACAGATAGAGAATTGCATCAGCAGTGAGATATCTTCTGGAGCGGTAGAAGGATCCCACCATTTTCCCAGCGTCCCTTACAACGGATGTGATATACGTGTTCCATTTCAGATCAGGAGTGAAGGTCAAACCCAGAAGCTTGTCAAAACGTGGAGCCTCCCTAGACGAGAGCCATTCATTTCAATTGATGCCGGATGGGGACCAGAGCGTTGATGATGTAAAGATAGAAGCTTGGTTTTGGATGCATTAAAAGTGACCAGCCACCTATCCCCCATTGTAGCACGCGCTCAAGATCAAAGGAGAGAGAATTAGAGAGAACTTTGTCATTTACGGCCTTTGATGTGTTGCCATAGATGGTCGTGTCATCAGCATAGATGTCAAAGACTGATTTAAGTGTGTGTTTTGGGAGATCATTGATGTAGATCAGGAAAAGAGTTGGGCCCAGGATGGACCCTTGAGGGACTCCAGCATTAATACTGCAGGCCTCTGATTTCTGCCCGTCAATCACTACTCTTATGAACCTATCAGAGAGAAATGATTTAATGATTGCGAAAACATTTCCAGTGATACCGTAGCTGGAAATCTTGTGAAGTAGGCCCTTATGCCATACCTTATCGAAAGTCTTCGATATGTCAAGAGATTCACTAATCCTATATGATATAACCTTTAGCACATCTGCTGTAGATCTTGCAGAGCGGAAACCATATTGCATGTCACTAAGAAGGTTGTTTCTGTTTAGGTGGTTGACTACTTCTTTATTTTATATGGATGTCAACAACTTACTCATGACACACAGGAGACTTATTGGTCTGTACTGAGAGGGAGATGACTTTTCACATGAATTCTTAAATACAGGGCATACTGATGAGGTTTTCCAGAGTGTTGGAAAGCACTGCTCCTTAAGGCAACGCTTAAAGAGTTTTGTAAGTATGGGGGAAAGTTCTGGTTGAAGCTTTTTCAGCACTATATTTGGAATGGCGTCAAGGCCAGTTGCTTTACTGGAATCAAGGTTCTTGATTAGCTTGGCGAACTCACGCACAGATATTTGTATGTTGCATAGCGTATTGTCTGTTATAGGAGGAAATACAGGGAGTTGATGGCCATTGTCGCATAGGGTAGAATTAGCTGCAAAGTTCTTGGCAAATTGTCTGGCCTTATCTGATGCTGACGAGATGACCTCAGGTCCATTGATGATAGTTGGGATAGAACGCACGCGTCTGTTCAAGATCCTGTTTGCTATTTGCCAGAGCTGCTCAGCTACTTTGGATTTAACAGACTGAGCATATGGCTCTCTTGCATTTTTTATTACTCTTTTACAGTGGTTGCTGGCAGTCCTGAAAGTAGCTTTAGTCTCAGTATATCTATTACGTTGGTAGCTATGGAAAAAGTGATTTCTGTGCGCGATGGCAGCAGCACATTCTGGGGAGAATTATAACTGGCTGTTAGGTTTTTGTTGGAATTTTTTGGATGGTATGAATTGATCTATGCCTCCAATTAACCATTCGGTCAGGTCTGATACTATAGAGGACACATCCTTTTTAAACATGGAATGCAGAGGTAGGTCAGATATGAATATACGAAGTTATCCCAGTCAGCCATAGAGTATCGATATACAGTACGGTAGAAAGGTACGTCTGAAGACTTATTACATTTCATTTTTATCTTAACTGATACTACAGAGTGGTCAGAGGATCCCGGAGGAGATAGAACGGAACATGAACACAGCTCTGGGGAAGTTGGAGCTCAGGGGAAGTTGTGAGGAAAAGGTCTAGAAGGCTTGCATACTGGCCGGGTGTATTGGGCTCACGGGTGGGTTCGTGAACAATCTGAGTGAGGTCATAGGCAATGGAAAAAACATGACAAAACCTCCCCTCGTCATCGGTTTTATTTGAGTGGGTCAGCCATTCCACATTATGGACATTGAAGTCACCGCAAATGTGAATGTTAGCTGAAGGATGAGCAGACAGGATGTGGTCAATTTTATCAGATATGCTCTTAAAGATAGTAACCCCACTGTTGTGGGGGCGATGGAGGGCAAGTATAAATGCAGTGGTGTAAGCTAGTGCAACCCGGAAGCACATATAAGGTAAATTAGGGTCTTCTCTCGAGATATCCCTACCACATGGAAAGCCATCTTTGATGTAGGCACATATTCCATGCCCATGGCGATCTTGGAGGTCAGATTTAGATGTTAAGTTAAAGTATCCTTTAATTATGAATTCGTCTAGAGAATTGGTTGGCCCTATACCAGTTTCACTTATAAAGAATATGTCCGGTTTTGTCTCCTGTAATTGTGTTTCAACCTCTGGAAAGTTGTAACGTAGACCTCTTATGTTGGAGAAGGAGACCTGGTAGTAGGGGTCTACGTTGGACGATGGGGTTCTAGGTTTATTCGTGTTTCTTTTTTAGAGATTTGTCATGATTGTTGAGGTTTTGGGGGTTGTGGAGCAGGTCAGTAGACTTGGTTGGAGCAAGACAGAGAGGGAAAATAAGAGAGGAAAAACAAGAATTTTGTTTTGTAGCACATGATAAGGTAAAGCCGGAACAATTACCCACTAGTATGGCATCGTGAGGCCCTACCAGAAACTGCTGTATGATCCAGAATCCATTCATCAAATGGCAATACAGCAGCCCCGGTACTTTGCACCTGCTGATAGGACAGCCTCCTTAGTGGTTAATCCAAAGTTCGGGTCCCTGACTATCAGGCGGGTAACGTCAGCCCAGATGAAACGTTTACCTCCAGCACCCTTACTAGTGACATGACCACAAGGATAGACATAGAAACAGAAATTTTCCGACATCTCAGGCTACTCTTTACAAAGTACTACCGACCTGGAAAGCAGCTTTTTCTTCGCCCTTTGTCAGAAAAATCATTCATTGGAAATGAGGACTGAAGGACAAAAAAGGAGAAGCGAGACTTACTGGAGCTGCCGATAACACATCCACATGCATTATCTACTCTCCATTGAGAAAATAAAAATAAAATAAAATAAAAAAAGGTGAGAAGGACTTATTAATATCTACTTAGTATAAGTCCGTTGCCCCATTCCCGACTTAGGATAGTACTTGAAGATAGTGTCCCCTCCCATGTTAATGCATGGATACTTTTTTGTCTTTTTCTAGGTCGAGCTGGGATGTTAACCCGTTCCAGCTCCACCCCATAATAAATATGCTATAATGGAATTTTTATCAAATTGAAAATGTCTGGTTATTATTAACTCGTTTAAAAAGCTTGTTAAGGAGTAATACCTTTAGGGTTATGTATATACTATAGCTAGAAGTAATGTCTACTTTAGAAGAAGAAAAGCCGCGTGTTTTTGAGTTCAGATAATATGCACATATAATTTGGGAAATGATCAATTTCATGGGAGACTTTTTTTTTCTCGTTTTAAATATAAGAAAAAGTATTGGTTAATAATAGTATTTTTGACAAAAGATTTAGGAGAAATATAAGAAAACAAGACAAATATTCAGGATTTAAGTCAAACCTGTGATAGGGATAAAGAGAAAAAATAAAAATAAAAAAGTAAACACGTTAGTGTTTTTAGATACGTAGGCTGCAAAAGTTACTAACAGAAAAGTTTCTTAGCTTTTGGGACAGTACAGTTCGACTTAGCTTGGAGTCGATAGCTTAAAGAGGAGGAATGCCAGCAAGTCAGTCTGCTTTTATGCCGATATTTAAAGGGTATGTTGGGTGGCGGTGGTCAGGGGGGATCTTGGTGAGTTTTGAATTTAATTTATTTATTTTAAATTCAACATTGAATTATCTATCTTATGCCAGAATGTTCGACCACCCCATGATAAATATGTTATAATGGAACTTTTATCAAATTGAAAAAAGTCTGGTTATTTTTAACTCGTTTAAAAAGCTGGTTAAGAAGTAATACCTTGAGCGTGATGTATTAACTTTAGGTAGAAGTAATGTATACTTTAGAAGAAAAAAAGCCGCGTGTTTTGGAGTTCAGATAATGTGCACATATAATTTGGGAAATGTTCAATTTCATGGGAGACTTTTTTTCTCGTTTTAAATATAAGAAAAAGTATTGGAATATAATAGTATTTTTGACAAAAGATTTAGGAGACAGATAAGAAAAATTTATACTATTAAGCTATATCTCCAGATATAAATCTGTCTTTTTTTCTAAGAAAAAATGGTTTGCTGAAATGGCATTATCTCTCTTGCCGGTGTAACGTAAATAATTTTTTTTATCTATAAGAGAGAAAAGTAATTTTTATGATCGGATCTTTTCGAATTTCTGTACAAAACATATCTAAGAACACTGCCAAACATATAACTTTATATGTGTAAAATTTTCAAAAGATAGACTCAGCCGTTTCAGAATCTACGAGGAAGAAATTCACACACAAAAAGTGACTTTTATATAATAGCATAGATAGAATATTCCTTTCGTACAATAATAGAAGTCCGTGTCGGGTAGCAACAACTGGAAGATGTGTTGATAATTAAACCGCTAATTGTTCTCATTCCAACTCGCAGTTTTAACTGACTCCAACCTATTTAGCTGTTATTGTGGCTCGTAGTCCCGTATTTGAATCACGTCACAACATGAACCCCTATCTCCGATTGTCGCTTAACTTTTATCAGTGATGAACCAATATTAAAAATAAATCAATTTTATTGATCTAATACGATGCAGTTTAAAAAAGCGGTTGTGGATGCGCTTTGAAATCGCTATACGTTGTTCTGTCTGTTGGTCGATCTAATGTTATTGGTGGGGAAAGGAGTGCGATTGTATTATCTCGATACAAACCAGTTTTGAAAAAGGCGCCATGGATGCGGGTTTATTACGAAACAAAATGGCTATCAGAAAAAAAGGAAATATTTCACTTTTTCAAATGCATTTGCGTAAAATTGATTCTGGAGATATGTACGTTGAGAAATCCGGAAACAGGAAGAAACAGAAATACACATAATCTTAAATAATTATCTCTTTTTCTCTTTCCTTCTGTCTGTCTCTACCTCTCTCTCTCTCTCTTCCTCTATCCCCTTCCTTTCTCTTTCTCTCTCTCTGTATATATATATATATATATATATATATATATATATATATATATATACATAATATATACATATATATACATATATACACATATATATGCACACATATATACACACATACATATGCATATATGTACACATATATCTATACACATATATATACATGTATATACATATATATACATATATATGTATATATATGTATATATATACATATATATGTATATATATATACATATATATGCATATATATACATATATATATAAATTTAAGATTTTAGTCTAAAAGTAAAAAGTACAAAAATACACATTTTTGTTTACATTTAGAAATATATATATATTTATATATATATATATATATATATATTATGATTCCAACGTCTTGTCAGACGAGTGCCACTCCCTCAGACATTTAAAATCCATGAGCTCAAATGCCTGAGGGTATCTATACAAATATGATGTTACAGAGTCTTAGCTTTGTACGACAGCTAAGTCTCTCTCTCGGTTCAAAATGTTGAGATCCAGCAGCAAACAAGAGCAAGATAGCCAGCAACAAATTAAACTGCAGACCAGCTTAATGCTGGCAATGGTCTTCCGCTTTATGTTTTTTTAAATCAGAGATTTGCTTCTCCTAGAAAGGTTGCCTTCACCACGGCTTACGGGAGCCCTCTCCACCCCAATACACATATACACACACACAAATATACACGGTGCTAGTTGGCCGTTGACCCAGAAAAAGAGTTCATTCGCCCTTTGGAAGGTCTTATTTTTAATCCTTCAGAGAGACTAGCAACTCTCCTCACCAAACAAGTCTGGTGGGGGGAACCAGTTTAGTCGCCGGTGACCCGACCATGAGGCAGGTAGTACTGGGTTACATGGTACCAGTAGCACATGATATGATCTGACATAAATATATATACATATGTACATGGGGGATGCATGTGTGCACGACTGTATGTGTGTGTGTGTGTGTGTGTGTGTGTGTGTGTGTGTGTGTGTGTGTGCATACATATGCGTGTATATATATTAATTTAAAGAAAACGAAAAGAAATTGAATGAAGGACGCGTCGTGGAAAAGCTTTCTAACTATTTTCTTCCTTGTCTCTTTCGTTTTCTTTTTCTCGTGCCAATAAATTGTCTGGCTGAAAAAAGTTGAAGAGCAACAAAAACGTAAACGTCATTTTGTGCTCCAGAATTTATTTTTCTTTTACACAGTCGCCACCATTTTCAATGCACTTTTGCGAGCGGAGGAGTGGTGGCTGTATATGGGCGTCCAGAGTGTATTTTACCACTCATTTCTCTGTTGCCGCAGGTTTTTTTAATGGCAGTTTTCCCATGAAATGTAGCCTTCTGAAGCTCTTTCCGAATATTCTTTTTTTCTTGTAAGCGATTTTAGTTCGAGTACCACCTGTCATACGGGTATCAACAATTTTTCCTGTTTACGAATCTGATAGATTTTTCATTTTAATTTTTCTTATCCATATACATTGTCTCAAATTTATACACACAGACACACACACACATGTATATATATATAACATGGTACCAATGTACATATCCGTATACATATTCACACACACACACACACACACACATATATATATATATGTATATATATGTACTAGCATGGGTACACGGCGTTGCCTGGGTTTACATGAAGTTCCGTTTGGAACACATCTGCTATACTAATCATGTTCATCATAGACAACGTGGATACCCCCACAACAATTTCAAAAATAAAACAAAACGAGTAAAATCATATAAATGTTATCGCTCCCGAAAGAAATACCTGATACAAACTCCACTAGATATTTCGGCAGAATCGATACAAAGAGAAGAAACTGTTCTCCAGATTTTGAGATTCCTTAAAAATAAATAATAAAAAAATCCCCTATTATAACTTGATTTAAAAAAAATAGTTGGAAATACTTGTATATTGTCTCACATTCTTAAAGTATATTTATATATATATATAGGCAGCACGTCACTATTTACACACGTTTGATTGAACACGCAAAGTTATTCCTTTTTCCGATCTTGTTCGATATCTTTCTATTATTTGCCGAGCGGTCTTTTTAATTTCGGCAGGCATATCATATCATATATATATATATATATATATATATATATATATATATATATATATATATATATATATATATATATATATATCTTCTATAATATAAAGCTGAATGTCTGTGTGTGGATATGTGCGTGTCTGGTCACGAATAGGCTCCTATATGGTTGACTATTTTAAAAAACTGATTACATATAATGATAGATGTATCGAGACACATGGATGGGTATGTTTGATCTGGCAGAATAGTGATTCATTAAAATTGTGTGGTCTGCGTTCGCGGCTGGCCTCCATAGAATGGAAATAGGCACAAACTTTAATAAATACTTTTCATATCTATCTGTGTAAGTATACTTTTATAATTATGTTTCCGTTTGAAGAAATATGGTATAATAAAATTATGGCGTGTTTGTTCGCACCTGACCTCCATCGAATGGAATATATCACAGTTTAACAAGGTTTTTTTTAAATATAGATACACAAAATATTGTGATAAGTGTTTCAGTGTGAACAGGTATGGTGTAATAAATTATGGCGGTTATCTATTTTATTTTTACTTTCATCATATTTTGCTTTTGTTTTGATACCTCCAAATTCAACCCAAATTTACAACCCTACCTTTTCATAACCTATCATACTTTAATAAATCAGAGTCCATTTTCTGTAGGCTGTTTTTGAACCCAGTCAACGACGGGTACTTTTGCTAGTATATATATATATATATATATATATATATATATATATATATATATATATATAAAACCAACACAAAGTCAAGTATCTCGATTCCTTTGTGTTCTTAAACCAAAGGAAATGGTTGATTGTTGAATTGCGCCCCCGTTGTATCAAAGTACCTGCAGAATGTCTTCTTGGTTCCTCCTTTTCTCTTCTCTCTCCCAACAATCGAGCACAGCATATAATAACAAAACTCTAAAGCACGTCTGACAGCACTGACTTCTGCCAACAGTCTCCCCCTCCTCTTAACAACACAGGCTTTTTATATCGCAAAATCGTTCACCTCTATTTGCATATTCTTCTAACTCACGTGATCACTACTCTATAAATAAGAGTCTTGACCGTTTCTTTTCTTTCTTTTTATTTATTTTCTGTGTCCGACCCGCACGTGGTCTATCCAGGTAAGTCACGCATTTCTCCACAATATATATATATATATATATATATATATATATATATATATATATATATATATATATATATATATATATATATAGCTAGAGGCACTAGTGTTTCATCTTTTCGAGAGATTCAAACTCGGCCACGAAGCGATCTCTCACTCCATTAGCAAGAAATAAACCACATGGCCAACGTTAACCGCGAGAAATATATTTGAACTTTACATTTATATAAATGTCTAAGCGATTAGAGTGATCTTATGATTAGAACATCATGATTTGCACATGCGAAGTTTAAGTAACCGACTTTAATCCCAACTCATAGTGCTCAACAATAAAACCGATGTATTAAAAGGGCTGCCATAATTATTACTATACTTATTTGTAATACCTAGATACAATAGCGTGCTAGTGCATTTATTGATCCGCGCGATTTTTGAAATAGTATTTTCAAGTTTAATTAAAGTTTTATGATATGTTTTTTTATTAAAGTACTGAATAAGTACAAAACACTCTTCCTTCCTCATGTTAAGAATAGCTTTCTGAATTATAACGTTATTATTTCAGCAGGGATCAATAAGTGCACTAGTACCGACGCTGGGGTTTCATCCTTTCGGAAATCATCAGAGCAGGAAGTTACGATTACAGCCAGTCGAGAGATTCGAACCCGACCATGAAGCCATCTTTGACTCCATTAGCAAGGAGCAAACCACGCGACCAACGCTAACCACGAGAAATTACATACAAGAAGGTCTTTAAGGAATGGAATAAAATCTCAAACAAAATGCAAAAACCGAGATATAAGCTCAGTTTTTTTTTTCAATATAACTTATTTACACGAAATAATTAGACAAAAAAAAAATTCTATTTCAGTCGTGTAAATTATTTAGTAAAATAAGTTTCGACATTGCTTTTATTTATTTATTAAAAACATGTTTTGGAAGAAATAATGATACAAATTCGGTACCGTGCTATTTTTTAAAATATTATTTTTAAATTAAATGCAATCGTTACAGTATCATTTGTTTATTAAATCGTTAGAATTATTACAGAATTATTATAAAACATCCACCCTTTAAAATGTTAAGAATAGGTTTCTAAAACATAACGTTATTGTTTTAGCACGGTACATAATAAAAAACAAGACGAGGCACACATTTAAATCATGATTTTCTCTAGTCCAGATGAGTGCAGTAAATAAACTTTTAACTCGAAATGACCCCTAATGTACTAATGTATAACGTAAGACACAGAAAAGAAACATTTATAATGCGTACACAGCTTTATTTTCTCATAGAACCACCGACCGCTTTCAATGGATTTTACCAAATACGTATTATATAGGTTTGAAGCCAAACGCACCGTTCCGAGATTAAAAAAACACTACCGTAGAAACAACAAACGGACTTCTACTTGCTGATTCTCTGCTCTAACAACAACATGGCAAAAATAAAGAAAGAAAGACATACTGAAGATGAAGTTTTGCTTCGAAATATATTTATGAATCTCAATATAAGTTTCAAACAAAATAAATGTCTGTTTATTTTGTAATAATGCGTTCTTAAACCTATACAATACGTATTTTATTTTATTTAAATAAATATTTCTTTCAATGAAAAAACACACAATTTTTAAGCGTTTTTAAATTACAAATTTCAGCAATAAATAAAGAAACGTTAAAAAATATAAGCTTTACTGTATTTCTCGGCCATAAATTCTCACTTTTAATTACAAATGTTCAAATGGAGTATAATTCTTTGTCTTTAGGAAAAGAAAATAGTCACTTTTGGACGATGTTTGTAATTTCAATCTGCAATGAAATACAATGGAAAAACTTCCGTAAATTTCTCCAGATTTTATTCCTGTGACATCATCAGGTTACGTGAATTTAGTGCAAGGCCATCTATATTTGCATAGATCACGCTTCAACAAGCCTACAGTATAATGAACTTAGTAGAAATGCTTTTTGAGTGCTGTATTTTGTTATAGTACGCTTGGTACAGTAACAATACCAGGTGTACTAATACGGTATAATTCACGTTGACACACGGGTTCCCGTTAGATCACCGAATTTAAGCAACGTACAAAAATGGGAATTCCGGGTGCTGTATTTGCTTTCCGCTTAACTCAATTTCTCAAATCGTCTAGCACTGCTTGCTCTGGACGCAATTAATGCCGATTCAGGAGAGGTGTGGTTAAGGATTGTGAAACCACCGGCTCATAATTACACTGGCAGCTACCCTTACAGGGGGTATCTATTGTCTCTTGAGACTGAACGCAGGCTTCGCATAGCAGGTGTAATACGCAATAGTGATATAGTAATAGTCTATTTTAGTTATGATTATCTCCCATTTGGAGAGCTCTTCTATAAACGCTAACACTGTAAAAGTTCATGCCAACACGCGTACCAGTATTAAAAGCAGAAGAAAACTTAACAAAATTATCGGTGGTTCTTGTTTTTTATTACACATGAGTATGACAATTTTTACCTTTATCTGCATAGTACAAAGAATTTGTTTATTTCTTAGATAAAAATACACTAATTAGGATTTGCATGAGAGAGTAATAACTACGATTAACGTATTTATTGTTTCTTTGTTATTAACATAAAATATTAGAATTTGTTTTCAACAAAAAATAATTCATTTTGAATTAATGTTGAATACTTTAAAAAAAGAAATCAGTTATAAATATATTGTAATGATTTTTATTTGGTCTTTATACCATATATATATATATATATATATATATATATATATATATATATATATATATATATATATGTATATATACGTGTAGATATTTTTGTGTATTGATATTCATATTAAACCCCCTTTTTTCTATTTATTGTATTTATTTGCTTCCCCATCAAAGCAAATTAGGCACAAGGCCGTTTTTAATGTGTGGTAAAAACCAGCTCCCCTAAAAGTCGGCAAAAAGGGGGCACTCTGGTTACCAAAAATAATAATTGTCCCAGCATAGAGGGGTTCCCCTCCATTGACTGGGGCAAATTATCTTAAGTGCAGCATCTGCAGAACAGATAGTACACTTTGGGATATTAAATCTTTTATTCATGTTAAAAATACAGTCAAAAACAACAGAAAAAAGGCAAGCCTTTTTTCTATTTATTTTAAAAGAAAATAAAACTTTGTTATATGTTGCATTCATCTGCAAAAGATCTAATTTTAAACATTTATTTACTTAATTCCCTATTAATTTTATTTTCAGTTTTCTTATGGGATGATCATCTTTAGTTAACTATTACGTGTAAATATATTCACGTAGATATTCTACATGATTTATACTTGCGTAATATTTGCGTATAGTAGACACAAGCATCTTTCTATATATGTTTATGTATGCGTATATATATTTGTTTAAAAAATGTGCCTACCAAACTCCTTCGTCAATTTTTGATCTACAGACATGAAACTTTATATATATATATAGTATTCAAACCCATACGAAACTTTATATTTGGGTTTTAGCCCAGGGGAATTGGTGCAAAAGTGTGAAAATTAAAAAAAAATCTGCCAGGTGAAAGTCAAATGACGGCATTACGAATATGCATGCGTAACACAATATCTATTGGTTCATGTTTAAATTAACGGCAAAGGAAAACGTAAGTCGTAAGCTAAATGTTTTAATTTCGATTCTCAGTGGTGGCGCACGAATCATTTAAAAATTTCTTTTTAATCATTGCTATATATTGGGTCCATGTATAATATTTTGATTGCTGAAATTCTTCTTTGGACGAAAGAACCGTAAGTTTTCAACAAGAAATGCCATATACAAATTAAATACACCTAACCTTATTGCCATTAGCTCATGCAGCTTACGACCCTAATTCTGCCCCATTCACTCGTGATAATAAAATGCTACATTACATCTGCTTAGCAACACCACCACAATCGTCACATCTACAGAGGAGGGAGTTCCTATTTTTCTCTTTCGATACTGTTGGCGCCGGGACAAATTATATTTTCTTGCGATATTGTGCTTGGATTAACTGGTTATCATATACATACACATAACATACTCTTTCCATTTTTCGATTCACAAATAATAAAGTCGCACTATCCTTATTCCAGCCATTGTGATTGACTAAGCTTTGATCATGCTTATATTCGGAATTAAGGGCATCTTTATCATAAACGAACACTAACCTACCATTCAAATATGACGTCGCAATGATACCTATTTCCCCCCTATGATACATTGTTGCATTCCTTTTTCTTAGATTATACTGACAAAACACACTGGGTGTTTAATACACGAAATAAAATATATCAGTCGTTTTCATTTTTACGCGAATTTCCGCTATTTACAATTAATGCTACAGAGCAATATTTAGGTAGATGACGAACACACGAAAACACGGACACAGAGACATTTCGCAGAGAAGTAGAGTTGTTTACCACGTGCGCGTCTTTATGTGCAAAAATTACATGTTTTCGCAAAATCTAATCGCGATGTTAGTAATCAGCATACTCAGAAACCTACAAAAGTCAACTTCAAGAAAATTAAAAAGTAAAACTAATGTAAAACAATTTTTTAAAAACATTTTAAAAAAATAGGAAAAAAAAAGTAAATTAAAAAAATAATAAAACTTATGAATTTATTATAGTAGGTATTTTTTGGTCGTTTTTGTAATGAGGTCCATTCGCGCGGTATAAGCCGACGGTTTTTGTCGCAAACATAGTAAAAGTTATGAAGTGATTAGGGTAGGTTGTTTTCATGATCGGTTTAATCCGACAGCAGTCGTCGATCGCCGAGCATCGCCGAGCAAGTTTCACGGAGAAACGGACGGTAAACTACAGAGAATGTATATATATATATATATATATATATATATATATATATATATATATATATATATTTATATATATATATATATATATATATATATATTTATATATATATATATATATACATATATATTTATATATATATATATATATACATATATATTTATATATATATATTTATATATATATATATTTATATATATATTTATATATATATATTTATATATATATATGTATGTATATATATATATTTATATATATATATATATTTATATATATATATATATATATATATATATATATATATATATATATATATATATATATAAGCGAGATAAGACATTGATAGAATTCGGATGAAAAATCCTGATAGATATTACTTGAAGTAATACTTTCAAGGTGATTCTAGTCCAAAAGGAAAAGCTCAATATTTAAGAATAGAGCAATATATAAGTTTGGTGGTTAAATTTTAAATTCTGAAAGAACAACATATAGACACATATATTCGAATTAAGAATTTATTGTTTGACAAAATGAATATATAGAAGGGGTTATGTTAACTTCCTTAATCTATGGATTTTCAATAATAGCTCATATCTTCAGAGGAAATGAAATGTGGTTAGCAAAATGTCCAGTTGTGAATGGATGCTTATTTTGCTTTTCAACGCAATTATTGAAAATAGTTTTTTGAGTGGTTGTGGATAATTATATGGAAAAAAATTATACGAAAAGAGAAGTTGATACAACCTGGGCAGTCCATTATCGGAAGAAGTACAATGTCCTTTGGGATTATAAATCCAGGTGGGCAGAAAATAGGTCAAGGGGAGAAGGTAATATTCCTATATAGCAGAAGCGTATTGCTCCTTATTGATTTTTCGAAAGGTATGCGGGACAGCCGTATTCGTTGGTGCATTGAGTGTGTATTTCTTCTCTTTTCGTATGATTTTTTTCCATATAATTATTCACAACCACTCAAAAAAACTATTGAAAGAGAGAGAGAGAGAGAGAGAGAGAGAGAGAGAGAGAGAGAGAGAGAGAGAGAGAGAAATAGTTGTGAAGAAGTTCCGATGTTTCACGATTCCCGACTCCGATTCCCAAACGTAGCTTTTCAGAATAAAAGTGTTGACATACGAGGTTATTAAAAGTGCTCGATAAAAGGAAGTTGGATATATTTTTTATTGATATAGACAAATTTACATAGTCACGATACTGGACATGCTAATATTTCGGACATGTGGTCGGTCAAGAGTACAAGTCTTCGTCAGATGAGTTAATAAAGTTTGTCTACTACTGAAGAAGTCTGGCTCTAAACTGTAAGATGAGAAAACTATTTGTCCCAAACATAAGCATGTCCAGGTTTGCGACCATGTAAATTTCTGTCTGTCTTTCTTTTTCTCTCTCTGTCTTTCTGTCTGTCTGTCTGTCTGTCTCTCTCTCTCTCTCTCTCTCTATATATATATATATATATATATATACATTTAATAATTGTTATAGCAAATAATATATATATATATACATAATGAAATTAAAGGAGATGCAGTGTTTCCCTGATATAAGGAATAGTAAACTTCAATCTAATATAATTACCAGTATTTATATATAAATATTTTAATCCCAATTAAATAAAAAAGCTAATTACACACAAAGAGTAGAGAGCTTATTATAAGATAAAAAAAACTAAACATGTAAGTTGAAATTTACAATCAAATTTATTGCTCGACTGAATATTCCAAAAAAAAAATTACAAAGTCTGTATACCGCAGAGTTTCAAAGAATGCGATTCTTGCTATTCTTCTCATCAGAGGACAGAGAGAAATCAACAAGTTATACCTGTAGCAATGCTAGAATTTCTGGTTATGGCATTAAATGAAACCACAATTTATTATAGTCATAAATTTCAAAGATGTACATGTCCTTTAAAAACGACGAGTGAAAAAATGTAGGAGATGCAAAATATAATAAAAACATATATAATAAAAACATATATATATATATATATATATATATATAAAGGGAGAGAAAGAAAGAGATAGAGGGAGAGACAGAGAGAGAGAGAGGGAGAGACAGAGAGAGAGAGGGGGGGAGAGAGACATCTGGGGAAAAGTTCCTATTTGCAATATTTGCAAATATTTGGTACGTTACTAAACATGAAAGCATTTCATTTTCGAATGAACCACATTCATTAAAATTCAAAATGTTTGATGAGTTTATGGAATAAAATTTCTTTTTTGTTGTTGTTTGTCATTATTTTTAGCTTATTTATTGTAGATGTTATGTACAAAGTGCATTTTTATAGTTATATTTTGATTTTACACGTGTATGCTTCAGTATGAAAAAAAGGCACCAAACAGTTTCAAATATTTAAGTTGTTTCATCAAATCAATCAGATTAAAAATCTTTGAAATTTAAACGAAACGTTGATTAATGCATAAGTAATTTTCATTTTCCCTTATTCTTATTTCCGTCAAGTTCAAACATTATTTCCATATTTTTTCATTTTATATATATATATATATATATATATATATATATATATATATATATAGCTTAGTGTGTTAGAAGAAAAAGGTAAGTTCAATTCTATAAGAGGAGTCTCATCCGGACAATATAAAGCTCAACAGGTATCATTGGAGCTTATGTGTCTAACGTGAACCGGCATATTGCTGCCCAACTCCCCACATAGTACCCTTGTAGCTTAAGTCCCTGATAGTAGCCCCCTACATCAAAGTGGCAATGTGCCTTGCTTTGAGCGAAAATGTAATAACAAAAAATATAGGAAAACAATAGGAATGGGAAATGAAGTCACAAAAACTATATATTGGTAAATATAGATTAGTTCATTTATTCAATAAGGGAATACAAACAATTACTTGGGGGATAGAAGGGACTCTTTATGCCAAGGCATTTCGAAGCCTAATGCTTCTCATCAGAAGAGTGGAGAAGATGCTAGGTAACATAGTGGAGATGCAGCGTCTAGCGTGGGATTCATTAGGAACGAAATAGATCAATTAAAATTATTAAAGATGATGTTGGGGTAGTTTTATCGAATTCTAAATAAAATAGGAGCGTATTATATAGAGTGTAATGTAAACAGGAGTGTAGGGTCTTTATCTCAGTCTTGAATATATGTAGTATATTTTTTAGGGCTGAAGAGGTATAGTGTGGATGGGTGGTAATTCTATTTTATCGGTGTTTAAAATGCCTATTCGGAACCCTCCCTCGCCTCACTAATTTTTTAAAATTATATTTTCATTCAAACAAGGCACATTGCCTCTTTGGTGTAGGAGGATACTATAAGGGGCGTCAGCTACTGGGGTAATATGCAGGGAGTTGTGCAGCAAGATATCGGTTCACGTTACACCTGAACTTATGCATGTCAGTACAGTTGGGAAAGCAGGAACCCGGAAGGGAATTCCAATGTCTAGAGATTATGGGGAGGAAACTACTGGAGTAGAAAGCTCATTTACATCTAGGGAGCTCTACTCTGTGGGGGTGGGATTTAGCTGCCTGTTGGGTTTGTCGAGAGTGTTTACGTCGTGGGGGCACAAGTGCTTGCAGTTCGTCAGAGCATTCACCATTAAAATACTTGTAGAACAGGTAGAGGGATGCAACATTTCGTCGATGGGCAGAGGCTGAAGCTTGGATGACAGTTCAGAACTTATCAGATTGGCGACTCTCTTTTGAACCTTGTTTAGGAGCGAGAGACTAGTAGCAGATGCACCAACCCAAATATGACAACAATACTCCATACATTTGGCGAATGGTGGCCTTATAGAGGTACATGATACTTTCGGGTGTTAGTAGTTTTCTAGCACGGTAGAGAGACCCTACCTTCTTCGCAGCGGTCCTGGCAATGCCTTCAATGTAATTGTTCCAACTCATGTTTTCTGTGAACATAAGGCCAAGGGATTTAAAAGATGTACTTTCAGATAAAGAGTCATTGGCCATTGCTATTGGTGGTGGAGAAGGTTTCTTGTAATTATTGAAGGAAACAAAGTCTTGACAGCATTGAATGTGACCATCAATTTATGTCTCCATTCCACTACAGATTGGAGGTCATCCTCTTGTGTTTTTATCATTTCTTTAGATATGTGTTCATTTGTTTTCCTGTCGTGCCTGTTATAGAGTGTGGTGTCATCAACATATATACCCATCTCAGAAGCAATGTTGTCGGGGAGATCATTTATGAATATTAGGAATAATAGAGGTCCAAGGATAGACCCTTGAGTCACTCCCGCATTTATATCATATTGTTTAGATGTACGACCGTTGAGGACAACCTGGATTTTTCTCTTATTTAAGAAGGGTTTAATTATGTTAAATATTCTTCCAGTGATACCGTATGATCTGATTTTCCTGAGGAGACCCTCATGCCATACACTGTCAAAAGCCTTAGATATATCTAGATCTACCGCTCTACCCCTCCCCGTTTTGTCCAGTGAATGGTATATACGTTCAGAGATTACAGTTAGGATGTCTGCTGTGGAACAGGCTTGCCTAAATCCATATTGTTGGTCAGTCAGAGGTTTAGCATCTGTAAGGTGATGGACTAGAGCTTGGTTAACTATGGTCTCAAATATTTTGGCGAAAAGTGGGAGGAGGCTAATGGGGCGATAATTTAATGAATCAGTTCTTTCACCAGAATTTTTGAAAATTGGTACCACAGAAGCAGTTTTCCATCAGCCCGGAAAGCAAGATTCATTTGTTGTAAAGTTTGGAGAGAACCGGAGCTACTTTGGCGGAGCACTTTTTTAATAGCACTGGCGGGATGAGATAAGGTCCACATGCTTTAGAGGTGTCTAGGTTTTTTATGATAGTATGCACCTGAGCAGGGGTGATTTTCAGATAGTCTAGCGTGGCGTCTGTCCTCAAAAGGAAAGTCAGGAAGGAGGTGGTTAGCCTTCTCGGTTGCTGAGCAAACAACCTCGTGATTGTTGTTTAGTGGGGGAATTGTTGATTGCCCATTATTTCCTACATTGTTGTAGATTTTCCAGAAGTCACGAGTTCCCAATTTTTGTGCTTCGATGCGTTTTTTGGTGGTTTCAGTAAATTCTCTCTTAGCTGTAGCTATTTCTTTCTTACAATTGCTTCAAGCTTCTATATACTTCTGTCTGCTTCAACTGGACTTATGTCGGTTAAATCTGCAGTACGCATGCTGCTTTTGAGCAATGGCAGTTGCGCAAGTAGAAGTAAACCATTAGGGAGAGTGGGACTTGTTATAAAATTTCCGCATGGGAACATGTGCTTCAATTGCCGTTTTGAACCATTCAGTGGTCTCATTTGCGCACTGTTCAGCAGGAAGAGAAAAAATATTTCTTCATAAGGCATCTCTGATGAGATCCCTGATGGCTTCCCAGTCAGACTTTTTATAATATCTCTTTTTTTACCAATGGTTCTTCAGTTTTGGCTCTAGAGTTTATGGGGATTTCGACTATTATCACTACACGATCAGCGTTCCCAAGTAAGCTGTTGACATTCATTATATAATCATCGGGAACTGTGGTCAGAAACAGATCTAGAAGTCATGCGTGTTGTTCTTACTGGTCTGGGAAACGGGTTGGAAACGTAACCATTTGTGATAGGGAGTGAGATATCGCGAAGCTATGTGTTGTGCTGCCCGCTTCGTCTGTGTAAGTAGAGAATCCAAGCCAGTTTCTGTGGTGGACATTAAAATCACCAAATACATGTACTTGTGCGCTAGTGTCGAGGGAGAGTGCTGTGTCTATGCTGTCAGAGACTTTGTTTATTATGATGCTGTCCTGGGTCGAGGAAGAGCGGTAGAGAAAATAAAAGTAGCTAATGTTATGTTGCATGTTTAGTTTAAAGAATATAAAGGCTCGATCGTCCGATTCTAGATTTGTCTCTCTAGTCAAGGGGAAGGTATTGCGAATGTAGACTCCAAGTCCATGCATATGTCAGTCAGAGTCCTTACCACAGAGTGGAAGATATCCAGGCATGTTAAAAGAGTTGGGGGATAGAGGAGTGTAGGTTAGTCTCACTTAGTGCTAAGATATCAGGGGTATTTGTTAAGAGAAATGCTTCAACATCAGCTAGATTAGTTCTAAGCCCACAGATGTTCGTAAATGCAAGCCTCAAGAGAGGAGGCAAATGAATTTGTTTGAACCTAAGCCTGGTTTAAACGTAATTTTTGATTGTACTGTCATCATGTTTTTTTAAAGAGTTTCAGTTCAGGTAAGGGGGAGCTGAACAAGAGGTTATGCAGAATACCAGACATGCAACACAAGTAGACCATCAGCTGACCTTTCATCGACTAGGATTGTGGCCTCAGAAAAACCCACCGGGGATGAGTGCAAGGCCCTTTTCCATGCGCGACATGGCACTACAAACATCCCGAGTTTATAGAACTGCTGATGGAACAGCCGTACTAAGCGCTACCAAAGAGTTAGAGCTCATGTATTACCAGTCGGAAACAGCAGCCAGGAACTGTCAATTCCGTACCTTTAACCGAAGGTCAACCCAATCTAATTGCACAGGCATATGTGACACTCAAGCACTTCCAAATTCCCAGTTTTGAGGAGTGGGATGTGTCGGGAGTGGGAAAAACGGCGTTCATTGCCCTAGACAAGAAACAAAATCTACTACTGAGTGTTTCTGTCGAATCCCTGTGATAGCATCTCATCGCCTGACTAATAGGCAAAGAAGGAGTATGTAAGCATGGCGATAGACAGAACTTATCTACTCCTTAAGCAGTTTAGGTTTGCAAACCGATAATTTGTTAGAGTCACCAACTCTAGGAAGGTTGTCATCCAAAACTGAAGAGGCCTCCCTCCCCTTAGGTTTAGTTTAAGAGTTTTCCTTCTCCTAGACGGATGATCTGGGAGGATCTACTGAGTCCATCAGAACCGAGAGGGTTTGCTCCGCGTCTGTGTCCTAATCCAAGTATGTCTGCGACCCCGCGTGGTTAGTTAATTTTGCTGGGTTAGTTTGTAGAGGTTATATATCTATTGAACACTTACACTCCTCAAAGGGATTTACAGACACTGCTATTTTATTGTTACTGGAAAAAAGAGGTGAGTAAAGCTCATGCAGTGGAAGCAACAATGTTTCTTAGAAAGGAGTTAATGTGGTTTAAGACTTTTTTTCCTTTAGATTTAAAAAAAATTAATTTTATTTATATGTTAGTTTAGGCATAGGATAACCTTACAGTATGAGTAGGTATTAAGAATTGAACTAAGAATTGTTGTGCCCAATCTCTGTATATTTTAGATGACAGAATGGTTCAGATGTAAGTGGAATACAATACGGGTATAACTGGAGGTAAATTTTAAGTCATGGCGTATTCCGTATATATAATTAAATAGATATATGGGCAACCTTTCAGTAGATGCAAATAAATAGAAGTTGTAGGTATTAAGTGTGTTTCTACTATTGAAGGAAGATAATTTCAGCGTTAATTTAAGAGTCGTTGAGTATTTTGCATCACCAGGAGTATCGGTTTAGTTTTGTATTAATCGTTGCCAAAATATCTAGGAAGATACATTGTTATGTAATGTAGATCGCTTTGCATCTGAGTACATACTTTGGCTGGTAAGTACCTAACTGGATAAGAATAAACTCTAATGCATGTCTTAGAGGTAGAAATGTATAGATGTTTAGTGATAGCTATTAAGCGGTCAGCATGTGAAGGTTAAGGGCTGGAAGCTTAAGATTCCACTACAAAGGCGTGTGTAATGTAAGAGTTTTAGTAGCAGCTGGGGGGGGGTAGAGCAGATTGGTAGATTTCAAGAGACGGGATTATTAACTTACAAAATGCAGTAGAGTTTCATTAGGATTTAGAGTTTCAAGTAAAGTTTAGTTTGGAAAAAATGTATTTAACATGCAAGTTAGACAAAGGTAGTCGTCTTGGAGGGAAAGTATATATTGGAGATACATAGATAGCTGTCAGTGGTATTTTTCAGCTATAAGAAAAACAATTAGTATATGGTGATTCGGAATTCGTATTCATAGGCAGTCATTAAGGTCAGGCACAAAGCATTGTACCTATTCAGAACATAGTCCTAGTGACGTAGCTAAGATCACTGTACATTTCAGTTACAAATATAGTGAAAGCTATATTCAGTGGTTTGGTATAGATATTAAGGAGGCCACTTTATTAATACAAGCGATCATATAGTAATTGTAGATATTAAGTATATCACTTAAAGTTCTTCTAACTTCTACAGTAGAAAAATAAATCCTCGTTTGTGTTAAATTCAGAAATTTATCTTGCCTAAGCTATTTCATCACTAGTTTTCGTTAGCATTGGTATTAAACATTTATGCTGGAAGAGAGAATGCGATTGATGTTTTGCTAGTTTAAGGGGAGATACAAATTTAGACTAGACAAGAAAGCTCGCAAGACAACACAAACATAAAGACAATAAATGCATATATAATTAAAATAAAAATACATATATAATTACAAAATAAAAATAAAATAAGAATTTTAAAAGAGAAAAATTAAAAAAGTTTGCATTTGTTAGAATTAAGATCGATTAAAATAAGACTTATCATCTTGGTTTGGACACCTTGACTCCCAGCACGAATAACCACATTTTAGGTGGAAGGATGTAGAGTGATTCCCTTGCCCGGATATTGTACGTATTTGTATCTATTTATAGGAGATAAATTCATCTTTCGTATTTCACGCACATGCGTGTATGATATGTTAATTTTAGTTATTTTTATTTATTTATTTTATTAAATTAAATTAAAACCCTGTTCAACCCTGCTTAGAATACACAGATTCTCTACATGCCTTCAAAAGAACCTTCAGTTGGTCTTCGTCTATCTTGATTGGTTTTCCGGGGCGTCATCGAGATCAAAACTACCGTTTTTGAATGTGGCAAACCAATCTTGAACAATTCCCTCAGCTATAGCGTTTTCTCTGTATACGGCACAAATATGCTTGGTCACTTTACTTGCTTTTTGACCTCGATTAAAGGCGAAAGAAGGTGTCGAAAATGTGATTTTTTTTATCTAGTTGACAATTTATTTAACGATTCTGAAAAACGAGAAAAATTATCTGGGCAAAAAACGACGAACATTATCTTGTAGAACAGAATACATGTTTTCTAATGATATATAACACTTTACACAATATCAAAACATGTTTAAGAACGGAAGTTTTTATGAAACCGATGGAAAATTATTCTAAAATATTAAAAATGATAAAAGTCTGAAAAATCTCCAATTTTTGATGGCTACACACTTTAAATATACATTTTTCTTTTGTCGTTGGAACTACACAACCATCAGTAATTATTATTAAATAATAATTATTAAATTAAAATTTATTATTTATAATTAATATATCCATATTTACTCTGAAATGGAACACGTACATCAAGTCTGTTGCCAAGGTCGCTGGAAAAATGATGGGATCCTTTTACCACTCCAGTAGATATCCCACTGCTGATACAATTCTCTATCTATATAAAAGCCAAGTACGTCCAAGAATGGGGTACTCTTGCTACACCTAGGCAAGACTTGCTAGAAACAGCTTATCTTGCCTTGACAGAGTTCAAAATAGACTTCGTAGCTTAGTAGGGGGATGACCTTTTCTCTTTTTTTGCAACCTCTTTCCCACAGAAGAGACGTTGCGAGCTTGTCTCTGCTGTATCGTTATTTCCATGGCAAGTGCCTATCTGAGCTCCAATCTATCATCCCTCATCATCAAACTTTCACGAGTAACACTCATCTAGCTGAAAACATTGTCAATAACTTTACTCACTATTTATCTGTGCCTGAACCAAAACATAAATTCCATGAACAAAGCTTCTTTCTTAGAACTACAGGCCTGTAGAACTCTGAATACAATTTGGGTGTCTTCAAGTCCAACGTAAACAAATTCTTGATGAACTGTCCCCTTAAGTAATCAAATTTACCAAATTTCTACTAACGATTACTATATTATCCCATTGACTACTTTGCACTCAGTAACTTTTATCCTTGAGTGGCATCCGGGCCTTGATACGTGGCGATCCATATGTAAAAAAATAACATTAATGATTATAAGAGAGAAGGACCGTGAGAGAGAGATAGAAAAGAATGAAAAAAAGAGATTGGTTGCGTGATAGATATACATGGATAGAGTAAATAAATAAATCTTTATATATATATATATATATATATATATATATATATATATATATATATATATATATATATTATATATATATATGGTTTCGTGTGCCATCTACTGCACGATCGGCTCACAAAGGCCACTTCTCGAAAAAGAAAAGATTATTGATGTATATATAGCGAGGATAAAACGAATGTGATTATTTATAGACATAAAAGCCCGAAGGCAATTTTCAGCATGAATAACCAGTGTCTATTGACCGGCTTTGGATTTGAACAATGCTTTTACCGCTGACGTTAAATACGCATGCGTCGTAGCTTTTCCTACAACCGCCATTCCCAGACTTTGCCTGCAATAGCCGACTGCAGCATCTCAAATGAATATCGAATCCAAATCTATCCACTGCTTGCAGTCGACAATTTTAAGATTTTTTTTATACAAAGTAATGATTAAAATATATGCTATTAGGTTTTTTTTATTGCGGTTTATCAACAATTTTCGTGTGATGTGATAACTAGGACTGTGACAACAGAATATTCTTTTCATTGTTTTGACTCTCAAGTATATATCCGACACAGTAAAACACAGTCAATCAACCGAGAACCATATCAGCCTATATAAAAACATATAAGATATTAACGGATGCATACTCAAGAGTCGAAACAATGAAAAGAATATGCTGTTGTCACGACCCTAGTGATAACATTAAGCCATTAAACGTTTTGATATTATATTTCGGATTTTTTTAGATGAGGATTGATAATTTGGATTAATTGGATAATCTGTCCTAGTGTTCTTACTTAAGTTTTAATCACACAATTACGTATCCACATCGACTCATGGCGCACCAGATAAAGTGTTAATTATTAGGTTGGTCCAAAAATAATGTCAATTTTATATACAGGATGTCCCAACAAAATGTATACACTCTTTAAATTATCTCAACTTGCTACATGAATACGCTATGCCACGTTTCCAAGAGATGTTTAGAAATAAAGAATGGCACTTCCGGCAGGATGGAGCACTTCCCTACTATCATCATGACGTAAGAGCATATCTTGATAGTCAACTTCGAAACAGATAGTTAGGACGAAAAGGAAGTATCGAGTACTATCCACGCTCACCGGATTTGACCTCCTCCCCACCAATGAATTTTTCTGTTTTTGGGGGCGGGTGGGGGCATGTAAAACACAGGGTTCACACCACAAAACGAGTTACAATGAATGAGTTGAAAGTAACCATTGAAAGAAGATGTGTCAACATATCAATTGAACTGATAAGGAATGTTTTCGATTCAATCAGTGAGCGTTGTCAGCGGTTCATGTGCCACAATGGGCAATAATTTGAACACTTTCGATAATTAGCTGGTTTTTATATTTGTTCACAGTATTTTGATGTATGAAACTTTTCTTTCTTCTAATAAATGTTGGTTTTATGTTCATTTTAATCTAATAATAATCATTTCAAAGTCATAGTTTAAGTCGTGTTAAAGGTTCAATCCTTAGTAGAGGCGATACTAAGAATATACTTAAGATTTCTTTTTTTTTTAAGAATTCAACGCAGTCATGGCTGACGAAACGAGAGCAATTTACCCCCGTGTATTAAAGTGTTTGGTTCGAAATTCCGAGGTTTTGTTTTGTTTTTTCGTTTTTCTTACTGGGGGGGGGGTCATCGCTTATCATAGATAAGAGTTAATGAGTGTCAGGTGGCCGGTGAAACAACACTGAGATGATCAGTTACGGTGGAACTGGGTAGTGTTTATTTACTTAAAACGACAGCTCAACAGGAACTTGTTTATATTAGACTTGAAAGCATGCATATTGTAGTCAGCTGGAAAGTAGCCTCGGGTATCGCGAGTAGTTTTCGGAAAAAAACTTTTCTCGTGGAATTTACGTTTAGTTTTAGGCACAGATAGATAATAAGCGAGATTGTTAGTAGTTGTTGTAGCTAGACAATATTTTCCACATCCAGATTTTTAAGTTCATCAAGATGCACCTAAAAAGATCGGATGTTACATTGGCCGAGGCATCGTAAATATAACATCTAGGATGAGAATAAATACTATTACAGGTTTCTTAATATATCCGAATTTATTTGTGTTAGATGGATATATTACACTTAATCATGCTTTCAAATATCTTTATATTCAAAGGGAAATAATAATTGTACTCCAAAGTTATCTCCCTTCGCAAGAGACATTAAGAAATTGCGTTATTTGTTCATGGGTTTCACCTGACAGCTATAAATCCAGGAAGACATCGGTTTAATAAACCGTCTCAATTTCATAGCAATTTTTCCAGTTGCAAATTATTAAATAAATTCTTGTATTTTGTTGTCCAGCAATCGTTGGGTTACTGTAAGCCATACAGTATTTCATTGTTGGGCAAATTAGTGATAAAGCTGTCTATTTACACTAAGAGACAATAGTCCATCAAAATATGTGACTGTTACATAATCATCTCTCTCGCCTCATCTCTATCTATCTATCTATAAATATTTCATGTATCCACATAAATTGTCATAAAGTATACTATTTTATGTATCAAATTTCACTTATTACTAGTATACCTGTTGGTCCTTATAGGGTAAGATGAAAAATGTTCAAAATAAAAACTGATTTTGAGAGTATATTGTCTTTTATTGTTTTGAGTAAAGATTTTTTAATGATGAGTGAAAAAAATAAAACTCAGGAAGCCTCTAGAGCACTACCGCAAGCACTAATTAAATTAAGGAGGCCCTACAAAAAGCGTACTAAAACCAAGGTTTTACCTCCTCAGCCCTTAAAAATAAATTATTTTTAATAAATTATTTTTAAGTAAGGCTTGAAAAAAATAAAATGTCAGAATCCACAGGAACGCTACTAAAAGCAGTATATATGGTTTTAAATATGATTATAGTTATATATTGTATATCTATATTTAAATCATTTTTTTTAACTCAACGGGGTTAAATTACATTTATTTGTAAGTAAACCACGTTAAAATGAGTTTAAACAAAACATATTGTTGATCTTGTGTATGCTTTGAATAGCAGCAGTGGCTTATAATATCGGACTTAAGATAAGGCGGCCAAGAAATAGGTAAGCAGACAAAGTTTTTAAAACCTGAAGACAGGATGGACAGTTTAAACGGCCAAGCAAGCAAGCTGATCTGAGTTTTATAATTATAGAGATTCCAAAAATGATCACTACGTGAGTACAGCTCAGTACTAAGTTATGAAAAGATATGGTAATACAACTACAGAGAATCTTCTTTTTTTTACACAGGAATCACCACTTATCAAGGCCCGGAGGCCAATCGAGGATAAGTGTTAATGGGTATACATTAGTCAATGTGATTATAGCGTAGTAAACATAAGTAGTAGGAATTTTGTAAATTGGATTACTTAGGGGGACGGTTCATCAAGAACTTGTTTACGTTGGACTTGAAAACAATCATATTGTAGTCAGCTGGAAAGCATGTAATCGAAAGAGAGTTCCGCAGATCTAAGAAAGAATCTTTGTTCATGAAATCCGCATTTAGGCTTAGGCACAGATAAAGAGTGTGGGAAATATTGATAGTGGTTTTGGATAGACGTGTGTTTTTCATGGAAGTTTGGCAAAGGGGGGGGACCATAAATTGAAGCTCAGCTGAGCACTTGCCATGAAAATGACGATAAAGCAGAGACAGGCTCGCAACGTCTCTTCTGTGGGAAAGAGGTTGCAGGGTAGAGAAAAGGGCATCCTCCAACTAAGCTACGAAGTCTATTTTGTACTCTGTCAAGACAGGATAAGCTGCTTCTAGCAGCTCCTGACTAGATGTGGAAACTACTCCATCCTTGGCCGTACCGAGCTTTTATATAGACAGAGAGTTGCATCAGGAGCGAGATATCTACTGGAGCGGTAGAAGGCTCCCACCATTTTTTCCAGCGACCTTGGCAATGTATTTGATATACGTGTTCCATTTAAGGTCAGGAGTAAAGTTCAAGCCCAGAAGTTTGTCAAAACAGGAAGTCTCCCCAAGACGAGAATCATTCATTTCAACTGCTGCCAGATCGGCATGAGAGTGTAGATTGTGTAGAGATAGAAGCTTGGTTTTAGATGCATTAAAAATAACCAGCCACCTCTTTCCTCATTGTACCACATGATCAAAATCAGAGGAGAGAGAATCGAAGAGAACTTAGTCGTTTTCGGTCTTTGATGTGCTGCCATAGATTAGTGTCGTCAGCATAAATGTCTGCGAATGATGTAAGGATGTGATTTGGAATATCATTTATGTAGATCAGGAAGAAATTAATACTGAGAGCTTCTGATTTCTGCCCATCATCCATTACTCTTATGAACCTATCAGAGAGAAATGATTTAATAATCGAGAAGACATTTCCAGCTATACCATAACTGGGGATCTTGTGAAGTAGTTCTTTATACCATACCTTATCGAAGGCCTTTGGTATGTCAAGACCGATTGCCCTAGAAAGGAAGCCTCCGTCGAGAGATTCGCTAATCCTATGAGATATAACTGTAAGCACGTCTGCTGTAGATCTAGCAGAACGGAAACTATATTGCACGTCACTAAGAAGGTTGTTTTTGCTGAGATGGTTGATTACTTCTCTGTTTATCACGGATTCCAGCAGCTTACTCATGATGCACAGGAGACTTATTGGTCTGTACTGAGAGGGAGATGAGTGATCAACTGAATTCTTGAATACAAGGAATACTGATGAGATTTTCCAAAGTGTTGAGAAGCATTTCTCCTTAAGACAACGCTTAAATAACTTTGTAAGTATGGGCGCTAGTTCTGGTTGAAGCTTTTTGAGCACTATAATGCGAATGCCGTCAGGGCCAATTGCTTTACTGAAATCAAGGATTTTGATTAGCTTGGCAACATCACGTACAGATATCTGTATGTCGCATAACGTGCTTTCAGATACACGAGGAAATACTGAGGGTTGGCGGTCTTGGTCCTAAAGGGTAGAATTAGCTGCAAGATCTTGGCAAAGAGTTTGGCTTTGTCTGATGCTGACGAGATTACCTTAAGTCCATTGATGATAGTTGGGATAGAGCATGCACTTCTGTTCCGGATTCTGTTTGCTATTTGCCAAAACTGATGTGACCCTAGCCACTACTCAGCTACTTTGGACTTGACGAACTGAGCATACAACTCTCTCGCATTCTTTATTACTTTTTACAGAAGTTGCTGGCGGGCCTGAAGGCGGCTTTAGTCTCAGTACATCTATTACGTTGGAAGATCTTCCGTGTTTTATCCTCATAGGCAATCGTCAGGCTAAAATGCATGGAATTCTGTATTATCTTTTTTTTTCATATATACATGTGGTCTTTAGCTAATCAATCAGATTTGATGTTATTCCCGCCCGCGGATTTATATTTTCATTTAAAATACTCTAAGCGCGGACATTTAAGATAAGCTCAACTATTAATTCGACACATTAAAAAAGGCTGCGTCATTCTATGTAAAATAAAACAGGAAATAGAAGTCAGCCGAACCTTGTCTGAATAGAGCTCGGTCATTAGCTGATAAAAACATAAACTCGTGGACGATAACAACGGATCTAATTGGTTAACTTGCTAAATTAAACGCGACCTGCATATATAATAGACCATTTAACACGAGTTTTATATATTTTTGCCTAACGATTCTCTACGGGAATGAAACGCAGAAGCTTCTAAGTAGTTTAATTCTCATATATTTTCATAACTTACTATCTATTTATTTATATAGGTTTATTTCTATTTCTCTATATATCCGTCTCCTATGATATCTTCTTTTTATGCATCGATCGATTGACTGATCCACCCCGTTTCCATTGTTCTTCAATGTTAACTTCAAATAGCAACATGTCGCAGCTGTTCCGACATCCGCCCGTCCTAAATTTCTCCACCAATGGTCGACCATAGCAACTCATGAATATCTAATCCCAACCCATCCACTGCTTCAAGTCGTCAATTTATTTCTGATTTTGAATCTAAAGCAGAGGCGAAAATATTAATATTTAAAAATGATGAAACAATTTCAATTGCTACTGGATTTTCGGAGGGCAATGTTAAATGAATTATTTATTTATTATTTTTTTAGATAGAATATTTAAAAGAATAAAAATAGTGTAAGAAAAGTATAACAATAGTGGATGAATAAAATCCACATTATTAAAGATATTTTTGCCAATAAATCATGATGGAATTGAAATATGCAAAGAACATATGAATTATCGTTGGTTTATCTTTTGTAGTAAATTATTATTATACGGAGATTTTGTGTGATTATACTAAAATTCTTAATTCATCGAAAATTATAAAGCTAGCTAATTATATACACGCGAGGGTCATTTCAGGAGTACTGCATCTCATTTTTTAGCTAAGAAAAGTTAAAGAGCGACCTTTTCTACTTCAGAATTTATGTTTCTACATAGTCACCACCATTCTCAATACACTTTTGCCAGGAATTCAATGACGCATCTCTGCTTCTGACAGGAGTTGCTTTCTTATTCTCTCACCGTCAATATCTGCAACAGAGAGATGAAACTAAAGTCATAAATGCATAAATTCAGCCATCATAACAATGAATTTGCAATCTCCTCTGATCCATTTGGGCGGAATGAAAATAGAAGGCATTATTTTGGAACACCTCTCGTATATCTCTACTTATATATAAAAGGAACTTTGTGTGTGTGAGAGAGTTCGTTCCATATGGACTCAGAAACGACTCGTAAGTTACACTCCAGCGACCAAAGTGAAGAATTAGTCTACGATCACATTTTTTTTTTTTTGCTTTTATATTTTTGTCTTATTTTTTTAAATCATTATTTAGGCGAACCCCTTATATTTTATTACTGTCTTAAACGTGTTTCACTATCATGATTGAATATATCGTCCTACAATATTGATTTGCGATTTGAACGAAAAATAACCACCGTTGAAATCATGTACTCGTGTTTTCTTCAGTATATAGAAATAAATGCGTCAAATAGGTTGAATTTCATTTGCAGCGCAAATTGATTGGATAGATAGTTTCAAAGAGATGTTGACCGTAGCATCCAAATTCTTTGTAGATGATACTATCCCCAACGGTTATGCTGATACACCGATTGGCAAAGAAGTATCATATTAGCAAGTCAAATCAAATTTAAAGGCAAAATGTAATAAAATGCAAACCAACCATGCATAAAAGTCAGTTAAAAATATTTACATCTATATAAATAGTTGAAATGTTTGTCTAATGATACGTCTTTATCGCGGGACACAATCTCTAGCTGTGTTTGAAAACTGATCATTAACGCGACATTAAAGGTGGACTAATTAATAAATGAATGCACTTGAAACGTTTAAGGATATGTTGCAGTTTCATCTCATACAAAATTTGATTCGGCTTTGTATGCAGTGTTTCGTAGTTATGGTATGGGTCAATTACTTTCACGTCACCTGCAAAAGCAAAAAAAAAAAAATATCTCGTTAATAACACCAGGTTGATTGAATTTACATTTATATTATTACGATTATTCTTTGTGTCTGGATGTTTTTCGCACAGCTTTATTTCTAGTAAGTAGTACTAAGTAGAAAAGCTGCAGTTTAAGAACACTTAAATATCTACTTATAATGCCTGCGTGTGTATATGAGAGAGAGAAAGAATTCCCTATGGACTCGGAAACGGCTGAGCCGACTTTTTTGAAATTTCACACCCATGTACCTTCTGTGCCCGGGCGTGTTCTTAGAATGGTTTTGTATCGAAATACCTCCGAACAGTATTGAAAATCAATAATCGAAGAAATCCCATTAAAGATAAGAACAGTTAATTTTTTTTACAAAAGTTAACACTTTTATTCAGCCTAACAGTAAAAGCAAAAGATCCCGGCGTATAAAATCAACAGTAGGTTCTTTGATAAATCAGCGTCACGTTCAAAATGAAAGTTTCTATTTAGAGCACAACTAAACCATAATGCTTGGCTTTTGCATTTTAAATTTTAATTCAAGTTATTAAATAAAAATATTTTCATAAAATCAACAGAAGGGTTTCTAAATTGCAACGTAGACTAGAATTAATTGTGGATTAAGTCACTGCCGGGTGTGAAGCTTCCTTTTAGTGCACCGCGGTGGGCTTCTGACTAGTGCAAGCAATCGGTTGATTTGATTGACGAATGAGCGATTTCACTGATTTCATTAACAATAAAAGTATTTAAAGTTTGGAACAATCGCTACTCCTCATTTAATTCCGAGTAACGTCAGGACTCCTTGCTAGTTTATAATAGAATTGTCCGTAACTTCTAAGTAAGTCTATTGAAGGTTGAATGTTTAAGTCTTAGTATTTCCAGACTAAAACACAAATACGGATTACATAATATTTCTACCAGGTTGGCTGACGAAACGACAAACAGCTACTTTGGTGGCTTAAAAAATTCCGTGTTCAAAATAAAGATTCCCGAGTTAAAAAAAAACGCATCTGAAGAATGTCGGGTGTTTTATCGGTCGAAACATTGTGAGAATAGCATCCAATATAATAGTAATCCAAATAATACCAATTATTTGCCCTGTACTAAAAAGAAAAATTCAAAAATATTGCATTCGAAGTTATAAAAGCTTAAAATTCTTCTCTTCGAAAAAATTAAGCTCGGATTTCAGATGTGCCTGAAGATCGCTGCTAACGCCTACTGGATTCATTATCTTATTCATCAACAAAGAACATACAATTAACTAATTGCGTCGGAGCGCGAATTTAATTATTTTGATTTTCGTTATTCATTCGATTTGCGAATTGAATTGTGTGTATTTTTTCCTGTCGAGTAAAATAATTGAAGCTTCCTAATTGAAATTAGAGTATTTAGAAAAGTCGAATTAAAATCTTTCTCTCTGTGTTAAACAGCACTCAAGCAATTAATTTAAAAAGAATTAGATCTTTACATCATTTTTCATTCATATGTATATCTGGAATTATTTATATATTTATATAAGTTTCTATAAATCTCTTTGTATATTTCGGTGGTTTTATTAACTATCTATCTATCTACATATCACAGTTTGTTATACATCAGCCTCTATCTTTATCTCTCTCTCTCTCTCTCTCTCACTCTCATATATATATATATATATATATATATATATATATATATATATAACTACTTAATTTACTCACATAAAATTAATATACGAAAGTATAGATTTATGCGTAAACTTTAAATATTTACTTCAAAAGTGCTCAATACGTAGGTAGAGCTAGTTAATGAGTTATAATATATATATGGCGATTAAACTACACTGAATATTCCGCGTTTTATCCACTATAGGAGTTTTCAGGCTTATGCGCATAAGCCTGAAGAGTCCTAGAGTGGATGAAACGCGAAATATTCAGTGTAGCTTAATCGCCATATATATATATATATATATATATATATATATATATATATATATATAAATATATATATATATATATAAATGTTACATTACCTGAAAGTACTTAGTTGTTTAAACTTCTCATCTTAACGTTCGTAGGGAACATGAGTTTGAACAGATACATTGAGGGTCTTATCAAGGCTGCTGCAAAGTACGTGGGCTTTCTCTACCGTGCTAGAAGGTTACTTACGCTTGAGACCGTCCTGTGTCTCTGCAGGGCCATTGTTCACCTATGTATGGAGTATTGTTGCCATATTTGGGCTGATTGGTGCAGCTGCTACTAGTCTCCCACTCTTAGATAGGTTTCAAAAGGGAGTGGCCAACCTAATAGGTCCTGCACTGCCAGCTAGGTTTAACCTCTGTGCCATCGACGAAATGTTGCGTCCCTCTGCTTGCTTCACAAGTATTTCGACGAACCACAAGCTCTTATACTCCCTCGACACAAAACCCCCGACACACCCGACACGCAGTAAAATCCCACTCTTACACAGTAGAGATCCCGGGATATTAGAGAGCCTTCTACTATAATAGTTTCTTCCCCAGAGCTGCTAGACTTCGGAATTACCTTCCGGGTCCTTGCTTCTCTGACTGTACTGATATGCAGACGTTCAAGTGTAATGTAAACAGACATCTTGCTGCTCAACTCCCTACATAGTATCCCTGCAAATTATGTCCCAGTTAGTATCCTCCTACATCAAAGTGAACTGTGCCTTGTTTAGGGTGAAAAGGCAATAAACAAACTAATTAAATAAGTTAAAATATACTGAACTAAAAACACCAATATCAGTTCAAAGGTGTTCAATGCATATGTAGAGCTTTGATCCCGACGTGGATCAATCTACGTTTCGACGACGTTAATAGTCTTGTTAGATAAATATGTTTATTATATGTGTATTATCTGTATGTAAAGGATTCACTCATAAACTAATTATAAAGTTTGAAACACAACTGTTAAGCATAAGTGAGCTATACTTAAATTTAGTTTCATGCAAAGGAAATAAAAAGAACATTTTGTAAAAATTCCTATGCCTTCAAATTTTGTGAAATCTTAGCAACGGGGAATATATACATTAATAAGTAAATATTCTATGAATTCTAGTTTCTTTGGAGCATTTAAAATAAGATGGGGTTTACGAGAAGGGTTTCCATAAGTAATACCCCTTACATATTAATAGGTTTTCTCTAAAAGTTTGGAGAACATTTTTCTAGAACATCCCAGGTTGGTTGTCCGACCACGACGTAACTTCGGAAATCACGACTGCATACTCTGGAAAACGCCTTTCTTAAAAAGAAATCAACTTAAAGGCTTGGAATTGGTAAAAATTGGAGGGTGCACATCAAGTGAGTGGGAGAGGGGAATGCATAGCCACACGCCTATGTTTCTAATATGGTGACATGCGCGTTGTGAATCAATGAGTTTTCTTGCAGGAGGAGGATACATTTTTTCCAAGTACTCTAACTACTGCGGCACGGATCCTTGCGGGTTATCAATTGTAAAATGTAATATTCTCCTGGAGGTTTAAGGTTCAATTCTCAGTATTGGCGACCGAAAAATACAATTGCAAATTACTTGGGATCTCTATCCAGCATGTTATCTCCGTGAAATAAATAAAGGATTCCGTTCGAAATTCCATTCAAATTCCCGAGTTCGACAAAAACATTTCCGGGTTCGACAAGATACACCCGAAGAAGGTCATAGGTTACATCGACCGAAACGTTGTGAAAATGACACTCAAGGTTAGAACAATAATCCGATGAATCAAAAAAAATATTATAAAGAAGCAAAACCATTTACTATTTTAAACAAGTAAACATAAACTTAAGGGAATATTTTTTTCATTTTATGTTCGATTCGTATTTTAAAAGTATTTCCTAAATAGTTAAATATTAAATAAGTCGGAAAAACAAAAGTGTTTTTTACCAAGATTTTTAACGAACAAAACAAAGACAAAAAAATTGCCATGCCTAAATTTGTCGTACTGTAATTCGTCATTCCTTAATTTGTTGTGCATAAATTTGTCCTTTCCTTGTTCCAGTTCGTTGGACTCGTTGATCTAGTTGTTGATTGGTAACGCATTAATTCATTTAATTGATCGCTTCCCATTCTGATGGCGATTATCGTTTCATCTAGCTGAAAAATTCTTTATGTCCTATCTTTGGATGTCCCCGGACATTGATAAACAGTAACCCATTAATCATGGACCCTCCCGTCGATTTTTACGAATAGGATTCTTGCAACTTCGCCGATTGAACTCTGTGTGGGAGTCATAGTTTGCATGAATCTCTAACAATTTACTGCTTTGATATCTCAATAGAATATAGATTTCTATTCCAGTAGTTTCTTTCCAAGAATTGCAGGCTTGTGTAACTCTCGCTCTACTATTATTTTTCCTCTTTCTATACCCTTGGTATATTCAAGACTACAGCCAATAGATACCTTGGCGATAATCATTGTAGTTCTTGGCAGTTCCTTACATAAAGAGGCTTCATATCTTGTCTGAAGCGATTTTCATGAAAAAAATCTTTATTTTAAAACTTTATTTCACTGTAGATTAAATTTAAATCAAACGAGTTCACAATCTTTTACGGTATCTATCAGGCCAGCGGCATACACCTACATAATGCTTGTTTATTAAAAACCTAACACTGTCTGTGCGCTGGGCATTTAGCTAGTATAATGAAATTAATATACAGACACCATTTTGCAAAAGAGAAAGATTATAGGACGTTACACAAAGAATGCAACGGGAACAAAGTAGTCAGTGTAGAAAAGGGTAGGCGAATATTTTTATCTGAAAAGCAAATCTCTATTTCCAATGACAAATCGATTTGATTAAGGCCGGGCATTTTTCTTCTTTGTTTGTTTGTTTTTTTTTTGTTTTTTTTTTAGCGCTCGTTTTGAAATCTCAAATCATGGCCGGCCATATTGAATCGCTGCATATCTCGCTTCTTTTACATTTCGCCATTTCTATTTTTGCTCTGTTTTTTACGGCCCGCAGTCTTGCAAATTGTTTTAAATAAATATTGATCGAAGAGAACTTTAAATAGCGAAGAAAATCGGGTTCACAATGGTAAAATGTCACCGGCGAATCGCTTCTTTCGTTGGATTTTCGTTGAGCAGTCAATATTTACTTGCCTCCCGTTGATGGCCAAAGTTACACAGAAAGTCGTTTTTTTTTTATTTAAATATAATCTCACCTGCTCTCAAAAAGGGTAATTTCTTGTGACCCATCACCAAAAAAAAAAATTGTTCAATTATTTTTACACTAACACAGAACAAAACAGATGAACTATAATATCAGAACAGATACTACGGTTTCGTTTTTATTCCAGCCAAAAAGCAAAACAGTAGAGGAGTCATTTATTATTCTTTTTTATCTTTTTTTTTTTAATTTTCTTATCATTTTCTCCTAGTTTGTGACGGGGCATCCTACCGTATGCCAGTTATTCACCCCTGTTTTATCCTTTCCAATAGATCGTTTTACGATTCCAACCGTTCCTTAAAGTGCATTTTTTTGTATTTTTCTGGCACTTGGTTCACCGGGTATATTTGCTAAGTAGTTATTGAAATTCTTTTTTATGAGTTCAATTGCTCATATAATTATTGGAATGATGGAGTTCTTCCCAAGATTCCAGTTTTTTTTTCATGTCATGTATGAGATATTGGTAGTATGTTATCTTTTCCCTCTCAGCTTTGTTTTACCCAGCATCATTGGAGACATTAACTTCTACTAAGGTTGCTTCTTTCTCTGTCTTGTCTCATATCACTACGTCAGGTTTTATGGCTCTATTTTCCAGGTACGTAGCTGCAGAAATTGCATAGTTATAATCGAAGTTATTTCCAACTGTTCTTTCTCTTAGATTCGATATTAAAGTTTTTACGGATAGTCTAGTGGAGATATTGTCCCACTCCACTGGGCCGCATTGTATAGCAGCCGTCCCCTAGTGTAACCTTAAAATTGGATGCCGATTTTTTTTTTGCTTTATTTTACTGCAGTCAAAATTCTCAGAAATCAAGGGGCTCACGACCTGGAGCTAACACTTGACCTCTATGTAAAATACATAGACATTCGAATTTTCTATTAAAGTTTTTATCTCTCAAACACTGAGTTAATAAAAAAATTGAGAACATAATTTTCTTCTCCCCAATTAATCATTTCCATATGTTGTAGTATATCTTTTGTTTTTGTTTCTTGGTCTTATTGGATTCAAGGACAAGAATTTATTTAGTCTGGTGGAGTATCCAGCTTTGTGCTATTACTTGAGGTAAGGTGCATCATTCCTCGTAAAAGCTAATGTGCGTTAGCCATAAAAAGGAGTACTTACTTGGGCAGCGAATACTATGTGATTTTGAATATTTTGCCAGGGTTTTCTTCTTGAGAAGAAGTATCCTCATGCCAGGCTGTTCTGGCAAATATTTTGCCAGGGTTTTCTTCTTGAGAAGAAGTATCCTCATGCCAGGCTGTTCTGGCAAATATTTTGCCAGGGTTTTCTTCTTGAGAAGAAGTATCCTCATGCCAGGCTGTTCTGGCAAATATTTTGCCAGGGTTTTCTTCTTGAGAAGAAGTATCCCCATGCCAGGCTGTTCTGGCAAATATTTTGCCAGGGTTTTCTTCTTGAGAAGAAGTATCCTCATGCCAGGCTGTTCTGGCAAATATTTTGCCAGGGTTTTCTTCTTGAGAAGAAGTATCCCCATGCGAGGCTGTTCTGGCAAATATTTTGCCAGGGTTTTCTTCTTGAGAAGAAGTATCCTCATGCCAGGCTGTTCTGGCAAATATTTTGCCAGGGTTTTCTTCTTGAGAAGAAGTATCCCCATGCGAGGCTGTTCTGGCAAATATTTTGCCAGGGTTTTCTTCTTGAGAAGAAGTATCCTCATGCCAGGCTGTTCTGGCAAATATTTTGCCAGGGTTTTCTTCTTGAGAAGAAGTATCCTCATGCCAGGCTGTTCTGGCAAATATTTTGCCAGGGTTTTCTTCTTGAGAAGAAGTATCCTCATGCCAGGCTGTTCTGGCAAATATTTTGCCAGGGTTTTCTTCTTGAGAAGAAGTATCCTCATGCCAGGCTGTTTTGGCAAATATTTTGCCAGGGTTTTCCTCTTGAGAAGAAGTATCCCCATGCCAGGCTGTTCTGGCAAATCGTTGTACAGAGAGGCCTTAGAAACTCGAGGATAATATCTAGTAGGCATTCAAGTTCTTTCCTGGATGCCAGTTTTCCTGCGTTTGTGAAGCCGAAGGTTGAAGATTATTATTAAGAAGATGAAGAAATGAAAAATGTAAACAACAGAGACAAAACAAGTACGTGAAACCATGTGGAATTTAGATTTTTACTAGACTACTCGTGACCCGTCGGGTCAGTATGTTATATTTGCTATGGAATTCATGTATGAGCGTGACACTTGTGACGTAAAGAAAATAGTTTTTTTTTTGACATAATAGAAACATTTCTATGAAAGTATATTAAAATGAAAAATCACGGACGGATCACTCAAACATGAAAAAAAAATCCTCCCTATTCGTGTAAAGTTACCTATTTTTTCGAATAATCGCTACAAAATGGAAAATTAAACATGATTTTCCTACGAATCGAACGCCGACGAAAGTTATTTAGCAGCAAAAACGCACATGAACCTACTGATGAGAAATATAAGAATGAAAAACCCATATTGGAATCCTTCAAGCAAGTTATAGAAACTTAAAATCTAAAACAAAAAAACGTAATAATTAATAAAACCTGAAGCAAAAAAATAAAACCTAAATAAATAAGATAAAATAAAATAAAACTAATATTGAAACAGATTAGTAAATGTGTCAAACAAATTCGCCGTTCTCACACAACTATTTTGTATGTAGAAATGTAAACAAAAAATAAAAAAAGAAGGAAGGATTAAGGAAGAAAGGAAAAGAGACTGATAGAGAGTAGTAGTAGTAGTAGTAGTAGTAGTAGTAGTAGTAGTAGTTGTCTTGGCTTTACTACAATTGTTCTCATGTTTGTCAACGGGTTAAAGTTGTTTAGTTGTAAGAAAATAGCGACAGATAGTTGCAAAACACCCCCACTCGTCCCATGTTTAATAATAATTTCGAAATAATAATATTTCAGTGCGCAAGTCAAAATCTGCAAAAGAAGCGATTTGTGTTTATTTGTTTACGTCGTTATGGGTTAATGTTTATGCGCGCATGCGCAACCAGATGTTGTAAACTGGAAAGTGGGTTAAATCACTCGTTACACGGTCATTTGAGTTTTATAATTATATAAATTGTCTTACGAGCGTTGTAGAGAAGAGGGCCAAATACTATTACGTAAATAGTGCATACGATGATCACTGAAACGTAAGGCGTAAAAATCAAACAGACACTATATTTCTTGTCATCTTATTGGAATCGTGAAGCGGAGAACCAAATTAATAGTGTTGAGACGATCTAAATTTTTTACGGATTCTGATACAATTACCGATTCTATTCTAAATTCCCGACACCAGTACAAGTATCGATTCCGATTCTATTAAAATTTCTAAATATTTAACTGGAGATTTAATGCTTTTTAAAAATGTTTAAAAGATAGCCCCCCCCCCATGTAATGTCCGTGTATATTTTGCAAAACGAAAAAATACACCTGGGAGAGGGCTTATATTACAAGAGTAGATGTTTTTAAATATTTTTCACAAATGTTTTACTTGTAATTGATTGAAAATTGTGAGAAAAAAATTTTTTTAACACAAAATCGATTTGCATTTGTTTGTCGTTAATACTTTTTGAAATTTTCACAAATAATTAAAGATTGGTATGCGAAATAAGAAAGCAGTGTAGAAACAGAATAGCTAACAAAATCCATCTTCATGTCAAGAATGAGTTTCTACATATTAATGTTACTATTTAGATTACCATTCTTAACATAGGGAGAGGCTCTGTCAACTATTCTCTCTCTGTGAAAGATTGTCTATATTTTTCTCACAATTATAGCGATTTGACTGGTTATTAAATCGATTTGCTTTACTTTCAAAAATAAATAAATAATTAAATAATAATAATAATAATAATAATAATAATAATAATAATAATAATAATAATCTCGCTAAATGATTACGTGGCGGAAAAATAAACAATTATTTTAGAATTTCGAGTAAAAACATCAGTTTCGTATATAAATGTAACTTAAAATGATGATCGTTTCCAGCCCATTCTACCATTTTAGGGATATTCATTAAATTTTGTATCACTACTATGATCTAATCTAATTGCTCGAATATCGAAAATTAAACAAAATACTGGTATAACATAAGGTTTTCTTACTAGCGTTGATATTTATTTGATGTGTTTTTATCAGCATTTGGTTTAATTTTCGATTTAAAGCGGTTATCAAGGTGACTCGTGCTTATGGTTTATTAGCAGTCGTTTCTTGTTCTAACTTAAAATAGAGGTCACTAGGTATATCCTGTATGTATGTATGTTTGTATGTCTTGCAAAAACGTTCGAGAGTTTTCCTTCTTTTTTTTTTTTTGCTCAACCAACACCCTTACACACACCTCCACTTTCTTTTCCACCTTCGCGTCACGAGTTCGAGCCTGCCTCCCTTCTACCACTTTTTTTTTTTGCTCAACACACACCTACAAACACCCGGGCAACGCCGGACACCCAGGCTAGTCCATAATAGCAATCTCATCTGTCTGTTTAAATATATGCATGTATGCATTATGTACTATGTATGTATGCCTAAAAATTTCGACAGAGGCGACGGATTTTCACGAAATTGGTATTTTTCAAAAGCTCGACACTTCGGATGATAAATATCGAAAAATTGGCTTAAAACATTTCTTTACCATAAACTGGGCACTTTTCTACGAGGTATGGTCGCTTTTTTCGCCGATATTTTCAAAAGTCATCGCCTCTTTTCGATTGTCTAGATTTAATTTAAATCTACATCATTTCCGGTTTTGCGAAGGGCGTAACAGCTAATGCGTCACGCTTTTCCCCCTTTCTTTTCCTCCTTCATGGTACGGGTTCGAGCCTACCAGCCTACTACAACTTTTTTTTTGCGCTCGCATTTTCTTTCTTATTTTTGGCTCAACCAACACCCTTACACACAACTCCATTTTCTTTCCCGCTTTCGCGTCACGGGTTTGAGCCTGCCTGACTACTACAACATTTTTTCTCAAAACACGCCTACAATCACCTTCATAATATAAATGGCAAAAATCTATTTAAATATATGTATGTATGTATGTTTGTATGTCTCGCAAAAACTTTCAGACAGAGGCGACAAATTTTCAGGAGATCGGTATCATTTTGAAGCTCGCCTCTTCGGACGACAAATATCGAAAAAATGGCTTAAAACATTAATTCCTTCACCCTCAATTGGACACTTTCCTACAGAAAGTGATAGCAAAATTCGTTCCCTCTTGACAATTGAGCCATACGCGCATGTGCAAAAAAATTCTTTCTTGAATTAGTTTAAATATCAGAAAAACTTACCTATTTTTGCTCACACGGTCATAGACCAGTCGTTATAGCAGAAGCGTCATTATCTTAAGATTACACGTTCGAACCGAAATGTCAGATATATATATATTTTTCGATTTTTAAAGTTGTAATATTGAAACAGTGTTATTTATGTCATTTTTAGTTCGCTTTATTTTTTTTATTTTTCCCTCACGTTCGCTGTTTTTTATTGTTTTTGTTTTTCCGATTTTTTAAAAGAAGTTTTAACATCTTTCGCTTATTCTTTATTTTGCATTTTGTTTTAATTTACCCCCCCCCACTCACACACACCTCACCACACTCGGGCAACGCCGGGTACCCCCGCTAGTATAAATGATACTTTATATACTTAATATACAATTATATCTCATAAGATTAGCAAATCTCTCGACGGAGGCCACATTTCTAGGGCAATTGCTCTTGACATATCTAAGGCCTTTGATAGGGTATGGCATAAAGGTTTACTTCATAAGATCTCTAGCTATGGTATAGCTGGAAATGTCTTCTCAATTATTAAATTATTTCTTTCTGATAGGTTCATAAGAGTAGTAGTTGAGGGGCAAAAATCAGAAGCTCACAGTATTAATGCCGGTGTCCCTCAGGGGTCCATCCTGGGCCCAACTCTTTTCCTGATCTACATTAATGATCTTCCAAATCACATCCTTACATCATTTGTAGACATTTATGCTGATTACACTACTATTTATGGTAGCACATCTAAGACAGTAAACGACCAAGTTCTCTCCAATTCTCTCTCCTCTGATCTTGAGCACGTAGTACAATGGGGAAAGGAGTGGCTGGTTACTTTTAATGCATCTAAAACCAAGCTTCTCTCTTTACATCATCAACATTCTGATCCACATCTGGCATCAATTAAAATGAATGGCTCTCGTCTTCAGGAGGCCTCAAGTTTTGACAAGCTTCTGGGCTTGACCTTTACTCCTGATCTTAAATGGAACACGTATATCAAATCTGTTGCCAAGGCCGCTGGAAAAATGGCGGGATCTTTCTATCGATCCGGTAAATATCTCACTGCTGATGCTATTCTCTATCTATATAAGAGCCAGGTACGTCCAAGGATGGAATATTGTTGCCACATCTGGGCAGGAGCTGCTAGAAAGGACTTGGCCTGCCTTGATAGAGTTCAAAATAGACTTCGTAGCCTCGTAGGGGATGTCTTTTTCTCTTCCTTGCAACCTCTATCTCACAGAAGAGATGTTGCGAGTTTGTCTCTGATGTATCGTTATTTTCATGGAAAGTGTTCAACTGAGCTTCAATCTATGGTTCCCCTCGCCAAACTTTCACAAGAAACATTCGTCTAGCTGTACACACTATTAATAATTCCCCCCACTCTTTATCTGTGCCTAAACCTAAACGTAGATTCCATGAACAAAGCTTATTTCTTAGAACTACACGCCTGTGGAATTGTCTTCCGTTTTCCTGCTTTCTGGCTGACTACAATATGGTTGTCTTCAAGTCTAACGTAAATAAGTTCTTGATGAGCCGTTCTATATAAGTTATCAAATTTACCAAATTTTCATTACTAATGATTACTATATTGTCCAATGTCTACTGTACACTCTTTAACCCTTATCCTTGAGTGGCCTCTTGGCCTTGATAAGTGGTGATGCCTATGTAAAAAAAAAAAAATGATTTACCATTTTAACAGGGAAACAGTGTCAAGCCATCGTGCTGTTTACCATTCCCTTTGTTCGAGAATGAACGGGATGCTAGCGGTGTATGGAGTTCGTCGTTCAATATCATTGAAAGCCCCACGGAATCTGCCGGCGCTCTTTCATTTTGACTCTATTTGACGACAAACAATGCATATTCATAGATGGATGTAAGAGACTACTATTTGTCAGGCAGCAAAATCGCATCTTTCACTGTTGTGGTTCCATAGATGTCGGAAAGCCTTCTTCCCTAATAGTTTAATCGCTCGGACTGCTAGACTTTGGAATTCCATCCCCGTTTCCTGCATCTCTGACTGTACTAACATGCAAAAGTTTGAATGTAATGTAAGGACATTTCGCTGTTGTACTCCCACAGCCTTCTAGCAGCGTCTTACGTCTCAAAAGGTGATATGGAGTGTAAAGAGTTAAAGAAACTGCACTTCAAATAATCGATGATACCAATGCACATTGCCCTTTGTTATGAGAGTGACGGTGCTTATTGGCGTAGATTGGATTAAAGTTAAACGCTTAGCTTTGGAGAAGCTATGTACTCTTTGAGTGCAGTTCAAATAAGTGTTGGTAGTTGTATTGTTTTAACGGATATCTAAGGCGCCAAACGTCTTAAAGATTGGTACGATAGATTACAGTCGTATTATTTTTAGGAAGATGGATATTCAATATTGTCTGATAAGCAGTATTAAGACACGTGATGATATCTATTTTCGCTAAGAAACGGAGTGAATGAGAATCGTTATAAATTAGAAAAAAGGATGAGGTATAAAAAAGAAAGATGGGAAATAACAACTAATGAAAGAAATAAAAGACGAAAGGGAGATAGTAGGAAAATGATATATTTATTTAAAAATGCTATAAAGACCGAAAAAGAAAAAAAAGAATCAAAATGAGGTACTATTGAAATAAAACAAATGAGAGACAAGTAGAGAAGAAAGAAAAAGAAGAAATAGTGAGAGAAAGAGAGAAAAAAGAAAAGAAATAAAGAGTAAAGAAAAAAAAGAAAAATAGAGAAGAAAAGAGAGAAGAAAAAAGAGAAGAAAAAAGAGAGATGAAAAAAGAGAAGAAAAAGAGAGAAAAGAAAAGAGAGCAGAAAAGAGAGAAGAAGAAAAAGAAAAGAAATAAAGAGAGAAGAAAAAAGAGAGAAGAGAAAAGAGAGAAGAAAAGAGTGAAAAAAGAGAGAAGAAAGAAAAGAGTGAAAAAAGAGAGTAGAAAGAAAAGAGAGAAAAAAAGAAAAGAAAGGGAGATGAAAAAGAAAAAAGGAAGAGAGAAAGAATTTAAAAGAAAATGTAAAAGTGGGGGATCAACAAAATGAAAGAAAAATGAAATATAAAAACGATATGCAAATGACTCGAGAAAGACGAATGAGGAAAGAAAGAAAGAAAGAAAAAAGAAGGAAAAGGATATTAAAAAATGATGAAAAAGAAAAAAGAAGAAAGAAAAGAAAATGTGAAAGTGAAAGACGAGCAAAAAGAAAAAGAATGAAATATAAAACTGATATAAAAATAAATAGGAAAAAAGTAAAGAACGAAACAGAAAAAAATATGGCGACTCATTCGTAAATAATAACGAGACAAAACGTTACAATTCCGAATAGTTAACAATTCCGAATAGTTAACAATTCCGAATAGTTAACAATTCCGAATAGTTAACAATTCCGAATAGTTAACAATATTGTGCAGAAAATATACAATATAAGCAAGAAATAGGTCAAAGGAGTGGATTGTTCTTAATTTAGTCGTAAATTGACTAACTGCAAGTCAATACTTCTACAACTTCTTAGACCTTTGTTCGTCAGACAAGTCCAAATCTTGTAGGAACATAATTACTATCACAAGAGATGATGATGATGATGATCATCATCATCAGCAGCAGCAGCAGCAATAGCAGCAACAGCAGCAGCAGAAGCAATAACAGAACAGCAGCAGTCTGTCCAAGTAGTAACGGATCTTTTTTACTCTGTCACGTCATTTCGTTTTATCAACCATCCCGTCGTCAGGTGGTTCTCCATAGTGTAACGTAACGCAGACGTGCTTATGTAAATGCATGTCAACTAACGTCACCGGTATGGAAAAATAAACACTTTAAAAAGAGGACCACTTTAGAGACAAAAAGAACGTTCACGATTACGTTAGGAGCGTGAATGACGCTCGAGAAGATGATCACGTGAGAGACGTCCCCGCTTTAACGAGCGATTGAGGAAATAAATGTCGTTCTATGAACAGAAAAAAGAAAAAAGCGAGTTGAAGTCCTTTTCTAATCTTTGACCATTTTGCGACTGAGGTTACAACGCGTTGGTTTCCGTGTGTAATTGTGTACAGCGGTACAATAGGTACAATGTTTGTCCTCTAATATAATCAAGTCATGTGCGATTTCTACACTAAATTACGTCATATATTTAAAGAAGAGACTGAGACTAGTAATATCAAGTACGCAAAACCGTTCTTATAGAATATTTTCAAAAATAACACGTAGTTCTTTATTTTATTTCCAATTTTTTGACATGAGTATCGCTAATTTGTGCTATTTTGATGATTCGAACTACTGGTCTCACCTTTATGTTATTTCCGCAACATTTTGGTCGACGTAATTATAAACTTCACCAGTAACATAAAAGATAATGGAGTTCAGTATTAGTGCTTAATTGGATTAAAATAGTCTATAAATATTTCATTGACGTGCAAAGAATTTTTTCAGAGCAGGTGCTCAAATGAAAAAAAAAAAACGGCAAAAATAATGATCACTGTCTAGGTGGAGCATAAGCCTAAAATACATCCCTCTGAAAAGCGCACTTTTAAAACAGGCGTAAAAGGCCCAGGTTCTTGAGCACCCCTACCCCATCTGCAAGCCTCTGAAGTATTTGAACCCAGTATTACAGATACCATAATCTGTGCAGTTTATCTTTTTGACTGATGACACACATATTCGTATGTGTTTAATATATTTCTTCTGTATTTAATTAATATACAAGAATGCGATGATTTAAGTGACTTAAACGATCGCATTCTTGTATACTAATTAAATACAGAAGAAATTTTTAACAAAATAATTAATGAGTTTTCCAAAAGAATTGGTGTGATTTTCAAAATAATGGTATCTTCTAGATAAGGAAGAGATTTATTAATATCTTTCCTCGCACGGTCGGCAAAGAATGTTTCAAAAAGGAAATCGACTAGACAATTGAACTTTTTCTAATATAGAGATTTATTTTCGGAACAAATTTAATAAAATTAAATATAACAAAAGTATAAAATATTTTAAGAAACGATAACATGCATCAATTCTCAAATAATAGGTATATATATGTATATATATATATATATACATATATATATATATATATATATATATATATATCGATTGATAGAAAGAATAAGAAAAAATTGATAGAAAGAATAAGAAAAAATAAACCGTAAAGTTACATAGGAACTTTATTACATTATCAAGGCAGTAAGGGTTACAGAAAGAGGAATATATATATATATATATATATATATATATATATATATATATATATATATATATATATATATATATATAGTAAGTTATAATATATATATGGCGATTAAGCTACACTGAATATTCCGCGTTTCATCCACTCTAGGACTTATGCGCATAAGCCTGAAGAGTCCTAGAGTGGATGAAACGCGGAATATTCAGTGTAGCTTTATCGCAATATATATTTTATAACTTACTAACTAGCTCTACCTACGTATTGAGCACTTTGAAGTAAATTATTAAAGTTTACGCATAAATTTATACTTTCGTAAATTAATTTTATGTGAATAAATGAAGTATATATATACAATACAAAAATGCAACCATGAAAAATAATATGGTTAAGCTTAAACATAGAAAAGTAAAGGACTAGTTGTAAAAACTGGAAAAAAAACTTTAAAATATAAATTCATCAGTTAAAATATTGCCGCATTAAGAATTGATTATATAATGTTATAAATTAAGTTAAAAAATTCTTAATGCTGAAATTTTTTAAGTTATAAATTTATTATATTCTTATTAGAATATCCTGTATTTTTCTTTTCTGATTTTAACAACTTGTCCTTTACTTTTCCATGTTTAAGCTTAACCATATTACTTTTCATGGTCCTATTTTTCTAATGTAATCCATGATTTTTCCAGGCTTCCAATAAATTCACTTGTTCTTTGTGTAATTTCAGTCTTATTTTTGCCCCCATAAACACATATGTAATAACAATGTACGGCACTCGTCTGCTTTAAATAAAATCCCTCAAATTATCTCCCGTTAATGCATTCATTCTGTCTGTTTCACTTGTTACTTCTCTTTTCGAATTAGTAGCAACAGTAGTCGCTGAGGCGACGTGATTGCAATAAAAACCAGTCATAAAATGCATCGCTCACCTCCTTATATATTTTCACTATTTTGAACACCAGAAAATTCATCCAAACTTTTGTTTTACTGAACGGAAAATAAAAATATCTTTTTCTCAATATAGCTGAGAAAGTGATCTATAAACTGTAATAATAGTTTGTAATTTGGTCAAAAAATGAGTGAGCGGTCTTAATGACTAAAACTGCCACATAACCATATATTCTTCTGGATGATATAGATGAAACGTAGATGGACATATGACTTGGTTGTGTTTTTTTTCATCACTCTATCTTGTCGGAATACTATTTTCATTATTCTCATCATTACAACCTTGCATAACCCCCCCCCAATTATAAGCGATTTTATAGCCGCCTTTTGCCGTTTAGGTTGCACCTGTCAAAAATACCACTCCATAGATAATAGACACTTCACAAACCGTTAAAATAAATTACCACTCAGCAACAATACGCCCCAATTGAACCCTAAAACATATACCCCTTAAACTAAACACTATGTTAAAGACCATATACAATCTTATATATCATACTATATATAACAAGCTTCTCCTTTAAATATTTAGAATTCAATAAAGCTTCCCCCAACATTCTATAATCCCTCTTAATCTTCTTCGTCCCTAATGAACCCTACGCTAGACGCCGCATCTTCACCATGCTACCTAGCACCTTTTCTACTCTTCTGATGAGAAGCATTAGGCTTCGAAATACCCTGGCATAAAGAGTCCCTTCTATCCCCCTAATTTTGCTTGTATTCCATTATTCAATAAATGATCAATTCTATATCTACCAATATATAGTTTTGTGTCTTCATTTCATACTCTTGTTGTCCTATTGTATAAGCTCCAATAATAATTGTTGAGTTCGGCATTATCCAGATAAGTCTCCTCTTGTGGAATTGAACTCTCTTTTCCTCTAACGCATTAAGGTATATATATATATATATATATATAAAAACGGGCTCCGTCTTTGATAGACTATAGATACCCACGAATGGGGTGCCTGCGCGTGAAATTTTTGTGCAAGAGGTGCGCAATCTCCAACCACACCCTTCCTGAGTTGACATTGTTAAATAGTGAATTAACTGTAAAGGACGACTGGAAACAAATGCCTAGATAATCGGAGAGCACATACAGCTCCTAGAATTCCCAAACAGTCACCCATCTAGTACTAACTAGGCTTAACGCTGTTGTTTAACTCCGGTGATCTGACGAGAACCGATATATATATATATATATATATATATATATATATATATATATATATATATATATATATATATATGTGATAGCCCCTTTAAGAAACTCGTTCTTATCGTTGAGCACTCTCAGTTGAATTAAGTCGATCAATTTAGCTTTTATGATCATCGTATAAAGACTAGCTCAATGTTTAATTCAACGTTATTTCACGCGGTCAATGGTAGCCGAATGGATACGGTTTTTGCTAATCGAGCCAGAGATGGCTCGTGTTGCAAAGTTCGAATCTGTCGACTGGTGTTAATCGTGACACCCTGCACTGAAGATTCCCGAAAGGATGAAACACTAGTGTCTGTAGGTATTTAATTATTATAGTAAATATATATACACACACAGACACACACACATACACACACACACACACACATATATATATATATATATATATATATATATATATATATATATATATATATATATATACCAGGACAAACCTTTTAATTAGGTTGTCAAATGTAATGCCTAATGTGAGGTTGCGCCGGACCGCGTCGTTGAACACTGTTTATGACCGCTCTCTAAAAATGTCCGCTTGAAAAACATAAGCAGAGTTTTTATTTCTTTCATCGTGGTTGTTAGCTTGATCGAATCATTCTGGTAGTTCATAAGTCAAAATATTGACTTGGTTCTGATTGATCGGCAAAATAATTATCCCCCACACTGATGATTCCCAGAAAAAGGATGAAACACCTGTGTATGAGGGTACGAAATTAAAAATATATTTATTATAAGATTGCATATATATATATATATATGTATATATATGTATATAAATATGTATATATATGTGTATATATATATATATATATATATATATATATACCTATACATATATATATAATAAATTCCACAGCCAAACAACGTCGCAGCCCACAAGAGCCATGACAGTCAACGAACCGGAAGTCCAAGATATATATATATATATATATATATATATATATATATATATATATATATATATATATACCGTAGGACCCCAGCATACGGCATTAAAAATTAATAACCAAATACAATACAGTGTATAATGCACATGTAATCAAATAACATTATTAATAACACTGTAATCAGGGGCCGGAAAACAACGTATTCTTAATCTTCACATGAAAAAAAAGCGTATCCTAGCATGTGATAGGGCCACCGTATCCCGGGATTCTACTTAATATATCTTCTCAGGCTGAACACTGTTTTTAATGACGTAGCTTACTACTTCAACTTAATACAAAGCTCTTTGTAAAGAAACAAATGTAAAACCTGTCAAGTGTTTATATAAGGAACATTATAAATATAATTTTCTAAGAGCGCCTTCCTATACTTGGCCTGGGATGGATGCTAGTCTAGCCACACTGAAGATTCTTGATACTGCGAAACAGATTGCTTTTTTATTTGTATTTGTCCCTAAACGATGGTCAGCCTTCTGTACGGTGACCACTGTCAAGTTGATTGTGCATCAATATTTTTGGAATTAAAATACGCAACACATGTTCAGTCCAGCGCAGCTGTAATTTCATGAGAAAGGATTCAGTGCATTTATCATAAAAATATAAACATATGAATATATGTATATATATTCATATGTTCATATATATGTATATATATATATATATATATATATATATATATATATATATATATATATATAATGAAGAAGTAGAAATAAGTTTACTAGCCAAAAGCGTCTGTAAACTTTAAAGCGAATGTAAATATTAATATTTATATATTAATCCCAACCAAATACAAAAGCAAAATACAAAAAAAAAAAAAAAAAAATAGGAAATAGAGCTTGTCATAGAACACAATTTAAGACTGTAAATTATAATTTACAAGAATTAATTCTTCGACAGGAGACTCAAACAAAGCATATAAGGGCTTCCTTAATTCATCCAGTTTCAAAGAAATGCGTTCTTCTCATCAGAGAAAAGATATAAGCAAAAGAATATTATAGCGAAGCTTGGAATTTGCTGATATTGGCATGATTTGAAACCGCATTATATGAAAACTAATCATTTATGCAAAAAAGTTTTAGTGCAAAAACTTTAGGAAAAGAAATGAAAAATGAAAAATAAAAAATAGAAAAAGTAAATTAAAAATTAAAGATTAAATATCCAGATGAAAGGATATGGAGTGGCTTGAAATATTTTCGTTTTTTTTCTCCTCCTTTCTTTTCTTTTTCATTTTGTTACTTATCCCTTTTCTTTTTTGTTTCCTCCGCATTCTATTCACCACCCTTTCTTCCTCTTCCTATCTCCCGTGGTCTTATATCACTTTCTGTTTTTCTTACATAGGCATCACCACTTATTAAGGCCAAGAGGCCATTCGAGGATAAGGGTTAAAGAGTGTACAGTAGAAATTGGACAAAATAGTAATCGTTAGTAATGGAAATTCGGTAAATTTGTCAACTTTTATGGAACGGCTCATCAAGAACTTGTTTACGTTAGACTTGAAGACAACTATATTGTAATCAGCTGGAAAGCAGGAAAAAGGAAGACAATTCTATAGGCGTGCATTTCTAAGAAAGATGCTTTGTTCATGGAATCTATGTTTTGATTTAGGCACAGACAAAGAGTGGGGGAAATTATTGATAATGTTTTCTGCTAGATGAGTGTTTCTTCTGAAAGTTTGTCGAGGGGGGGCCATAGAATGGAGCTCAGTCGAGCACTTGCCATGAAAATAACGATAAAGCAGAGACAAACTTGTAACACATCTTCTGTGAGAAAGAGGTTGCAGGGAAGAGAAAAAGACATCCCCTACGAGGCTACAAAATCTATTTTGAACTCTATCCAGGCAAGATAAGTCCTTTCTGGCAGCTCCTGTCCAGATGTGGCAACAATACTCCATCCTTGGGCGTAACTGGCTCTTATATAGATAGAGAATAGCATCAGCAGTGAGATATCTACTGGATCGATAGAAAGATCCCACCATTTTTCCAGCGGCCTTGACAACGGATTTAATGTATGTGTTCCATTTAAGATCAGGAGTCTTGTCAAAACATGAGCCCTCCCCAAGACGAGAGCCATTCATTTCAATTGATGCCAGATGGGAATCAGAGCGTTGATGATGTAAAGATAAAAGCTTGAATGAAAAAGATGAATTAAAAGTAACAAGCCACCTCTTTCCCCCATTGTACCACTTGCTCAAGATCAGAGGAGAGAGAATCGGAGAGACCTTGGTCGTTTACGATCTTAGATGTGCTACCATAGATAGTAGTTTTTATTCCTCTTAGCTTTCTTCTTCTCATTTTTTTACCTTTTTTTACTATCACTGTTTTCATCATCATCATCATCGTCATCGTCATCGTCATCATTGTCGTCATCGTAATCATAATCACCATCATCTACATCATCATCATCATCGTCGTCATCGTCATCATCATCGTCATCGTCGTCGTCATCATCACCATCATCATCATCGTCATCGTCATCATCATCATCATCGTCATCATCGTCATCATTGTCGTCATCGTAATCATAATCATCATCATCTACATCATCATCATCATCGTCGTCGTCATCGTAATCATCATCATCATCATCGTCGTCATCATCATCATCATCATCATCATCATCATCGTCATCATCATCGTCATCATCGTCATCGTCATCATTATCATCATCATCGTCATCGTCATCATCAACTTGCATTCCTTTCTTTTGTTTGATTTATTACATTCTTCCATATTCTTTGCTCTTTTTCCAAATGATATTCGTCGTCCATCATTATGTTATTATATCTATACCTTCTTTCTTTCCTTTCCATCATCCACAAACACACCTTCTCTCTCTTCAACTCTCTTTTACGTATCCGTCATCACACCTGACGTTCCCCTCCTTAATCTTTCCATCTTTCTTCTTCTCAT
>NC_136521.1:33191141-33313641 GCF_053919585.1 Euprymna scolopes
GCTTGTCAAAACACGGAGTCTCACCCAGACGAGAGCCACCCATCACAATTGATGCCAGCTGGGGATCAGACCGTTGATGATGTAAGGATAGGAGTTTGGTTTTGGATGCATTAAATGTAACCAGCCACATCTTCCCCCACTGAACCACGCGCTCGAGATCAGAGGAGAGAGAATCAGAGAGAACTTTGTCATTTACAGCCTTTGATGTATTGCCGTAGATGGTTGTGTCATCAGCATAGATGTCAACGAATGATTTAAGTATGTGTTTAGGGAGGTCATTGATGTAGATCAGGAAGAGAATTGGGCCCAGGATTGACCCCTGGGGGACTCCAGCATTTATATTGCAGGCCTCCGATTTTTGTCCATCGACCACTACTCTTATGAGCCTATCGGAGAGAAATAATTTAATGATTGAGAAAACATTTCCCGTTATACCGTAGCTGGAAATTTTGTGAAGTAGACCCTTATGCCATACCTTGTCAAAGGCCTTTGATATATCAAGAGCAATTGCCCTAGAAAGGAAGCCTTTGTCAAGAGATTCACTTATCCTGTGGGATATAACCGTCAGCACATCTGCGGTAGATCTTGCAGAGCGGAAACCATATTGTGTGTCACTAAGAAGGTTATTCCTGCTGAGGTGGTTGACTATTTCTCTATTTAATATGGATTCCAGCAACTTACTCATAACGCACAGGAGACTTATAGGTCTGTATTGAGAGGGAGATGACTTATCACCTGAATTCTTAAATATAGGGCAAACTGAAGAGGTCTTCCAGGGAGTCGGAAAGCACTTCTCCTTAAGGCAGCGCTTAAATAGTTTCGTAAGTATGGGAGCAAGTTCTGGTTGAAGGTTTTTTAACACTATAATTGGGATGCCATCAGGGCCAGTTGCTTTACTGGAATCTAGGTTCTTTATTAGCTTGGCGACCTCATGCACGGATATTTGCATGTTACCTAGCTTGTTCTGTGTTATAGGAGGAAATATGGGGAGTTAATGGCCTTCGTCGCATAGGGTAGAATTAGCTGCAAAGTTCTTTGCAAATAGTTTGGCCTTGTCTGACGCTGACGAGATGACCTCTGGTCCATTGATAATGGTTGGGATAGAACGCACACTTCTGTTCAGGATCTTATTTGTTATTTGCCAAAACTGGTGGGATCCAAGCCGCTGATCAGCTATCTTGGATTTAACAGACTGGGCATATAGCTCTCTTGCATTTTTTATTACTCTTTTACAGTGGTTGCTGGCAGACTTGAAAGCAGCTTTAGTTTCAGTGCATCTATTACGTTGGTAGCTATGGAAAAAGTGATTTCTGTGCGCGATAGCAGCAGCACATTCTGGGGAGAACCATGGCTGGCTGTTAGGATTTTTTAGATGGTATGAATTGGTCTATGCCTACAACTAACCATTCGGTCAGATCTGATACTATAGAGAACGCATCCTTTTTAAACATGGAGTGCAGAGGTAAATCAGATATGAATGTACGGAAGCAATCCCAGTCAGCCATAGAGTATCGGTATACAGTACGGTGGAGGGGTACGTCTGGGGGCTTCTTACATTTCGTTTTTATCTTAACTGATACGACGGCGTGGTCGGAGGATCCTAGAGGAGAATGAACGGAACATGAACATAGCTCAGGGGAAGTTGAGAGAAAAAGGTCTAAGAGGCTTGCATATTGACCGGGTGTATCGGGCACACGGGTGGGTTCGCGAACAATCTGAGTGAGGTCATAAGCAATGGCAAAATCATGACAAAACCTTCCCTCATCATCTGTCTTATTTGAATAGGTCAGCCATTCCACGTTATGGACGTTGAAGTCGCCACAGATGTGGATGTTAGCCGAGGGATGTGAAGACAGTATGTGGTCAATTTTCTCAGATATGCTCTTAAAGATAGTAACTCCGCTGTTGTGGGGCCTATAGAGGGCAAATATAAATACAGTGGTGTTAGCAAGTGCAACCCTGAAGCACATATAGGGTAAATTAGGATCTTCTCTAGAGATATCCCTGCCACACGGGAAGCCATCCTTAATGTAGGCACATATTCCATGCCCATGGCGATCTTGGGGGTCAGATTTAGCTGTTAAATTTGAGTATCCGTTAATTATGAACTCGTCTAGGGAAGTGGTCGGTCCTATTCCAGTTTCACTTAGAAATAATATGTCCGGTTTCGTCTCCTGTAATTGGGTTTCAACCTCTGGAAGGTTGGAACGTAGACCCCTGATGTTGGAGAAGGAGACCTGGTAGTAGGGGTCTACGCTGGAAGATGGGGTTCTAGGTTTATTTGAGTTTTTATTCTGGAGATATTTCATGTTGAGGTTTTGGGATTTGTGGAATAGGTCGGCATACTTGGTTAGAGCAGTACAGAGAGAGAAAGTAAGAGAGAAAAAGACAGGAATTTTTTTTTATTGTGGCACACGAAAAGGTAAAGCCGTAACAATTACCCACTAGTATGGCATCGAGAGGCCCCTCCAGAGACTACTGCATGGTCCAGATCCACTCACCAAATGGCAATACAGCAGTCCCAGTACTTAGCGCCTGCTGATAGGACAGCCTTCTTAGTGGTTAATCCAAGGTTCGGGTCCCTGACTATCAGGCGGATAACGCCAGCACCCTTACTAGTGACATGGCCACAAGGACAGACAGAGACAGAAAAATTTCCGACATCTCAGACTACTGGTCACCAAGTACTACCGACCTTTAAGCAGCTTTTTCTTCAACCTTTGTCAGAAAAATCACTCATTGAATGAGGACTGAATGACAAAATAGGAGAAGCGAGTTACTGGAGCTGCCGATAACACATCCACTGTATTATCTACTCTCCATTAAAAAAAAAAGTGGAGGGGATGGGGACAAGTGACTTATTTATATCTAAGTAGTAAGTCCGGTGCTTAGTTAACAATTCAGGACACTTTTGATGATAATCTCCCCTTCCATATTAATGGGTGGAAGTTTGTCGTTATCTATCGAGTTTAAATCATTAGAGTTTCATCTTATAAATTAATTAAAATCCAATAATTAACTATTATTAATTTGTAAAGTCGTTAATATTACTTTACATTCGAGTTTAGATAATTATTCAAGGTTTTACTTTAGGAGGTTCGTTTTCATGAGTAACTGTTTCTTTGCACTGTATTATATTTCGAATGTACTTGAACATAAGGCTAACTATATGAGATGGTTTGATTTGCCAGCAAGAAGAAGGTATTTACAATACATGCAAGCTTGCAGTAATAGTATATATTAAGTATACTACTTAAATAAAGTCCTAACTTTATCTATTCTATTAGAATAATTTCCGGCATTTTTTTTTCTTTTATGGTTAGTTGCCGGTATTTTTTTTTTATTGTTTAACTTTGTAGAATGAGGGGGGCGGATAATACAAGAGAATACAGACAAAATACATAAATAAAACACGAAAAAACACGTTTAAAAACAAGATAACATAAACAATTGTTTAAGGTGTATTTTAACGATCGTTTTTAATCGACTTATTTATTTTATTGAATTGTACATATAACTTGCCCCATTATATATATATATATATATATATATATATATATATATATATTTTCTTTTCCTCACCCCGTTTTCCATTTTTTAGTTGAGTGAATTTACGCGATGGTTTACTTCTTTATAATTATTCTAAAATTTTGCCAATCGAATAAAGTTATATCCCATTTATTGAACCATTATGGCAAAAACTTCATTCATTCGTTAAATAATATAATTCACCTGAGAAACAAGATCACCTCCATCAAATGTAAAATCAAGTTCCTTCGTGGATGTCTATCGAATCATGTTGCACCGGGCTATATCTGTAGACGCATTTCCAAGATTAAATGTAGGAATTCTTGGAACCTTACGGTGGCCTTTTTAAAAGACGAAATAACATTTTATTCTGATGTGCTTCTTAGCTTAGGGTGTATTTTAACGATCGTTTTTAATCGACTTATTTATTTTATTGAATTGTACATATAACTTGCCCCATTATATATATTTTTTTCTTTTCCTCACCCCGTTTTCCATTTTTTAGTTGATTGAATTTACGCGATGGTTCACTTCTTTATAATATATATATATATATATATATATATATATATATATATATATACATATATATATATTTACTTATTTAATGGAAAGCATTTAATTATTGCCCACATATATTATTAAATAAATAAATACATATATATATTTATACGTATTTAATAATAGATATTTAATTATTGGCCATATATATACCTATACAAATATATTTATAAATTATATATACACATATTCCAAATACACACACACATGTATATATATATATATATATATATATATATATATATATATATATATAATCAATAATTAAATATCTATTATTAAATATGTATAGGTATATATATATATATATATATATATATATATATATGTATATATGTATATATATATTTAATAATGGACAATAATGAAATATTTGCCATTAAATAAGTATATATATATGTATATATATATATGTACCTGCTATTAAGTATATATATATATATATATATATATATATATAGATAGATAGATAGATAGATATATAGAGAGATATATGTATGCATGTATTATGTCGACAATAAATAAATATTTATCATTAAATAACTAATTTTTTTTCGAGAACAAATATTTAATTACCCTCCACATACGCATACGTTTCATCGTATGGAATCTTATTGTAGTAATAACTGTTCGAATTCGTCTCACGAACCCAAACACCGCACAGATTTCTGGGTGCTTGCCGTAACTGATGAAGATCTCTTTTTTCTTCATTAAATGTTTCTGTTTGAATTTAGTCAATACCGTCTTGGATGATTGTTTGTTAGTCTGGAATATAATTTCGAATATAAGGTATGCAACAATGTTGTTTACACACGTTAAAATTATATCGATTTTTTTAAGTTATCGATATGTATATTTTTATATATTTACTAGCATGGGTGCCCGGTTTTGCCCGGTGTTTGTTGGTGTATGCTGAGCAAAAAAAAAACAAAAAAAACAAAAAGGTCAATTTTTTTAAACTTTGACCTCTATTATGACCCCTTAACTTTTATTGTTTTGGGCTCAAATCGAGTTATTAAGTTAGATCCATGTCCAAGTAACCTATATCTAAAATTACAAGTATTTAGACCAGAAGTTGTCGGAGGAGTTTGATAGAGTTCTTAAAGGTCAAATCGTTGAAATTTGACCCCTTAATCGCCAAATATCTCGCCGAAAACCGATCACATAGATTTTCCTAAATCTCAGTACCCTGTATATCAAATTTTGAGTATGTAGACTGAAAATTGACAGAGTTATTGCGTAGGGAAATGTACACAGACAGACACACGGACACACAGACACGTTCACTTTTATATATATACTAGCATTTCAGCCCGGCGTTGCCCGGGTGTTTGGATGTGTCTGTTAAGCAAAAAAATAAAGCAAAAAAAAAAAAAGTCGTAGTAAGAGGGCAGGCTCGAACCCATACTGACGCCTATGCTGTTACGACCACCGCCAAACCGGAAGTGATACGTTTTTAAATTAAGGCTAGACAATCGACATGATAGGATGACTTTAAAAAATATCTGCGAAAAAAGCGAATAAAAGATATCAATGTTTTTAGCCAATTTTTCGATATTTGTCGTATGAAAGGTCGGACTTAAAAACGATACTGAACTTAGTAAACTCCGTCGCCTCTGTCAAAAGTTTTAGGCAGACATACAAACATACATACATACATACATTTATATATTGGTAACTAAATATTTTCGATCCAAACCGATTAAAAAGCTTGCCCTATCTCTGAATACCCTTTGTGTCAAATTTCAAATGTTTAGACAAAAAATTGTCTGAGTAATTTGGTAGAGACCTCAGAGGTCATTTTTTTTAACTTTTACTCCTATTATGACCCCTTAACATTTATTGTTTTGGGCTCAAATTAAGTTATTAAGTTAGATATATGTCCAAGGAACCTATATCTAAAATTTCAAGTGTGTAGACCCAAAATTGTCGGAGGAGTTTGGTAGAGTTCTCAAAGGTCAAATCGTTGAACTTTGACCCCTTAACAGCGAAATTTCTGACCGGAAACCGATCAATCGATTTTTCCAAATCTCAGTACCCTGTATATCAAATTTCGAGTCTTAAAATTGACAGAGTTATTGCGTAGGGAAATGTACACAGACAGACACACAGACACACACGAACACGTTCACTATTATAGATATATAGATAGATAAATATATACAAGATTAACTCTGAATCTAATTTACAGATCAATATGAAGTTTCAAACACAACTAACGCGTAAAGGTAGGCAATGCCGGCTGTATTTAGTTCAATTTTATTCTACGCTATAGAGGAAAAGAGTGCGTTTAAGTGCTACACGAAAATTCTTATACTTTTATTTTTTGTAGACGTTTTACAATAGACATTACTTGATAATTACTTTCCAATTTTCATTTTCATTGAAGTATTTTAACCGTTTTACGAGTATAATATTTGAGCAATCCCTAATTTTAAAAGGCAGTATTTCAGATACGCATGTATTTTTTCCCATAATCATTAAACTTCAATTACGCAGAATACTCAGTTGTAATTCTGTCTGAAACCCCTTAAGATTAAGCCTTTAATTTTAGGTATTTTCTTGAAATCATGTAATAGATTATGTTGAATATTAGTATAAGGTTTCTAAATATAAGGTTTATTAGCATTTGATGTTAATCTTCGTAAAAGGATATAAAATTGGTGATAAACTGTTTTGATCGGGGAATTTATTTATCCGTCTTGGGACGGGTATTCTTCTAAGTCGGCATTTTCTGCTTGAGGAGCTATTTCTAAAGATAGCTCCATTCATGAGAAACGATTCAGAAGAGCGCACGATTTATAGCAAAGTCGGGCACCGACGTCGGAAAACTCTTCATGTACAACCAGATTTCTTTTCTATATTAGTAACTGCTTTCGCTGTTCAATTTGCCTTATAGCACGTATTCCTTTTCTTTTTTTCCTGTCCAATTAATCGATATTACTATAAATCTAATCTGTATCTTTGTCCGAACGCCAATATTCGTGAAAAAAAAACATAAAGTAACACTATTGGAATTAAACGTTTGCTAGAAGAAACTATAGTAATTCCTACAAAGTACAAACTAATATTTTTTTCTATATAACAAGAAAGAAACATATGAAATGAAAAAAAAAATAAGCAAGTAAAATTGCAGAACATAGATGGAAGAGCACGACATAGTGTGATACACGACGCAATTTTACCAAAAATCATTTGCTAAAGATAAGAAAATACAGGGTCCCTCATAAAAACGGTTCTTAATTTCAGCTTATTATTCTTCTGTTGCCGAACGGTGTGTAAATTACAATATATACGTATACATATACATATACTATTATGACCGTGATTAAAGTTGTAAAATAGAATGTTAGAAAGAAAGTATCAAGACTAAAGGTATTTTTAGTATAAAAATATTTATGTTTAGAAATGAAAAGGAATGTTAGCTTTCATAACAAAACAAATAGGAATGTTAGCTTTCATAACAAAACAAATAGGAATGTTAGCTTTCATAACAAAACAAATAGGAATGTTAGCTTTCATAACAAAACAAATAGGAATGTTAGCTTTCATAACAAAACAAATAGGAATGTTAACTTTCATAACAAAACAAGTAGGAATGTTAGCTTTCATAACAAAACAAATAGGAATGTTAGCTTTCATAACAAAACAAGTAGGAATGTTAGCTTTCATAACAAAACAAATAGGAATGTTAGCTTTCATAACAAAACAAATAGGAATGTTAGCTTTCATAACAAAACAAATAGGAATGTTAGCTTTCATAAAACAAATAGGAATGTTAGCTTTCATAACAAAACAAATAGGAATGTTAGCTTTCATAACAAAACAAATAGGAATGTTATCAAGATGAACACATATGCGTGACAAAGGTGGCTCATCCGATTCGTGTCTTTGGTCACGTGTTGTTAATGACGAAACGAGATAGATTCGCAATACACGTAATAAGAGTCAAGATCTAACAGTTAGAGAGGAAAGTCGACAGTCGTTCATCAGAGGGAGAGAGACAATCCATTGATCGTAATGGCTGCGAGCAGGGGAGACTGTTGCAAAACGTCAATAGTAAAAATCTAGGATCAGTATTGCAGTTTTCAATGGGGAAACATCCGGAATAAGCTGCTGAAAATACAACTCGATATTTATTGATTCATTGGGATAAATCTTTTTTAAACTCCCCAACTAACAAGACCAAAGATGGATGGGGTATATTTCACCGTTAGCTGATGTTAAGACACTATAGAACCGTTATCCGTCCCTTTTTTGTTATATGTGATGTTAATACTCTCATCATTAGGCGATCAAGTATATTGGCACGTATATATATATATATATATATATATATATACTAGACGATGATATATACACATAAATATATGCAACCACATCACACTACAGTAATTTAAACACCAGGAAAACAGGTTGAGATAGCAAATGATTTTTTAATTCTTTTTCTCGTAAAATTAAGCTAGCTCTGAGATCTTATAAACAATCTTGTGCATGATTAAGATCCATTTCTTTTGTACTAAAATGTACTCTCTTCATTCGATTGAAAAAAGAAAAAAAACAGACATGCTCAGACTTACGTAATGATACACAATTTATTAGAACACTTGCTGCATACTTTGCATATGCGTCACTTTTTGCAACTTCCGACTAAGCCTGTTTGGTGCCTTTTACAAACAGTTATTAAAGAATTTTCGCTGCGATCAGACATATTTCTCTTCCTCTCTTCTTTTTTCTATATTATTTTCTTGACAGTCGAAAAAAATTGTCGATGAAACGTAAATAAAGTTAATATAAAGATGTTTATGTTTTTAACTTAAACTACGAGCCAAATATGTCCTAAGATGAAGGGCTGTTGCCATATTAGTGAGAACAGTTACGACATTCCCTTCGTTATTGTACACAAAAAAAACAAACAAAAAAATTACTTTCTATCTCTTCCTTCTCCCCGTGCCCTTCACCGAACAATTCTGTTGGCCTTTTCAACAAAATTAATCATGAATAGAAAAATAATTTTAAAAAGATTAAACCTAGTAACCCAATTTTTAACGTAGACCCCCACCCCCACTACCAAGTCTTCTTCTCCAACATCAGGTGTCTACGTTCCAACCTTCTAGAAGTTGAAATCTAATTACGGTAGAACAGACCTGCCCTGTTGTTCCTGTGAGAAACTGACCATGGCTCAACTGTTTTCTCAGACGATTTATCAATTAAAGTTTATTATAATTGAACGTCCAAACCATGTTCCCGAGATCGTAATGGACATGGTAAGGATAGCTACCCTTGTGTTGGTTATATCTTCAAAGAAGATTCTAAACTACATGTTGTCAGAAGCTAAGAAAAATAGAAGTCTTACCGTGGATATGCAGCGATTTCAAGCCGAGAAAAGGAAAAACAAAGATGGCGGCCAGCATTTTATTACGTGCGTTCTCGCAAAATCTCGTGTGCGCGTGAAGCTGGAAACTACAAAACGAGCTTCATTTTTCGGTGCTGGGGAGATTCCAGATCTGGCAGGAGAGTAGGTGCAACGGGAGATTCTACTTTCTCGGATTTATTTCCTTTTGTGTGTTTGAGGTGAGCCCACCCCTCGGGAGGCGCACTGCAGTTTAAGGACCGTGCTCCCTTTATTTTAAAGGATAGTATTTTCAAGCTATTTTGGCGATGGCCAACGCTGGCTTAAGCAACATGATTAAGCCTTTTAATGGCGACGGTGATGTGGTGGCGTGGCTTAAAAAAGTGGACCTTGTGGCAAAGGTTTGAAAAGTTGGACGGTGTGGCCGCATTAATACCACTGTTTCTAGAAGGGGACGCGCTGGCCCCCTATTTGGAGCTCAGCGAGAGAGATCAGGGTGACGCAGGCGCCATCAAGGGTCGACTGATCGAAGCTTTTGCAGAGGGGTCTTTCGAGACCTTTAATAAGTTGAAGGAGAAGAAGTGGACTGGTGAATCTGTTGATGTCAACGGGAATGAGATAAGCAGATTGGTTGAGTTGTCGGGCATCAGGAAGACACGCCACGAGTCACGTAGTCAAAATGACATTCATTACTGGGTTTCCGGAAGAGATATCGAAACGTTTGCAGCAGGTCCCAGGAGTGGAGACGCTGGATGTGAGTGAGCTGCTCAAAACTGCAAAGATTTTGGTGAGCACCCAGCCCACGGAGTCTGAAGGGACAGCAACAACGGTACAGCAGGATGTGGGCAGGATTCTGCCGAACCCGAGGGTGGCATGCTTCGAATGTGGGGGACCACACATGAGAAGAGACTGCAGGAAGTTCTTGCAATGGACAGTAATGGACAATCGGAGAAGCCATTTAGCGGTGAAATGCACGAGTTCCTGAAACTGGCAAAGGGAAGCCAGTGATTCGGTAATAGTGGCGCACTCGCAGCAGATGTCCTAGCAGAAAATCGTGGTGGAAGGACGGGGAGTTATGGGCTTGATCGACACTGGCTGTACAACTACCATGGTGCACACGACCCTGGTCAGAAGATGGAAAGGGAAGAGTGAAGTAGTGGCATTCGATGGGTCGCGAGTGAAGTGTCGAGGGAGGAAGACCGTCACTATTGATATTGCTAAACACCTGATGAGAGTCCATGCATCATTGGAATGGATGTTATATGCCGACTTGGAGGCGTTACCATCACATGGAACAACGTGAGGTTCGGTCTAGCTGAATGCGCAGTGACAGAGCAAGCTCCCGGAGGGACTTACAAGGCCGGAGAGGAAAGAAAAATGTCGATCAAAGATCAGGAATTCCGAGCCGAATTCGACGGAGAGCAGTGGACTGTGGAGTGGGCATGGAAATATCAAGCCCCATCGCTGACAAACAGGGTGGCTTGCTACACTAATTCACTTAGAGGAGGGGCGAGAAATGAGTTTGAATAAGAAGTGGACCGATGGATTAGGGAGGGTATACTGCTGCCTTGGACGGATGACGTTGAGTCGGGCATTTTGCCGTTGATGGCCGTTCTGCAACCAACTAAAGGGAAAGTAAGACCGGTCCTGGATTTCTGAGAGCTGAACCAACATGTTGAGTGCCATACTGGAGGCCACACCGTAGATGTGTGCAGTGAGACCATTAGAGAACGGAGGCAGATGAATGATAGATCTAAAATCTGCCTATTTGCCACTCCGCACCGCCAAGAAGCTCTAGAAATACCAGTTAGTCAGGTACAAAAGCAAAACCTACTGCCTTACGCGAGTGGGGTTCGGGTTGAATTCGGTACCCAAGATCATGTCAACCATCCTCAGGAAGATTCTGGAAACAATGGGAAAAGGAGATGGGGCAGTGAGTTCATACATAGACGACATTCTTGTGAATGAGACTCTGGTAACTACCAAGGAGGTGGTGGCTCATTTGAAGAGGTTTGGGTTGGTCGCGAAAGCGCCGGAAAATTAGATGGAGGGGCTGCTTTGGGGCTAAGGCTGAAACGAGGTGCGTCGGGCAGCCTAGAGTTTCGAAGGGGGAACGAGATCCTACAACTGAAGCAAGAGCTCAACAGAACTTTTTTCCATATGCGGGAAGTTGATCGGACATTACCCCGTTGCTGGCTGACTTAGACCAGCATGCAGCTACATAAAGAGGCATGCTGAAGGAAGAGGATGGGATGATAAAGTGGGAGGAAGAACGGTCGCCATGATGGAAGAGTTCCTGAAAGAAGCAGAACGGCAAGACCCAATCTGGGGAACCTAGTACGTACCGCGAACATTGGATGGAGTCGTGTGGTGTGATGCAAGCAGCATTGCAACATGGGTCGTCTTGGAAGTTGGAGGAGTGGTTGCAGAAGATGCGGCCTGGTTAAGGAAGAAGAATGATGTCAGTCACATCAATGTAGCGGAATTAGATGCGATAATGAAAGGGGTCAATCTGGCCTTGAAATGAGGACTGCGTGACATCTGCATCAAAACAGACTGTGCCACTGTATTTGCGAAAAAAGGATAAGAACGTTAGTGAAGCGCAGGCTTGGGATGCTAAGCTGATGCAAGAGTTTTGTTTGAAGCTTCGCGTAGACATGGTGGCTTCTGAGAAGAACCGATCAGATGATCTCACGAGAGTGAAGAAGAGCTGGCTTGTGCCAAAGAAAGATGATTTTGCTGCATCAGATCTAGATGATGTTGGCTTGCGAGAGCTGCACAATCTGCACCATATGGGGGTAGAGAGGACGTGGTACTTGGTGAAGAGAGTCGACCCGAGTGTCACCAAGGAGCAAGTGCGACAAATGTCAGTCGATTAATCTTGCTCCAAGCACGCATGAAGCTGGTCAATTGGGGGTGAGTGGGACCTGGGAGATACTGGCATGTGATGTCACCCATTACAGGGGTGGACTTTACCTGACCATGATTGACTGCGGGCCTGGGCGATTTGCCCTATGGAAGAAGCTACGCGGAGGAACAGGCAATGAAATAGCGGCAATCCTCGATTAGGTGTTTTTGGAGCGAGGTCCCGTGGAAGAGCTGTTAACTGACAACGGGACCGCATTCAAGTCAGTAGCAGTGACGGAAGTAATGAAGAAATGGAATATCCAACAATTTTACAGAGCTGCCTACAGACCCAGTGGCAACGGAATCGTGGAGAGAAACCACCGCACCATAAAGACAGGTGCGGAAAGAAGAAGCACCTCACCTGAGCAAGCTGTCTTCTGGTATAACATGTCGCCTAGATTGGGACAAGTGCCAGAGACGGTTCCGCAACTGTCAACCTTCGCATATTCCTGGAGACACCCCAGGGTTGAGCCGGCAAGCTGAGAGGCAGGGGCCACAGGGACCATTAAACTCGGGGATGAGGTATGGGTGAAGCCAACGGGGGCGCGCTGCACCACACAATGGAGTAGTGGTCTGGGAGGAACACCAGAAACAACATTGTGGTGGACGGAGTACCGAGGCATATTCTCGACATCAGACCAGTGGAAGGCGAAGCAATGGAGGGGAATGTGCAGGAACAGGGGTAGGACGAGACACTCCAGAGGCCAAGTAGAGAGAGGCGACCGCCATAGTGGATGAGAGACTACGAAATATGATAAATCAGGGGGGCGTGTGGTCAGAAGCTAAGAAAAATAGAAGTCTTACCGTGGGTGTGCAGCGAGTGAGTTCAAGCTAAGAAAAGAAAAAACAAAGATGGCGACCAGCATTTTATTACGTGCGTTCTCGCAAAATCTCGTGTGCGCGTGAAGCTGGAAACTACAAAACGAGCTTCATTTTTCGGTGCTGGGGAGATTCCAGATCTGGCAGGAGAGTAGGTGCAACGGGAATGGAGATTCTACTTTCTCGGATTTATTCCCTTTTGTGTGTTTGAGGTGAACCCCACCCCCTCGGGAGGCACTGCAGTTTAAGGACCGTGCCCCCCTTTTTTAAAGATAGTATTTTCACTACCCTACATGTCATTCCGAATAGCAGTTACTGACAACCCCGTTTAAAATGTACCCTATACGCTCCCAACATAACTTGGAGGAGTATATATTATGTACATAACAGGTGCATATATTCTGTATATATATATAATTGTTGTACCAAATTATGCAGATGTTAAGTTGCCGGTGCAGGCTAAATCCTATAGATGTATAACTTGTGTTGTGATGCTGACGCGAAACAATGACGTGGACATATTAACAATATGCTTACAAATGGGGTGGATACAATTACTTGTGCAAACGAATGCTTGTACATGACGACGAGAGGGACACAAGTTCGCTGATGAATGATGAAGAGAGTTATATCATAGCCGTCTATATAATCGATCGTCTGTACATTTAAGATGTCGGCTGATTATGATAGGTTCCACGGTTGTGGGCCGTGCATGTAAAACAGTTCATTTTAAACGATCAAAGGCAACATGACATAATAGTTACATTTATATATAAGAACATTTATTCTCTGGTTGTCGACAGAAATCTGTAGAGATTACAACATTCTGTTCACATTTTGACAGTCTGGGAATACGCCGCTTCCTAGCGTCATAAGAGCGACTTCTTTTTCCGACTTCTAAGTCCCATCTCGACTATCTGACGTTTCCTCTTCAACTCCCCTCTCTCAACTTTAACTTGCTTGCATATATTAAAATTAATACTTTGTGCTACAGGTCTTTATGTAGTCGAATGACGTAAGCACAAGGTATTAGTTTTGTCATTCGACTACATAAACACCTGTAGAGATTCAAGTCTCTATTCACCGAAAGGGCGAACAAGGTTGGATTTTTGGTCTTATAAATCCGAGTTTTTTGATATCTAATCTTCCATTGTCGGATCCGTACCGAATGGTATATATTTAATTATTGGTATTCTTTTAAGATAAGTAATTTGTATATTTTATTTATTTATTTGCGGACAATGGAAAATCAGATAACAAAAAACAAAAAACAAAAAAAAACAACAAAGAAACTTGGATTTATAATATCAAAAAATCCCACCTTCATCGCCCGTAGCGCAGTGTATAGAGTCGTTGAATCTGCTCCAGTAAAGCATTGTCTGAAGATAGCGGTTTCAATCCTACTAAAAGCCGGCCAGAGGATTAGGTGGCCAAAACGTGGCGAGACGACAACAACTATGGAAGGCAGTAATTACTGAAAATACAGTTGAAGATCCAGCATTCCTATCCCGTCGCGGTTAACAGTTGGACAAAGGTCACAGGAATAGTTGGTCGAAACGTATTTAAAACAACAGCTATATAGGATGAGGATGATAATAATCCGCAAATAAATAAATAAATAAAATAAACCTTTTGGACTGACCATCGCTCTTGACCCAAAGATCTAAGTCAGATCCGTTGCTATCACTCCAGTAAGTAACTTCCCCCCGACTTTATCCTCTACCTGTACAAGAGTCAAATACCTTCCTCATAAGAGTACCATTTCCTTTACAAGGTACGAAAAGTATTCGTAGTGGACGCCACCCTACCTCCTGTTTCTCACAGAAGAGACATTGCGAATCTGTCTCTTCTCTATCGTTACTTTATTGGTAGGTGCTCGACTGAGCTCCAATCCGTAGTCATCTCTGTAAAACGTTCGTAACAAATACTCGTCTATCTACAACAAACGTCAAAAATTGCCCTCACTTTCTATCTTTGCCGAAAACTAAGAGAGAATTCCATAAAAAGAGCTTCCTTCCTAGAACCATCTGTCTGTGGCTGGTTATAACGTGGCCATTTTCAAGTCCAATGTGAATAAATTCTTGTTACCTCTTAAATAACTAAACCCTACCCATGTACCATCATTACTGATCATAATGAAGTTGTCTCCCTAACTACGTAACACTTATTATCCTTTATCCTAGAGTGGCCTACTAGCCTTGATAATTGGTGACCCTCAAGTAAAAAAAAAATAAACTCGATTTTTTAAAATATTAACTAGTAAACTTTTAAAAAATGACAAAAATATTCAAACAAAGTGAGAGAAGTTACGTTTCTTTAACATTTGAATTTTTTTACCATAATGACACATCTACATGCCATAGAAGTAGAACATTTTTGTAAGAAAACAAGTGAAGCATGCAAGCTCCCCTTGAGTGCACAGTGAACGAGGCATAAAAAATAGTCATTTTTTTAGCATTTGCCCACTCCCATTTAGCCCCAAAAGTCCCCAGGGGACGTCAAATCCTGGTGAAAATGAACAAACGATGCCTTAACATATGTAAATTTGAGTTTTGTACATGCAATAATTATCGCGAAGTATAGATAAACAAAATTATATAGAAATCAGTTAGTTACAATCTTTTAGAAAGTTTTATAAATAATATAAATCCAAGGCATCAATTTTTTAATAAGCACAAAAGTGTGTTTTTAGCCCTTTTAACCCGAAAGGAACCCCTAGGAGAACAACTGGATTTTCTCCGTAAAATCAATTCTGTTACTTTTTTAATCATATCGTGTTTAATGCTTGTGCTAAAATTTCAAAAAATTCCAAGCGGTAGTTATTGAGAAAATAATAATTAAAATATATTATGAATTTACGCTTGTTTTACTCGCTGCAATACATTTTCTGAATTCCTTTTCTTTCTTTCTTTTTCATCAAGTTTTCATTCATCATTTTATACTTTCATTTTTTTCATTCATCATTTTATACTCTCTTTTTTTCATTCATCATTTTATACTTTCATTTTTTCATTAATCATTTTATACTTTCATTTTTTTCATTCATCATTTTATACTTTCATTTTTTTCATTCATCATTTTATACTCTCTTTTTTCATTCATCATTTTATACTTTCATTTTTTTATTCATCATTTTATACTTTCATTTTTTTCATTCATCGTTTTATACTTTCTATTTTTTCATTCATCATTTTATACTTTCTTTTTTCATTCATCATTTTATACTTTCTTTTTTTTCACTCATCATTTTATACTTTCATTTTTTTTATTCATCATTTATACATTCATTTTTTTAATTCATCATTTTATACATTCTTTTTTTCATTAATCATTTTACACTTTCATTTTTTCATTAATCATTTTATACTTTCTTTTGTTTCATCCATCATTTTTTACTTTCTTTTTTTCATTCATCATTTTATACTTTCATTTTTTTCATTCATCATTTTATACTTTCTTTTTTTCATTCATTATTTTATACTTTCATTTTTTTCATTCATCATTTTATACTTTCATTTTTTTCATTAATCATTTTATACTTTCTTTTTTTCTTTAATCATTTTATACTTTCTTTTGTTTCATCCATCATTTTTTACTTTCTTTTTTTCATTCATCATTTTATACTTTCATTTTTTTCATTCATCATTTTATACTCTCTTTTTTTCATTCATCATTTTATACTTTCATTTTTTTCATTCATCATTTTATACTTTCATTTTTTTCATTAATCATTTTATACTTTCATTTTTTCATTCATTATTTTATACTTTCTTTTGTTTCATTCATCATTTTTTACTTTCTTTTTTTCATTCATTATTTTATACTTTCATTTTTTCATTCATCATTTTATACTTTCTTTTTCATTCATCATTTTATACTTTCATTTTTTTCATTCATCATCTGATGCTTTCTGTTTTTTCATTCATCATTTTATACTTTCATTTTTTTCATTCATCATTTTATACTTTCCTTTTTTTCATTCATCATTTTATACTTTCTTTTTTTCATTCATCGTTTTATACTTTCTTTTGTTTCATTCATCATTTTTTACTTTCTTTTTTTTCATTCATCATTTTATACTTTCATATTTTTCATTCATCATTTTATACTTTCTTTTTTTTCATTCATCATTTTATACTTTCTTTTTTTCATTCATCATTTTATACTTTCTTTTTTTTCATTCATCATTTAATACTTTCTTTTTTTTTCATTCATCATTTTATACTTTCTTTTTTCATTCATCATTTTATACTTTCTTTTTTCATTCATCAGTTTATACTTTCTTTTTTCATTCATCATTTTATACTTTCTTTTTTCATTCATCATTTTATACTTTCATTTTTTTCATTCATCATTTTATACTTTCATTTTTTTCATTCATCATTTTATACTTTCTTTTTTCATTCATCATTTTATACTTTCATTTTTTTCATTCATCATTTTATACTTTCTTTTTTCATTCATCAGTTTATACTTTCATTTTTTCATTGATCATTTTATACTTTCATTTTTTTCATTCATCATTTTATACTTTCTTTTTCCATTCATCAGTTTATACTTTCATTTTTTTCATTCATCATTTTATACTTTCTTTTTTCATTCATCAGTTTATACTTTCATTTTTTTCATTCATCAGTTTATACTTTCATTTTTTTCATTCATCATTTTATACTTTCTTTTTTCATTCGTCAGTTTATACTTTCTTTTTTCATTCATCATTTTTTACTTTCTTTTTTTTCATTCATCATTTTATACTTTCATATTTTTCATTCATCATTTTATACTTTCTTTTTTTTCATTCATCATTTTATACTTTCTTTTTTTCATTCATCATTTTATACTTTCTTTTTTTTCATTCATCATTTAATACTTTCTTTTTTTTCATTCATCATTTTATACTTTCTTTTTTCATTCATCATTTTATACTTTCTTTTTTCATTCATCATTTTATACTTTCTTTTTTCATTCATCATTTTATACTTTCATTTTTTTCATTCATCATTTTATACTTTCATTTTTTTCATTCATCATTTTATACTTTCTTTTTTCATTCATCATTTTATACTTTCATTTTTTTATTCATCATTTTATACTTTCTTTTTTCATTCATCATTTTATACTTTCATTTTTTTCATTCATCATTTTATACTTTCTTTTTTCATTCATCAGTTTATACTTTCATTTTTTTCATTCATCAGTTTTTACTTTCATTTTTTTCATTCATCATTTTATACTTTCTTTTTCCATTCATCAGTTTATACTTTCATTTTTTTCATTCATCATTTTATACTTTCTTTTTTCATTCATCAGTTTATACTTTCATTTTTTTCATTCATCAGTTTATACTTTCATTTTTTTCATTCATCATTTTATACTTTCTTTTTTCATTCGTCAGCTTATACTTTCTTTTTTTCATTCATCATTTTTTACTTTCTTTTTTTTTCATTCATCATTTTATACTTTCTTTTTTCATTCATCATTTTATACTTTCTTTTTTTCATTCATCATTTTATACTTTCATTTTTTTCATTCATCAGTTTATACTTTCTTTTTTTTCATTCATCATTTTATACTTTCTTTTTTCATTCATCATTTTATACTTTCATTTTTTTTATTCATCATTTTATACTTTCTTTTTTCATTCATCATTTTTTACTTTCTTTTTTTTCATTCATCAGTTTATACTTTCCTTTTTTTCATTCATCATTTTATACTTTCTTTTTTCATTCATCATTTTATACTTTCATTTTTTTCATTCATCAGTTTATACTTTCTTTTTTCATTCATCATTTTATACTTTCATTTTTTTTATTCATCATTTTATACTTTCTTTTTTCATTCATCATTTTTTACTTTCTTTTTTTTCATTCATCATTTTTTACTTTCTTTTTTTTCATTCATCATTTTATACTTTCTTTTTTCATTCATCATTTTATACTTTCTTTTTTCATTCATCAGTTTATAATTTCATTTTTTTCATTCATCCGTTTATACTTTCTTTTTTCATTCATCAGTTTATACTTTCATTTTTTCATTCATCATTTTATACTTCCATTTTTTTCATTCATCATTTTATACTTTCTTTTTTCATTCATCATTTTATACTTTCATTTTTTTCATTCATCATTTTATACTTTCATTTTTTTCATTCGTCATTTTATACTTTCTTTTTTCATTCATCATTTTATACTTTCATTTTTTTCATTCATCATTGTATACTCTATTTTTTATTCATTCATCATTTTATACTTTCTTTTTTCATTCATCAGTTTATACTTTCATTTTTTCCATTCATCATTTTATATTTTCATTTTTTTTATTCATCAGTTTATACTTTCATTTTTTTCATTCATAATTTTATACTTTCTTTTTTCATTCCTCAGTTTATACTTTCATTTTTTTCATTCATCAGTTTATACTTTCTTTTTTCATTCATCAGTTTATACTTTCATTTTTTTCATTCATCATTTTATACTTTCATTTTTTTCATTCATCATTTTATACTTTCATTTTTTTCATTCATCATTTTATACTTTCTTTTTTCATTCATCAGTGTATACTTTCATTTTCTTCATTCATCATTTTATACTTTCATTTTTTTGCATTCATCATTTTATACTTTCTTTTTTTAATTCATCATTTTATACATTCATTTTTTTCATTCATCATTTCATACTTTCTTTTTTTTTCATTTATCATTTTATACTTTAAGTTTTTTTTATCATCAGTTTATACTTTCATTTTTTTTATTCATCATTTTATACTTTCTTTTTTTTCATTCATCATTTTATACTTTCATTTTTTTTCATTCATCATTTTATACTTTCATTTTTTCATTCATCATTTTATACTTTCTTTTTTTTCATTCATCAGTTTATACTGTCATTTTTTTTATTCATCATGTTATTCTTTCTTTTTTCATTCATCATTTTATACTTTCATTTTTTTTATTCATCATTTTATACTTTCATTTTTTCATTCATCATTTTATACTTTCATTTTTTTCATTCATCATTTTATACTTTCTTTTTTTCATTTATCATTTTATACTTTCATTTTTTATGAATAATTTTATATTTTCTTTTTTTTTATTCATCATTTTATACTTTCATTTTTCATTCATCATTTTATACTTTCTTTTTTCATTCATCATTTTATACTTTCATTTTTTTCATTCATCAGTTTATACTTTCATTTTTTTCATTCATCATTTTATACTTTCTTTTTTCATTCATCATTTTATACTTTCATTTTTTTATTCATCATTTTATACTTTTATTTTTCATTCATCATTTTATACTTTCATTTTTTTCATTCATCATTTTATACTTTCTTTTTTCATTCATCAGTTTATACTTTCATTTTTTTCATTCATCAGTTTATACTTTCATTTTTTTCATTCATTATTTTATACTTTCTTTTTCCATTCATCATTTTATACTTTCATTTTTTTCATTCATCATTTTATACTTTCTTTTTTCATTCATCAGTTTATACTTTCATTTTTTTCATTCATCAGATTATACTTTCATTTTTTTCATTCATCAGTTTATACTTTCATTTTTTTCATTCATCATTTTATACTTTCTTTTTTCATTCATCAGTTTATACTTTCATTTTTTTCATTAATCATATTATACTTTCTTTTTTTTCATTCATCATTTTATACTTTCATTTTTTTCATTCATCATTTTATACTTTCATTTTTTTCATTCATCAGTTTATACTTTCATTTTTTTCATTCATCATTTCATACTTTCTTTTTTTCATTCATAATTTTATACTTTCATTTTTTTCATTCATCAGTTTATACTTTCATTTTTTCATTGATCATTTTATACTTTCATTTTTTTCATTCATCATTTTATACTTTCATTTTTTCATTCATCATTTTATACTTTCATTTTTTTATTCATCATTTTATACTTTCTTTTTTCATTCATCATTTTATACTTTCTTTTTTCATTCATTAGTTTATACTTTCATTTTTTTCATTCATCATTTTATACTTTCATTTTTTTCATTCATCATTTTATACTTTCTTTTTCCATTCATCAGTTTATACTTTCATTTTTTTCATTCATCATGTTATTCTTTCTTTTTTCATTCATCATTTTATACTTTCATTTTTTTCATTCATCATTTTATACTTTCATTTTTTCATTCATCATTTTATACTTTCATTTTTTTCATTCATCATTGTATACTTTCTTTTTTTCATTTATCATTTTATACTTTCATTTTTTATGAATCATTTTATATTTTCTTTTTTTTTATTCATCATTTTATACTTTCATTTTTCATTCATCATTTTATACTTTCTTTTTTCATTCATCATTTTATACTTTCATTTTTTTCATTCATCATTTTATACTTTCATTTTTTTCATTCATCATTTTATACTTTCTTTTTTCATTCATCATTTTATACTTTCATTTTTTTATTCATCATTTTATACTTTTATTTTTCATTCATCATTTTATACTTTCATTTTTTTCATTCATCATTTTATACTTTCTTTTTTCATTCATCAGTTTATACTTTCATTTTTTTCATTCATCAGTTTATACTTTCATTTTTTTCATTCATTATTTTATACTTTCTTTTTCCATTCATCATTTTATACTTTCATTTTTTTCATTCATCATTTTATACTTTATTTTTTCATTCATCAGTTTATACTTTCATTTTTTTCATTCATCAGTTTATACTTTCATTTTTTTCATTCATCAGTTTATACTTTCATTTTTTTCATTCATCATTTTATACTTTCTTTTTTCATTCATCAGTTTATACTTTCATTTTTTTCATTAATCATATTATACTTTCTTTTTTTTCATTCATCATTTTATACTTTCATTTTTTTCATTCATCATTTTATACTTTCATTTTTTTCATTCATCAGTTTATACTTTCATTTTTTTCATTCATCATTTCATACTTTCTTTTTTTCATTCATAATTTTATACTTTCATTTTTTTCATTCATCAGTTTATACTTTCATTTTTTCATTGATCATTTTATACTTTCATTTTTTTCATTCATCATTTTATACTTTCATTTTTTCATTCATCATTTTATACTTTCATTTTTTTATTCATCATTTTATACTTTCTTTTTTCATTCATCATTTTATACTTTCTTTTTTCATTCATCAGTTTATACTTTCATTTTTTTCATTCATCATTTTATAGTTTCATTTTTTTCATTCATCATTTTATACTTTCTTTTTCCATTCATCAGTTTATACTTTCATTTTTTTCATTCATCATGTTATTCTTTCTTTTTTCATTCATCATTTTATACTTTCAGTTTTTTCATTCATCATTTTATACTTTCATTTTTTCATTCATCATTTTATACTTTCATTTTTTTCATTCATCATTTTATACTTTCTTTTTTTCATTTATCATTTTATACTTTCATTTTTTATGAATCATTTTATATTTTCTTTTTTTTTATTAATCATTTTATACTTTCATTTTTCATTCATCATTTTATACTTTCTTTTTTCATTCATCATTTTATACTTTCATTTTTTTCATTCATCATTTTATACTTTCATTTTTTTCATTCATCATTTTATACTTTCTTTTTTCATTCATCATTTTATACTTTCATTTTTTTATTCATCATTTTATACTTTTATTTTTCATTCATCATTTTATACTTTCATTTTTTTCATTCATCATTTTATACTTTCTTTTTTCATTCATCAGTTTATACTTTCATTTTTTTCATTCATCAGTTTATACTTTCATTTTTTTCATTCATTATTTTATACTTTCTTTTTCCATTCATCATTTTATACTTTCATTTTTTTCATTCATCATTTTATACTTTCTTTTTTCATTCATCAGTTTATACTTTCATTTTTTTCATTCATCAGTTTATACTTTTATTTTTTTCATTCATCAGTTTATACTTTCTTTTTTTTCATTCATCATTTTATACTTTCTTTTTTCATTCATCAGTTTATACTTTCATTTTTTTCATTAATCATATTATACTTTCTTTTTTTTCATTCATCATTTTATACTTTCATTTTTTTCATTCATCAGTTTATACTTTCATTTTTTTCATTCATCAGTTTATACTTTCATTTTTTTCATTCATCATTTCATACTTTCTTTTTTTCATTCATAATTTTATACTTTCATTTTTTTCATTCATCAGTTTATACTTTCTTTTTTCATTGATCATTTTATACTTTCATTTTTTTCATTCATCATTTTATACTTTCATTTTTTCATTCATCATTTTATACTTTCATTTTTTTATTCATCATTTTATACTTTCTTTTTTCATTCATCATTTTATACTTTCTTTTTTCATTCATCAGTTTATACTTTCATTTTTTTCATTCATCATTTTATACTTTCATTTTTTTCATTCATCATTTTATACTTTCTTTTTCCATTCATCAGTTTATACTTTCATTTTTTTCATTCATCATTTTGTACTTTCTTTTTTCATTCATCAGTTTATACTTTCATTTTTTTCATTCATCAGTTTATACTTTCATTTTTTCATTGATCATTTTATACTTTCATTTTTTTCATTCATCATTTTATACTTTCATTTTTTCATTCATCATTTTATACTTTCATTTTTTTATTCATCATTTTATACTTTCTTTTTTAATTCATCATTTTATACTTTCATTATTTCATTCATCATTTTATATTTTCTTTTTTCATTCATCAGTTTATACTTTCATTTTTTTCATTCATCAGTTTATACTTTCATTTTTTTCATTCATCAGTTTATACTTTCTTTTTTCATTCATCAGTTTATACTTTCATTTTTTCACTCATCATTTTATACTTTCATTTTTTTCATTCATCATTTTATACTTTCTTTTTTCATTCATCATTTTATACTGTCATTTTTGTCATTCATCAGTTTATACTTTCATTTTTTTCATTCGTCATTTTATACTTTCTTTTTTCATTCATCATTTTATACTTTCATTTTTTTCATTCATCATTGTATACTCTATTTTTTATTCATTCATCAGTTTATACTTTCTTTTTTCATTAATCAGTTTATACTTTCATTTTTTCCATTCATCATTTTATACTTTCATTTTTTTATTCATCAGTTTATACTTTCATTTTTTTCATTCATCATTTTATACGTTCTTTTTTCATTCATCAGTTTATACTTTCATGTTTTTCATTCATCAGTTTATACTTTCTTTTTTCATTCATCAGTTTATACTTTCATTTTTTTCATTCATCATTTTATACTTTCATTTTTTTCATTCATCATTTTATACTTTCATTTTTTTCATTCATCATTTTATACTTTCTTTTTTCATTCATCAGTGTATACTTTCATTTTCTTCATTCATCATTTTATACTTTCATTTTTAGCATTCATCATTTTATACTTTCTTTTTTCATTCATCATTTTATACATTAATTTTTTTCATTCATCATTTCATACTTTCTTTTTTTTTCATTTATCATTTTATACTTTAATGTTTTTTTTTATCATCAGTTTATACTTTCATTTTTTTTTATTCATCACTTTATACTTTCTTTTTTTCATTCATCATGTTATACTTTCATGTTTTTATTCATAATTTTATACTGTCGTTTTTTACATTAATCAGTTTATACTTTCTTTTTTCATACATCATGTTATACTTTCATTTTTTTTATTCATCATTTTATACTTTCTTTTTTTTCATTCATCATTTTATACTTTCATTTTTTTTCATTCATCATTTTATACTTTCTTTTTTTCATTCATCATTTTATACTTTCTTTTTTTTCATTCATCAGTTTATACTTTCATTTTTTTCATTCATCATGTTATTCTTTCTTTTTTCATTCATCATTTTATACTTTCATTTTTTTCATTCATCATTTTATACTTTCATTTTTTCATTCATCATTTTATACTTTCATTTTTTTCATTCATCATTTTATACTTTCTTTTTTTTCATTTATCATTTTATACTTTCATTTTTTTATGAATCATTTTATATTTTCTTTTTTTTTATTCATCATTTTATACTTTCATTTTTCATTCATCATTTTATACTTTCATTTTTTTCATTCATCATTTTATACTTTCATTTTTTTCATTCATCATTTTATACTTTAATTTTTTTCATTCATCATTTTATACTTTCTTTTTTCATTCATCATTTTATACTTTCATTTTTTTATTCATCATTTTATACTTTCTTTTTTCATTCATCATTTTATACTTTCATTTTTTTCATTCATCATTTTATACTTTCTATTTTCATTCATCAGTTTATACTTTCATTTTTTTCATTCATCATTTTATACTTTCATTTTTTTCATTCATCATTTTATACTTTCTTTTTCCATTCATCAGTTTATACTTTCATTATTTTCATTCATCATTTTATACTTTCTTTTTTCATTCATCAGTTTATACTTTCATTTTTTTCATTCATCAGTTTATACTTTCATTTGTTTCATTCATCATTTTATACTTTCTTTTTTCATTCGTCAGTTTATACTTCCATTTTTTTCATTCATTAGTTTATACTTTCATTTTTTTCATTCATCATTTTATACTTTCTTTTTTCATTCATCAGTTTATACTTTCATTTTTTCATTCATCATTTTATACTTTCTTTTTTCATTCATCATTTTATACTTTCATTTTTTTCATTCATCAGTTTATACTTTCATTTTTTTCATTCATCATTTTTTACTTTCTTTTTTCATTCATCAGTTTATACTTTAATTTTTATCATACATCAGTATATACTTTCATTTTTTTCATTCATCATTTTATACTTTCTTTTTTCATTCATCAGTTTATACTTTCATTTTTTTCATTCATCAGTTTATACTTTCATTTTTTTCATTCATCATTTTATACTTTCTTTTTTTTTCATTCATCATTTTATACTTTCATTTTTTTCATTCATCATTTTATACTTTCATTTTTTTCATTCATCAGTTTATACTTTCATTTTTTTCATTCATCATTTCATACTTTCTTTTTTTCATTCATAATTTTATACTTTCATTTTTTTCATTCATCAGTTTATACTTTCTTTTTTCATTCATCATTTTATACTTTCTTTTTTTGATTCATCAGTTTATACTTTCTTTTTTCATTCATCATTTTATACTTTCCTTATTTTCATTCATCATTTTATACTTTCATTTTTTTTATTCATCATTTTATACTTTCTTTTTTCATTCATCATTTTTTACTTTCTTTTTTTTTATTCATCAGTTTATACTTTCATTTTTTTCATTCATCATTTTATACTTTCTTTTTTCATTCATCATTTTATACTTTCATTTTTTTCATTCATCAGTTTATACTTTCTTTTTTCATTCATCATTTTATACTTTCATTTTTTTTATTCATCATTTTATACTTTCTTTTTTCATTCATCATTTTATACTTTCATTTTTTTCATTCATCATTTTATACTTTCTTTTTTTCATTCATCAGTTTATACTTTCATTTTTTTCATTCATCAGTTTATACTTTCATTTTTTTCATTCATCATTTCATACTTTCTTTTTTCATTCATCAGTTTATACTTTCATTTTTTCATCAATCATTTTATACTTTCATTTTTTTCATTCATCATTTTATACTTTCATTTTTTCATTCATCATTTTATACTTTCATTTTTTTATTCATCATTTTATACTTTCTTTTTTCATTCATCATTTTATACTTTCATTTTTTTCATTCATCATTTTATATTTTCTTTTTTCATTCATCAGTTTATACTGTCATTTTTTTCATTCATCAGTTTATACTTTCATTATTTTCATTCATCAGTTTATACTTTCTTTTTTCATTCATCAGTTTATACTTTCATTTTTTCATTCATCATTTTATACTTTCATTGTTTTCATTGATCATTTTATACTTTCTTTTTTCATTCATCATTTTATACTTTCATTTTTTTCATTCATCATTTTATACTTTCATTTTTTTCATTCATCATTTTATACTTTCTTTTTTCATTCATCATTTTATACTTTCATTTTTTTCATTCATCATTGTATACTCTATTTTTTATTCATTCATCATTTTATACTTTCTGTTTTCATTCATCAGTTTATACTTTCATTTTTTCCATTCATCATTTTATACTTTCATTTTTTTTATTCATCAGTTTATACTTTCATTTTTTTCATTCATCATTTTATACTTTCTTTTTTCATTCATCAGTTTATACTTTCATTTTTTTCATTCATCAGTTTATACTTTCATTTTTTTCATTCATCAGTTTATACTTTCATTTTTTTCATTCATCATTTTATACTTTCATTTTTTTCATTCATCATTTTATACTTTCATTTTTTTCATTCATCATTTTATACTTTCTTTTTTCATTCATCAGTGTATACTTTCATTGTCTTCATTCATCATGTTATACTTTCATTTTTTGCATTCATCATTTTATACTTTCTTTTTTTCATTCATCATTTTATACATTCATTTTTTTCATTCATCATTTCATACTTTCTTTTTTTTTCATTTATCATTTTATACTTTAATGTTTTTTTTTATCATCAGTTTATACTTTCATTTTTTTCATTCATCACTTTATACTTTCTTTTTTTCATTCATCATGTTATACTTTCATTTTTTCATTCATAATTTTGTACTGTCGTTTTTTACATTCATCAGTTTATACTTTCTTTTTTCATACATCATTTTATACTTTCATTTTTTTTATTCATCATTTTATACTTTCTTTTTTTTCATTCATTATTTTATACTTTCATTTTTTTTCATTCATCATTTTATACTTTCATTTTTTCATTCATCATTTTATACTTTCTTTTTTTTCATTCATCAGTTTATACTTTCATTTTTTTCATTCATCATGTTATTCTTTCTTTTTTCATTCATCATTTTATACTTTCATTTTTTTCATTCATCATTTTATACTTTCATTTTTTTCATTCATCATTTTATACTTTCATTTTTTTCATTCATCATTTTATACTTTCTTTTTTTTCATTTATCATTTTATACTTTCATTTTTTTATGAATCATTTTATATTTTCTTTTTTTTTATTCATCAATTTATACTTTCATTTTTTTCATTCATCAGTTTATACTTTCATTTTTTTCATTCATTATTTTATACTTTCATTTTTCTCTTTCATCATTTTATACTTTCTTTTTTCATTCATCATTTTATACTTTCTTTTTTCTCATTCATCATTTTATACTTTCTTTTTTCATTCATCATTTTATACTTTCATTTTTTTCATTCATCATTTTATTGCTGTGCTTTTATACTTTCTGAATTCAAATTCTTCATTTGCAGGCAGCCGTCTCTCTTTGACAAAGTACAAATCTGGTCAAGCTGTTTATTTAGAAAGAACAGTAAAAAGCGGAAAGAAAAAAAAGAAACGATAAATTACTTTCAAAATCAATAGAACTGCTTTTCCAAAAAGAAATATAAAAATCCCTTCAGAAATAAACATCAGAATATCTATCTTGTCTGTCGACCATATTGAAAAATGATCTACGTATCATTCTTACGGATAATCAGTGTACCTATTTACAATGCCTCCCCACGGGACAGAGTTAGCCACCAGGGTCGTTTTTTAACGTTGAGAAAAGGTACAAAAAATAAAAATTGTCTCAGTCGTGAAGGATTTCTCCTCCACTGAAAGAGAAATAGAAATGGAAGTGCCGCATCTGAAAAACAGATACTACACTTTGGTTTTGCCCAAAAGGTCATGATCGGTGTAGAAATAAAAATTAAAGCTAGTCGGCCATCATAACAGAGCTTAACAGGAAGGCACTTGCATTATAGTTTAGATTTAACGTCTTTTTATTACACGGTAAACGGGCAGCTGTTTACAGGCTAAAAATAATTAGTCTAACAATAAATATTTAAATAATCTCTACATACGTGGAAGTTTCATCCTTACGGAATCATCAGTGTAGATATAACTATTCAAGTTATATAAAGAGCATAATAACGTTGACACACTGGTTCTCGATGGACCACCGAAACTAAGCAACATTGAGCCTGGCCAGTACCATATGGGTAACTATTTGGAAATACAGGCGCTGTATGTGGGTATACGTCGACACTTCTCAGCAAGTACTGCAAACATCTAACGCTGTTATTTCTCCTGATGGGTATATACACGCGACTTGGGATCGCTTGTAAATTTCATACTCCAATAAAACTTTCTCCTTTAGAGGAAGGCAGTTCGGCTCGCCTGGGGTGAATGTCGCTTCAGTACATTCAAGCTAGTCACACGATACGAAACGCGGAACAAGATCAAATCGTTGAACAACTTAACAGCCAAAAACGGATTACAAAGATTTTCCTAAATCTCAGTACCCTGTATATCAAATTTCGAGTCTGTAGACTGAAAATTGACAGAGTTATTGTTTAGGGAAATATACACAAACAGACACAGACACAGACACATAGACAGACACTTTCACTTATATATATATATATATATATATATATATATATATATATATATATATATATATATATATAAATAAAGAGAAATTGTCTGTCTGTCTGTGTGTACATTTCCCTACAAAAGTACTCTGTCAATTTTCAGTCTGCAGACTCGAAATTTGACACAAGGGGTATTAAGATTTGGTAAAATCTATTTAACGGGGTTTCAGCCAGAAATTTGGCTGTCACGGGGTCAAAGTTCAACGATTTGAGCTTTAAAAACTCTAATAATATCCTCTGTTAATTTTTGGTCTAAACACTTTAAATTTTAGATGTAGGTTACTTGGACATGGATTAAACTTTTTAATTCAATTTGATTGAATGTCAAGGAGTCAAAATTGGGGTAAAAGTTTAAAAAAATAACCTCTGCGCTCTCTACCAAATTTCTCAGCCAATTTTTGGTTTAACCATTTGAAATTTCACATAAAGTGTGTTCAGATAATGGACAACTTTTTATTCCGTATTTGGCCGAGTTAAAAAAAAATTGACCGTTGCTGTCTCTAGCAAACTACTCGGTCAATTTTTATTCTAAACATTGAGATTTTACATAAAGAGCATTCAGACATACAGGAAGCATTTAATCAGTTCTTGAGCGAAAATTTTGCTGCCAAGGTCAAAGTTGGACGAGTTTCCATTTGCAGACTCTACTAAACACCTCCGCCTATTTTGGGTGTAAACACTTGAAATTTTAGATGTAGTTTTCCTGGAATTGAGTCATACTGTTTCATATAAATATATACATATGCACATAAATTTATGAACAGTACATAAGGCCCGAACAAAAGCGGGCTTTACTGCGAGTATATATATATATATATATATATATATATATATATATATATATGTCGTGTGTGTGTGTGTGTGTGTGTGTGTGTGTGTGTGTGTGTGTGTGCGCTCCCTACTTATAGTCTTAAACATTTTGGTGGAAAAATTAACGGTTTAAATTAATATACAACCCGAGGAGTGGATTTTCCCATTAGCGAAAAAAAAAAAAAACAATAGCAGGAAATATAAGTAAATGAACAAAATATTTTTTTTTTAATTATACAGTTAAAATTATATAGCTAAAATTTACTTGCGTTTCCTAGAGAAATAAAGTTCACTATAATGGATTTTCGAATCGATAAGTTCTCGCTCGATTAAACGGTAAAGTATGTACATCCTTAAATTTATTTTACTATTTCTCTAAAATGTGTAATGATCGTAAAACGAATTGCTAAATATGTTACCCTGAAACCGAGGGTGTATATATATATATATATATATATATATATATATATATATATATATATATATATATATATATATATATATATATATATATATGGAATTTTTGTTACAAGAGTTGAGCAGCCTCTAACCACACCTCTCCTGAGTCGACGTTGTTAAATACCAGTGGCAAGCGGGGGTTCAGGACGATCGAAAACGATACCGAGATAAGCGGAGAGCACATACAGCGTGTAAAATTCCTAAATTGTCACCCATGTTTTTACTAGCCGGACTCAACTTTTCTGATCTGACGAGAACCGGTGTGTCAACGTGATTATGTCGTAAGTATATATATATATATATATATATATATATATATATATATATATATATATATATATATATTCTTATAATATATATCAATCCTTATTTAAGAAGCTCAATGTAATTACAGAGCAATATAGAGAATAAATGACAAAAAGTTATATTCCAAAATTCATGATGTTGACCATCTCATAATTTATTCCTTTAATTTAGTTGATTTATACAATTCTTGAGAGTATTTGTTCTGTAGCGCAAAATCAATCACTTAATTTTTATATCAATCAGTGAATCTATTATGCCCTTAACCCATCAGAAGAAATGGCAACAATCCGTTAAAAGGAATTGATGTGTGATTTGACAGGATTTAAATCCGAAAATTGGAAGAGAGACTGCAAATACCTTTTTATTTTTCCATTACGCCATATTGAATTTTTATCAAACAAAGTCATTAAACCCAATATTCTTACCAACAATTTCAATTAATTTATGAATCTTCTACCAAAATGTTTTATTTAATAATGAGTAAATTTATTAATTCTAATTTGTGTATACATACTTATGAAAATAATATCAATAAATAATAAACTATTATACATGTTAGAATATACGAAACTAACTACGCTAAAAAAAAAGAAAAAAACGATTGGTCATTACGGTCGGTTATCATAACTAATCAATTAATTTGAATTGAAAACCATACATAATTCAATTCTGTTAGGTATTATAATCAAGCTTAATTAATCATTACAATTATAATTTTTAAAATCATACAATTCAAAAAACTATACTTACGTTTTGTTAAGTTTAAATATAATCTGAAAACTCCTTAATCTCTCTCTCCCTCTCCCTCTCCCTCTCTCTCTCTGTCTCTCTCTGTCTCTCTCTCTCCCGTTCTTTACATTTCCCTGTGTTCCATCAACTGCCTCAGACTTTTAGGATCACAGTTGGCATAATTTGTTAGATGTACGTGGATCTAGGTCGTCCTATATTCATGCACCCGTGCCGTAGAGCCCACAGCAATACATTTCTCGCCAGCTCTTGCTTCCTTCTCTGGCACTGACCGGAAAATCGTAGATGTCGCTCCCCCATGGTAGTAGATATGGCAGGTAGGTTGCTATGATATTGCTGCTTCGTGGGATGATTTATCCAAGATATATTTAACACTGTTCGTAGCGGACACATGTACGCAAAGAGACTAAAGATTGAGAAGAGAGTTTTATGCTTTGGTTTCGATTCTAGCTGATGGCATGAAAGTACTATTTTTTATTTTCATCTCACTACTATATATTAAGCACAATATAATAATCGATAGAGAATTGGCTCTATAATAATAAATACGCAATCTGCATAATTTAAATATATTTAAGCCTCGTGGTTCAATTTTAAATTCTGAAAAAAAAAACAACATATAGAGATATATATTCGATTTAGGAATTTATTGCTTGACAAAGGAATATATAGAAGGGGTTATATTAATTTCCTTAATCCATGGATTTTCAACAATGGCTCATATCATCAGGGGAAATGAAATGCTGTTAGCAAAATGTTCAGCTGCGAATGAACGCTTATTTTGCTTTTCAGCATAATTATTGAAAATAGTTTTTTGAGTGGTTGTGGATAATTATATGGAGAAATTTATACGAAAAGAGAAGTTGATACAACCTGGGTAATCCATTATCGGAAGGAATCCAATGTCATTTGGGGTTATAAATCCGGGTGGACAGAAAATAGGTCCATGGGAGAAAGTGATATTCCCATATAGCGAAAGCGAACTGCTCCTTATTGATTTTTCAAAAAGTATACCAGGCAGCCTTATTTGCTGTTGCGTTGATTGTGTGTTATTTGCTGTGGTCCAAATGCTTTCCCCGTGTTGACAAACTTGTTCGAAACTTATATATTGCTCTATTCTTAAATATTGAGCTTTTCCTTTTTGGCTAGGATCACGTTGAATGTATTACCTCTAGTAATATCTATCAGGATTTTTCATCTGAATTTGTATCAGTATCTTATCCCGCTTATATATATATATATATATATATATATACAGGGTGACCAAAAACAACGGGCCCCAACTCTAATTAGGCCCCGTTTCTTAGTGTTTTGTCCGAATGAAATGAAACTTTGGTCATAACTAGTTTATTATATTCAAAACATCACATCAAAACACTAGGGTCTTTGCCCTTTTTTTTCTCCGTTGACTGTAAAATGCTCAGGAGTTTTGGGTGGATTTTCTTGGGTCACCCTGTATATACCGTACTTTGGGGTAATTACACCAAGTCTTAGGTAATTGCGCCAACTAGCTAAAAGTGGTCTTTTGGCAACAACACATATAAAAAGCACTTTTTTTTAGCTGGCGCAACGTACGGTATATATTTATATATATATACATATATATATATATGTGTGTGTGTGTGTGTGTGTGTGTGTGTGTGTGTGTGTGTGTGTGTGTGTGTGTGTGTGTGTGTGTGTGTGGGTGGGTGTGTGTGTGCTCTTACACAAGTAATTGAGCACTCTGGATAAATCTCCTATTGCTACCTAATAAAAGGCTAGGTTAAACACGACAAGAACTATCTGTCTGTCTATGAGTCTATGTACTCCTCTCTCACACACTCTCTCTCTCTCTTCTTTCTGATGTAGAAATCTACATGTCAAAGTGTTACATTGTAGGGACCCTACGCCAGTAAGTAGCAATTAAGCTAGATAGTGCAAATTTTGAAGAGTGTCACCTTTAGTGCAGGCCAGGATAACTCAGATCTGTAAAACAAAAACATTCTTAGGGTTGAACGAAAGATGGGTGACGCAAAACACTTTTTTTTTCTGAATAAAAATAGAAATTTTATTTAAAATTTTGAAGACGAATTTTAAGAAATTGAGAGTTGGCTCATCTACGAACCGACCCGCCACAAACGGAGTCCAACTTCCAATTCATAAATTCTTTCTTCGTGACGAAAAAAAATGTATGTATGCGTCGATTTTTAACGATAATTACATTCGGTATAGAGCGTCTCCTAGGAGATCTGAAATTAGTCTTCCATTACATCTGAACGATCGCCCATATTTTTTTAGACGTAAACATACACAGGCACATATATATTATTTATTTATTTATAAAATAATCTACGGACACATGTTTCACCTTACCATGGCTCATCAGCATAGCTCATCAGTATAGGTCGAACTTTCAACCATAGTGTAGACATCGTTACACCACGAAGCCTATATATATATATATATATATATATATATATATATATATATATACATATATATATATATATATATAAAGATGGGAGGAGATATATATATATATATATATATATATATATATACATATATATATATATATAAAGATGGGAGGATATATATATATATATATATATACATATATATACATATATATATATAAAGATGGGAGGATATATATATATATATATATATATATATATATATATATATATAAAGAGAGAGAGAGGGGGCATGAATTCTTATGATATACTGTTATCAAATTTCGAAAGATTGTGCTGACTCTTAACTTTTAGAAATCGGTGTCAACTGACATTGATCTGAACTTGCTCAACCCGATTTCCTTCACTTTTTGTCAACAAATTGTCAGTCCGATTCAAGTGATGTATTGCTGTGACAAAGTATCTTTAATAAGTTTCCAGGCTTTATTTTTTGTACCGACATTTAAAATTATCGTAGACTCTTGTAAAATCCAGTATGTTATTGCTATACATCTGTTGAGAAAGACTGATCATTTTTTTATAATTTTCATGTTCAAATAAACAGTTGCAGCAGAAATTGCAACAACCATACTAAAGTCTGATTGTCACAGCTGGTGAATTTCAAAAATGAAATCCAAACATGAGGATATGCAATAAAATTTTATTATAAACCTGGAAAAATGTCACGAAAACGTATGGAATGCTTCATACTGCTTTTGGACTATTTTGTATGAATGGGGCATCAGTTTTTGAGTGGTATAAAAGATTTAAGGGAAGCAGAGAATCTGTGAGGGATGATGAGAGGTGTGGGAGGAGTAAGGAAGTCAGAATACCAGAGTTGATTGGCCAAATAAAGAATTTCATGGATTAAGTCTGTTGTCTGTTTATAGAGCAATAAGTGCACAGTTGGATGCAGGGTGGAACCGTACACACAAGTATTCACAAGGAACTGAAAATGCGGAAGATTTAAGTGGTTTGTCCGAATGGTTCTTAGAGAAGATTAGAAAGAAAAACGTTGTCATGACAGTAGGGAGATGGTCGGGCTAATCAATTCAGATCCTGCAGTTCTGCTGTGACGTAGAGACCAAGAGACAGATTTCTGAGCGGAAGCATGCTGGATCTCCCAAACAAAGAAAATCCACCCCAAAACTTATGATGATCCTTTTTTTTTTCTTTTTGACAGCACGGGCATGATCTACATGCACTGGATCCCCACGAGACAGAAAGTCAACAAGTAATACTAAGTTAAGGTTTTAAGGGGGTTCAAGAAGAACTCGGAAAAAGTTCAGGAAGACTTCAGAAGAGGCCAGCACTCTTCAAAAATCAGGACAATGCACCAATCCACAACTTTATCCTTGTCACAGACTATTTTACTTTTATGAGTACCAAGACAGTTCCACACCCTCTCTATAGTCCAGACATTGCTCCCTGTGCCTTTTGGTTATTTCCTAAGTTCAAGGAAAACATAAGAGGCTGTTGTTATGAGACAATTGAGGAGATGTAAGAGGCTGTGACGAGGGTCATTGGCACAGTTACACAAAAGGACTTCTATGAGGTTCTCCAGAAGTTGTTAAAACGACACAAGTGCAGCCGGAGGAGATCACTTTGAAGGGGACTAGAGTTTCATGTGCATACTATCAATAAAAGTGTCTATATGAAAAAAGTCTGGAAACTTATTGAAGGCACCTGATACTCCATGTTTTTAATAACAGGTTTTTCAGTTTTACTTGTCTGATTAAAAGCACAAGAAAGGCATATAGCCCCAAAATATGGGGTGCTGTGGCTCTCATGGAACAACTTTTTATCACTAAAGCACTCAATCGTTTATAGACACCTTGATAAACGAATATATAACACACCACTAAATTACGCACATATAAACGACACACACATATTAATTATTATTACATATACCCGACACACACATATTATTATTATTACATATACACGACGCACACATATTTTACATTTTAGAGACCCTAAATCGGTGCCGATTAATTTAGCTAGTGTGAATTTCGACAAAGGTCACATTTAGTGCATGTCATGATCACTTTAATCTGCAAAGAGTATAGTTCCCACGGATGAGTGATGTAAAATTAAGGCAAGGGGGCAATATGGCAACTGCGGTAGACACAACAGGATGGTGACGAATAACGTCACGTTTTCCAATTGACAGATAGAGAGAGATAGAGAGAGAGAGAGAGAAAGAATGAAAAGACAAAGGTTTTCTGAGTAGTCTCCCCATAGAAGCCGTGCGAATGAAACATCTGCAATTATGTAGAATAATATAAGTGGAATGTTTCCTCTACGTTTCTGTTAGTGCGCATCACACCTTTCAGTAAGATAGAATGAAGTAAATGATTAGATAATGGGGTATTAGTCTCTCTGCACTTAATGCATTCTCTGCAAATAAAACCTTGAAGAAACCAACAAACGTCTCCTTACATCCTTTTTCTTCATAAAGACGATCTAATTTCTATAGTGACTACTCCGAAGATGAAGAGAAATAGCGACGTCAGACAAGCACGCCTTTCTTAGAACATATTTCTTAGCACGCCTGTGGAACTGTCTTCCGTTTTCCTGCTTTCCAGCTAACTACAATATGGCCGTCTTCAAGTCTAATGCAAACAAGTTTTTGTTGAGCCGTTCCACTTAAGTTAACAAATGTACCGAATCTCCACTACTAACGATTACTATGATTCTGATACTGCACACTCTTTAATCCTTATCCACGAGTGGCCTCTGGGCCTTGATAAGTGGTGACTCCTATGTAAAAAAAACACACCCAGCCAACGTATGAATAATGTCTTATTATCGAAAATAACAGACACGTGCATATATACAAGATAAAATTACATAAGGAAAAATAAAATGTACATTATTTTATTAGTCTATCACATGTTCAAACAAGAAATGTAACAAAAATATTTTTCCTTAATCCATGGAGTTTCAATAATTAGGTTTTCTCGTCAGAGAAAATAACGAAAAATCAAAGCATTACTAGTCTATATAATACTCTGCTTGTTCTTTTTCTTAGTTCGTACGTTATGCTTTGAAAAAGGCCAAATACAATTTTGAAAAGCCAAACTGCTTAAAAAGACCAGCTTTTCGAAATTCAGCTTTTAAAAAGCTCAATCTAGCAATCCTGGACAAGAATATAAGAGTGATCTCCCTTTGATGTAGACTCGTTTTCAAATATCATTATAATAATATATGATCATTATTGTAATGCTTTGAGAAAGGAACTCGTAGTAATTTCGATGTGCAGTAGTTCTTCACCGAAGAAAGAAGTTAGCAAAACGTTACGTAAAATAGAAAAATTCGAAATAAACAGGGCAAAAAACTTTGTCTTTCAAAAGGTGCTAGATTAAGGGAGTAACTTAAAGATTTTTTCTTACAATGTGATCTTATTTTTTGTGTTGAACTATGTAGCACAATATTACTTTCTGAATATTTACTAACACTTATTAATTTATTTTATTTGGATTAGTTCTTTATTCAAATAAAATGAACACTATTTTAATTTAAATGTTAATAAACCCATTTTCTTCGTGATATTATTTTTTCTGTACAAAAAATTAACTTTGACGCTACCCAGAAGCATCAGTTTTATGAAAACATATTTGTTTTTTTTTTTAATATATTTCTTATTCCGTGGAATTTCCACGGGATATACTAGTATTAATTGATAATAATGTTTATATGATTTTATTTAGAAATCCAATGTTTCAAATTTAGCTAGCTGGACGCCCATGATATTTTAATTTATGCAGATGGCCTATGTATTATTAGAGAATCAATCCTCTATTGATTATTATATATTACGAGGAAAATTTGTCCAGTGGACAAATTCGCAATAAATAAATAGATAAATAAAAATAATAATAAAAAAAATAATAATAATGATATTATTCATCAAATTCCGTCTGTATTTGTTTATAATATCACGTCCGCTGATATTTGCACTTGACAATGAATGCTCTGGAAAAGTCACTTCTGATTAATGTTTAGTTTTAAAATATGCAAACGAAGAAATGATTTGCCGCGATTTCAAATGGTACCTCTTCTCTTATAGTAAATTGAACTCATTGATAAGAAAAAATAAATAAAATTCTAAAGTACACTCGTGTTTGAGCTGGGGGGGTATTCGATCTATAGTCTAATGCTCTACAACTCAGCTATATCTCAAGATGACAATAAATCTGTTTTTTTTTTAAAGAAGAAATAATTTACTGAGATTTTATTATATCCTTTCGTAGGTGCAACGTAAAATATTTGCTTTGCAAAAATTCGTCTTTTTCGTCTATAAGAGAGAAAGAATAAGATTCTTATCTTTAAAATATTCTTTCTTATAGATAGATAAGACGAATGTTTACAGGAAAATATTTTACTTTACACCTGCCAAGGGACTTTTTCGGTGTTCGATACTTATTGCCTACATTTCTGTCCAAACCATATCTAAGAATACTGCCTGACATATAAATTAACCTTGTATAAAATATAAAAGATAGGCTCAACCGTTTTGGGACCAATGAGATAGAAACTTACACATATGCACAAAGTGACTTTTATATAAGAGAGGAGATAAAAAAAAAAACAAATAATCGTTAGCAATTATGGTTTTCTACTGTGTAGCACATGTTTATAAGTATTCGATTTGTAATCTATGCATTTGTTAGTGTCCGGTCGTGTATTTATATACATACATACATACATACATACATACATATATATATATATATATATATATATATATATATATATATATATATATTGCTTGGTAGTATTGCATCATGACGAACTAATACTACACTTCCCTCAAAAGGAGAGGATGATGTCCCCCACCCCACCTTCACAAAATAAAAGGGAAATAATACCTTAAAGGAAGGGCTGATAACAGCAGAAGATAGTAGCTTCCTTAAATCTTGACAGACTGTGGATACCCACTGTAAGGGGTCCTGTGCGTTGAATTTTTGTGGCAAGACTTGCACAATTTCAAACATCACCTCTCCTCGGTGGGTATTGTTTAATACCAGTGGCAAGTGGAGGTACAGGACAACTGGAAACAATGCCGAGATAAGCGGAGAGCATATAGAGCACCTAGAATTCCCAAATGGTCACCCATCTGGTACTAACCAGGCTCAACGTTGCTTAACTCCGGTGATCTGACGGGAACCGGTGTGTAAACGTGATTATGCCGTATATAGCAGATTATGCCGTGTATAACAGAACATATACTATACTATCCTCAAACAAGAAGGTACTGAACAAGAGGATGTCTCAATGGCAAAATAACATGTGCCACACTACCCCCTAAAACTGAGCTAATACCTTATAATTTTTAAAGTACAGATGCTAAACAATCATTTTCCAAAAAAAGGACAAAGGAGGATGTAATGCCTGGAAAATCTTATACTACACTATCCTAAAATCACTTGGGATATTGTCTTATGACAACAGAACAAATACAACAGTACTCCCCTCTCAAAAAATAAAAATAAATGATGCCTTGGATAATGGTGTCATGAAAACAAGGCATAAACTACACTATCCAATCCTTGAATTAATATTTGGGAGATATTCAAAGTAAAAGGAAACCAAAAGGCTCCCTGTCATTAGCTACTTCACATAGACATAGGGGAAGCACCATTATTTTGCCAGAATTACTCCTCTTACTCTTGATTCTCATCTTTAAATTCAGAATTTGTAAGCAAGGGAGCAACAAGCACTATTTTTTCATCTTTATTATGGCTTGACCGATGATTGAACACTGGTCTCCAGGACGATTTGCTAAATCTATAACCATTATGTCAAATAGACCACCTTAGAATAGAATAACAAACGATTAATAGGAGAATTGGCATAGTTCCGGTTTCTATACATACAACTACCAATTCTTTATTAGTAATAGATATAATATTTTTTTTACCAATATTCACCTAAAATGTCACATTGACACTGGAACATAAAGAGGTAATGTAAATTAAGATAAAACATGTCTAAAAAGACACACTAAGTAGGAAGTTGAGCAGCGAGATTTTTTTTTGTTCACATTACATTTAAATGTCTGCATGTTATCACAGTTGGCGAAGCAGAAAAAAGGGAGGGAATTTTAAAGTCTAGTAGTAAAGGGAAGAAACTATCAGTGTAGGAAGCTCTCCAGCATCTAAGGATCTCTACATTGAAGAGATGGAATTTTGCTGCTTGTTGAATTAGTCGGGAGAATTTACATCACGGGAGCACTAGTGCTAAGAGTTCATCAGAACTCATTCCATTAAACTATTTGACAAACTATCACGGAACAGTATCCTTTATTTAACCCGACGAGGTAGCATGCTCTCGATCCGACAACCATGTCCACAAGAACCCGTGACGTAACGTATAATGCATTGGGTAAAATTCAGCTAGTGGTTAACGGTTCAATTCTCAGTGAGAACGATACTTAAATTTGAACTAAGTATTATTTAGGTCTTCTACTCGGTCATGGCTGACGATTGAGAGCATGCTATCTCCGTAGATTAAATAAAGAAATTCGTTCGAAATCCAGTGCAGATTCCCGAGTTCGACAAGATACATCTGAAGAAGGTCGGAGATTCCATTGACCGAAATGTGAAAATGACATTCAAAATGAGAACAATAGTTTGAATAATCCAAATAATACGAATTATAAATCCTTATCTCAAAAATTCAGAAACATAAACACCGTACATGTATTTTCCTATTTTTTGGATTTTACTGATCGTGGGTGGATCTGGAACGCACATTTGTATTTCAAATTACTGACTCATTCAATCTTTATCATGGACACCACTTCTTATTTCTTTGATAGTTCTTGTTGTGGCGAAATTACCTGCGTTACCTACGAATAAACTGATCCACAGACAATAAATGCCGGAGGACAATGCATAAACGGAGAACCAACAGAGCTTCTCCATTGGCTAGAGAAACAGCTCGCACAGTTGTATGTCCTTGTAAATACATTTTTCGGTGCTTCTACACTATTAGGACGAAATTTGTGAAATCGTAATACTGAATTTCACATGAAAGCATTGGTACCTACGTATTCCTCGTATTTTTTAAGATGATTATATCCCAAAATTACGAAAATCGATAAAGTAGAAAATTATTTATTAGAGAAAATAAAAAATAAAATTTGAAGAAAACGATCGAAAGACACAGAAGAGTTCAAAAGGGAGGTAAATTTCCGCTTCGATTTAAACAAGATGGCCGCAATTTTTCACCCGCTAACACGATTAATTTTTTTTTAATATTTCAGTAATATACAGGTCATTTCGACAGCATAATTTGGAAGCTACCATTGTAATTTATTGGAATTAACAAAAAAATCATAAGAAACCATTGTTTTTGTATCTTACAACTCCATCTATCGACTATAAAATTTTGTCCTAATAGTGTAGAAGTGCCAAGGTTTTTACTCTATTCCTGTATTTTTTTTTGTAATCCTTTAACCAGGCTTATAACAGTTATTGAAGGATTTGTTCTGTATTATTGGACTTTACTATATTTTTCATCACATTTTTATAAAATCTATTTTTCTGTCTGTTTTCTTTTTTTCTGATTCATCCCTCAGAAGAGTTCGTCCTGTTTACATATTCACAGGAAGAATTATATCCAAAGAACAATATATATATATATATATATATATATATATATATATATATATATATATATATATATATATATATATATATATATATATATATATATACTGATTGGTTCACCGGAAGTGAAGACATGACAAAGATATATTCTCATTTCGAAGGAAATGTATAACTTTTGTTATATTCGTGATGATTACTTATTCTGTCCCGGGAGAAAGATGGGTTTCATGTTGACAAGACAAAAACAGAAGCGAATCAATTCTTAACATACGTCTATTCAATATGTTGTTAAGATACGTCCATTCCATATCCGCATTTAGCGATTAAAATGATATTTCAGACGTAAGCGTGACAAATCAACGATCATTATATTTAAAACTTAAGTGAGGCAAACTAAATAAATTTATATTTCAAAATTGTGTGTGACAGACGAACGAAAATTCTATTTCAAAATTATGTGTAATAGACCACGAATAATACTATTTTATAATTAAGTTAGGCAGACCAACCACAATGACATTTCCAACTTAATGGTTGCAAACCAAAGAAAATTCTATATTAAAATTAAGCGAGACAAACAATGGAAAATTCTATTCCCAATGAAGTGTGACATATTAAAGATAATGCTATTTTAAACTTAAGCATCACAGACCAACGGCAATGCTATTTCAAACCTAATCGCGATAAACCAACGAAAATCCTATTTAAAAATTAAACGTGACTGATAAAAAATAATGGTATTTTCAACTTAATTGTGACAGACCGACAAAAATCTTATTGAAAAAATTAAGCTTAACAGATCAAAGAAAATCCTACTTAAAATTAAGTGTGATAGATCAATGAAAACTGTATTTAAAACAAGCGTAACAAACCAGTCAAAATGTCACGGACTCATCTAAGACTGATATTTTCAACTTAAGCGTGATATCCTTTCTGACTGACGGAATAGTCTTTTATAGTGGACGCATTTTAATTATTATTTAAAACTTAAGTATGATAGAGCAACATAAATGTTAATTTAAACCAGCGTGACAACCCAACTATTGAACTGATGTAACTGTGACAGTTCGATGATCTCAAACTTGGGTGTAACAGCGTGACCGACCGACTAACTCCCCAGAAAGATACCTGGATGTATTTAAATTTGATACATCAATTCAATCTACAAATTAAGTTAAGTGTGACAGACTTAAATCTTAAATATAACCGATTAACGGACCTAGCCTTTCACATGGTCGCGTGGACGTGTGTACACTGTTAAAAGAAAGGAAAAAAGAGAAATGTATGTTTTTTTTTGGGGGGGGGGATAACATGAGAGTTAATTAAAAGTCAATCTAGAAAAGCTTGCGGTTATTTTCTTGCTGGAACCTCAGCTGAATAGATGACGTCATCTTCGAAGGAGGAAAGAACACGTGGCAATAAGATCATCAAGACGAAACGAAAGTGAAATGACAACGGGAAAAATGTCCATACCGACAATTCATGATGACTGTACGATTATATAAAAGTCATTTTGTGTTTGTGTGTGTGTGTGTGTGTGTGTGTGTGCGTGTGTGTGTGTGTGTGTGTGTGTGTGTGTTAAATAGAGTTCCCTCTTCATAGGTTCCGAAACGGCTGAGCCTATTGCAAATTTCACACAAAGGTAATTTATATGTCGGCAGTGTTCTTGATATGTTTTATACGTGATTCATCTGATAAGTATCGAACACCCGAGAAAATCCGATCGTAAAAGTAGCCCTTCTTTTTTTTTTTAGATAAAAGATTAATTTTTATTGGGGGAATATGTTACGTTACACTGGCAAAGAAGATAATGAAATTTCAGCAAATCATTTCTTAAAAACAAACAGATTTATTATAATCTGGAGATATAGTTTAGTGATAGAGCATTCGACTACAGATCGAATGATCACCTATTCAAGCCTAATTGTACCGCACCATTTAAATTTAATTTTTTCTTATAAATGAGTTCAATTTACGATAAAAGAAGAGGTACCATTGAAAATCGTCGCAAGTCATTTCGTCGTTTGGATATTTGAAAACTAAACGTTAATCAAAAGTGACTTTTCCAGAGCATTCATCAGCAAATATCAGTTGACTTGATATTCTAAACAAGCGCAAAGGAATTTGATGAACAACATTATCATTATTACTTTTTATTTTTTATTCTTTTGCGAATTAGTCCATCGGGCAAATCATTCCTTGTGTATATATATATATATATATATATATATATATATATATATATATATATATATATATATATATATATATATAATATTCAGTAGAGGGCTGATTCTATAATAATAATACGCAATCTGCATGAATTTAGTGAAATTGTATGTGCGCGCGCGTGTCTGTGTGTGTGCACCTACATTTCTTTACGTAATTACTCTGTCAATTTTCAGTTTCCTGACTCGAGATTTGACATAAGGGGTATTTAGATTTAAGAAAATCTTTTTAATCGGTTTTCGGCCAGAAATTTGGCTGTCAATGAGGCAAAGTTCAACGATTTGACCTTTGAGAACTCTACCAAACTCCTCCGTCAATTTTAGGACTAACACTTGAAATTTTAGATGTAGATTCCTTCGACATGGATCAAAGTTTTTGATTTGATTTTAGCCCAAAACAATAAATGTGAAGGGGTCAAAATTGGGCTCAAATTAAAAAAAATACTTCTTAGCTAATTCTTGGTCTAAGCATTTGAAATTTTAAATAAAGTATATTTAGACATAGGACAAGCTTTTTAATCGGTTTTTGGCCGAAAATTTTGCTGCTAAAAGGTCAAAGTTCAAAAGATTTGACCTTTGCAGTCTTTAGCAAACTATTCTGCTCATTTTGAGTCTAAAAATTTGAAATTTTACATAAATGTATTCAGACATACAGCAAGCTGTTTAATCAGTGTTTTGCCGGAAATTTGCCTGTCAAAAGGTTAAAGTTGAAAGAGCTGATCTTTGCAGACTCTACCAAACTCCTCCGCCAATTTTGGGTTTAAACATTTGAAATTTTAGATGTAGGTTACCTGGACATGAGTCAACCTTTTTGCTATATATATATATATATATATATATATATATATATATATATATATATATATATATATGAAAATGTATAAAAAGAATACGAAAAGTATAAAAGTTTATAACTTTTCTTTATTTATTTTCTATTGGTGACGTGCAGGAATATAAAATAATATTATTAAAAAAAACTATTTAAATTTGTTAACAAGTATCATTTTTCAGCCGATCCTGCGACCTTCATCAGTGTAGTAAAAGTGATACGCATGCACGGGAGAAGAGGAGAAAGGAAGGGGAAAAAGAAGAAGGTATTGCCAATGAGAGAGTGCCACGTCAGTCTTAAATTTATATACATATAATTACGCACATGCACACATACACACATGCGTACAATACATGTATAACAAAATCAAAAATTAACCATTAAATAAATATAAAGAAACGCGCATTTAACTGTCTAATATATATATATATATATTTCTGGTACCTTCTTGGTGGAAGTATTCTGGAAGGACATCTTACTAAAATTGGCCTGAAAAAAAAATAATAATTAAAAAAAGCGAAATTTTTTAAAAAATTAATTAAATTCTATCTATCAATCTATCTATCTATCTATCTATCTATCTATTAATTATTCGTGCTTTTGTGCTTTATGCAAATTGCTCAAGACAAAGCACAACCCCACTTGATGTAAAGTACTAAAATCCTTCTCTAATTTCAAACACTAATCACCAATACGTTTTGGATGAATTCAAACAGAAAACTACAATTCTTCTCCTTTTTGTCAGAAACATCGCTTATGAAATGTGACAACTGAAGGAATCGTAAAACAGGATAATTGGAAAGTAACTCGCTATTATTAAATGTTCTTGATTTGTTATTGACATTCTTACTTAGAATTTTATTTAGAATTCTAAATAGAATCCCTCATTCGTCACCTGGGAATCTTATCATTTTTTTTTTTTTGATAAAATGGTAATTTGTTTTTTTCATATTTTATTTTTTGATCTCACAGTTCTTTAAATATCAATGTGCTTTGATTGCTGTCAAGTATTTGTGGGGTTAATTTCTTGCTCTCCTTTAAGGTTCCGAGTATGAATCACGATATGACGACAAATCCAGCTTATCTAAAGATAACCCAGGCGCCAGGGGCATTACGCTGTTCAGGCCACAAAATAGAGAGATTCCAAAAATATTTTGGAGGGACCTGACTTGATGGGGAAGACTATGGCATAAACAACAAAAAAGAAATGGATTTTGGTACTTACGCAGAATATGGTTCTCGTCGGTATATTTTATGTAAACTACCCGAAGGTATCGAACAGAAACGAAGGTTGCGAAAACGCAATTTATAAGAAAAGACTGAACAAAAACTTCGTGTTTTTGTTTATACCGAAAACAATGTCCAATGTTTAAAACGCTAACAAATATATAATTATAATGGAACAGTAATCGTAATTTTAATGAAAAAAGGTGCTTTTGCAGTTTTCGGACGGAGCTGAAATAATAACATTATTATTTAGAAAACCATTCTTAACATGTGGATGAGGCTTATAACTATTGTATACTTTCACCTAATAATTCAACATACAAAAGACACGTTTGCCAATTTTTGCTGCTGTGATTTCATCGGTCACACGTTTTGGCACCCTCTGGCAGTTTATGTAATTTTCCCGGAATATGCCGACGATAACACAGACTTTATGCTGCATAAGTACCAGGATTTCATGAAACTCATCTTGAAAATAAAGAGAATAATGAGAATTACTGAAAGGTTCTACCCGTCCCCCACCAAAAATAGTGTCACTATGAATAGAAAGTGATCAAGATTCCATGCGTAGTCTTTGAACAAAAGGAAGTGACGCACAGCATGTAAACACTAAATTCCAAAAGTCTTTTTCACCTTTCTCGATTTCGCCTTCTTTGACCACGCGTGTTTGTTATCAGCACAGTTACACAGCACACAAAATGGCGGACTACTCTTTAGCAAAGGTATACACGAACTCGTTGATAAATAATGTAAATATGTCCGTACGCTTTAAGTCTAATCACGTTGATGCAACGGTTCTCGTTAGATCAGAGAAATTAAGCAACAATGAGCATGGTTAGCTAGGTAGTAGAACCAACTGAATCTTATTTAGTTATGTTGTATGCAAATATGTAAAGAAGCTCTTTGTAAAACTTCACTTGGTTATTGGAATCGTAAATATGCACAAAATACCGATACTTCGCTATCCCCACCCCCCAAAACGGTCTTAAAAATTTCTTTTACGAGCACCAATACTTAATTTTCTATTTTTGAGCGATTATCACGGCTTTAATGATGCTATATTTACTTTTTTTTCATTAGCTGCCATTGGAAAACAATGCTCGACATTGGAAGCCAGATTATTTCATTTGGGCCATGGCCGCCAGTGTCCACTATTTTCTAGGAATGGCAGTGGTCACCAATAACAACCGTAGTTTAATTTGTTATCGAGGCTGGGGGTCTTTTAACGATTCTGTTCTGGATCTGTCATGCATCCACCGGGCAACGCCGGTTAACGAGTCCGGCTAGTGATTAACTATTTTAGTCACGAAGGTTTGGTAAACCTGGTCCTGCATGTTAGTATAAATTGTGGACTTCATTCTTCCCTCACATGTGTACAACAGTTCAGTGCCCGAAGAACCATACAACCCCAAACCATTACGCTTCCTCCTCCAAATTTGACAGTTGGAACCACACAATCAGGATTAAATGCCTTTCCTTCCCTAGGGAGAACATAAAATGCTCTAGGAGTGCCAAAATGTCTGACGGAAAAAATGAGAATTTGCTACAATTTTTGAATAGATGTTTTAGATTCACATAAAAAATTTCAATTGTTCCTTTTAAAAGTTCAGGAAATAGAAGCTGTTAACTTACACGAAAGTTACTTTCGTCAGACCAAACAATCTTGGCCCAATCATCAGGTGTCCAATTTTCATGGGTTTTGGCACATTCCAGTCATGTTCTCTTGTTGGCCTGAGACAAGTATGACTTCTTTCTTACTTTGCATCCTTTTATCCCGCTTCTAAGAACCGTCTTCTCACTGTTTGAGCTGATATTTTTGTTTGCATCTTCCCTAAGTTCAGCAGCAAGCTCTAAAAACTTTTCTTCCTATCTGAAAGGGATGCTATGTTGAAAGGTCTATTTTCCCTGGCGGTTGTAGACTTTTTACGACCTTGTTTTTTATGTTTTTTACTAACAGTTCAGCCCGGTTTTGCACGGGCATTATGTACTGTTCATAATATATATATATATTTATATATATATATATATATATATATATATATATATGCATGTATATATATGTATGTATATAGATGACTTACTTTTATGCACGTAGTAATTATTAATTAATAATTAATAAGTAATATTTAAATTATATATATATATATATTATTTTGACCCCTTTACGTTTATTGTTTTAGGCTCAAATCTAATTAAAAAAGTTTGATTCATGCCCAAGTAACCTATATTTAAAATTTCAAGTGTTCAGACCCAAAATTGGCGGAGGAGTTTGGTAGAGTTTTCAAAGGTCAAATCGTTGAACTTTAACTCCTTGATAGCCAAATTTCTGGTTGAAAACTGATTAAAAAGATTTTCTTAAATCTCAATACTCCTTATGTCAATTCTCGAGTCTGTAAACTGAAAATTGACTGAGTAGTTTAGTAGGGGAATGCACACACACACACACAGACAATTTCACTTTTATAGATATACTAGCACTTCCGCTCAGCTTTGCTCGGGCTCTATGTTCTTTTTCTATGTTCTACTTCTTCTTCTTTCTATTTTTTCTTTTGCTCCTTCTTTTTCTTCTTCTTCTTCTTCTGCTTCATCGTGGTCTTCTTCTTTTCTTCATTATTATCTTATTCTTCGTCGTCGACTTATTTCTTCATCTTCGTCGTCGTTTTCTTTTTTTCTCTTTTTTATCCTTGATTCTTCTTTTTCGCCGTCGTCTTCTTTTTTTTCTTTCTTTCTTTCTTTCTTTCTTTGTTGTTCCTCCTCCTCCTCCTCCTTCCCCTCTTCGTCTTTCTGGTGACTGTTTTTTTGTGTGTGTGTGTCAATCTGCTCTTTTATTTCAATTCCTAATAGTCTTTTTTTTCAGGTTTTCGGAACTGTACTGAGTGATCATACAATTATTGGTACATTTTTATTTATTTATTCATTTATTATTATTATTATTATTATTATTATTATTATTATTATTATTATTATTATTATGTATGCGAGAATTATTTTGTTATTGTTTTTGTAATGTTTTTTAACGTTGTTGTTGTCTCAATTTGTTATCGTAACGATGAACATGAGTTCTGAAATCTAAACGAACAACAATGGCGAGAAAAAGAACTGTCTGCTTTCTCAAAGAAAAAAAAAATAAAACAATCTTTGTTTACTAGGAATTATCTCCCCTCTTTACTCCCACCCTTTTCACACCTTCTTTCGCATTGTTTGTTTTGATCATTCATCTTAATTTTTTATTCTGATTTAGTTTCCATCTCTTCTTCGTCTTTTTCTCTCCTCTTTCCTTCTTTTTTTTCCTGCTTTTTTCTTTTTCTTCTTCTCCTTCTCTTCTTGTTTTCCGTTCCTCGTATTGTTCCTCCCCCATACTCTTCTTTTTTCTTCTTCTCCTTTTATTCTTCTTTTTCTCTTTCCCATATTATCCCTCCCCTTTTCTTTTTGCCTTTTCTTTTCTTTGTTTTCTTCTATGTTGCTATTCTTCTTCTGCTTCTTTTTTGTGCATCTCATTCATCATCTGTATATTCCTCTTCATTCTCTATCTCTCATTTTTCTTTTCTTTATTTCGTTCATATTCCTCCCATTTTTTTCTTCTTCTATTCTTATTTCTCCTACTTCTTTCTTTTCTCATTTCTTTAGGTTTTTCTTTTTCGTTTCTTTTTTCTTTTATTCGTCCACTTCTCTTCCTTCTTTTCTTATCATTTCCATACTTCTGCTTCTTTTTTTCTGTTGCCTTTTCTTTCTTTCTGTCTTCTTTTCTGTCTTCTTTTTCTTCTTCTTTTTCTTCTTCTTCTTCTTTTTCTTCTTCTTCTTCGTCGTCGTCGTTGTACCCTTATTTCGCCTTCATTTTCGTACTCCTCTTCATCCACCTTGTCTTTTTTCCCACCTCCTCTTCCACATTCCTCTCGGGTTAAAATAGCTAAAATTTAAACTTTTGTGCTTATTTAAAAAAAATTATGACTTGGATTTTTATAAAAAAAATAGTTGTAACTAACTGATTTCTATATAATTTGTTTGTCTATACTTCGCGATAACTCTTGGGTGTGGCCCAGGGGCTCTTTTAGGGCTAATAAAAACACTGCATTTTGGGGACTATTTTACCATATTTGTCCAAAATTTCCTGTGTATGTCTATTTAGCAGTTTTGCATAATGCTGAACTCAAATTTAAATATGTTAAGGCCTTGGGGACTTTTAGAGCTAAATGAGGAGGGGCAAATGATGGACTTAGTCATTTCATTTTTTGCATGGTGCAGAACTTAAATTTGCATATTTTAAGGCCTAAAAGTGCACCGTTTGTTCATTTTCATCAAGATTTGACGTCCGCTGGGAACTTTGGAGACTAAATTGGGGGGAGGGCGGATGCTGAACTTAGTCATTTCTTTATGCCTCGTTCACTTTGCACTCACGAGGGACCATTCATGCTTCACTTGTTCTACATTGTCATCACCATTCTTAATGAACTTTAGCCAGCAATAAACGATACCCTAGTCGTAAAAGTCGGGGGTGCACTTTGTGCCTCACATCTCTGTCGCCTCTCTGAAATAGACAAATTTATCTCCTAACTGCGATAACATCAACTGTATCGGCTTTGTAATCGTTCAACATTAGCCAATGATTACTGATAAGTTCAATTTTTTCTGTATGGAGAAATTCGATGACGCGTCTTTGCTTCTGATGTACGTCCATAACAGAGTTTGCTGTTTACAGAGTTTCACACTGTCAATATCTGCAACAGAGAGATGAATCTTTCAGGTCATGAATGCATAAGTTAAGTCATCATAACAATTTGCAATCCCCTCTGAACAATTCGCGCGAAATAATAGCAGGAGGCATTACGTTTTTAGTTTTCTTTTATAACAAGACTACAAAATAAAAATAAAATATAGACTTTGCTGACAAAACGACGAAACAGTAAACCACATAAGAATATAAAGACTGACGTGACTCGACTGAGAAAGCACTTTGTAGGAAATCCTCAAATAACTGCATTCTGTTCTGAGTAAAGTTTGATATATGTTCTGGTGCTACACTACATTGATAAATCCTTTTAGACCGAGGCAATTCTTATTTTTTATCCACAATGCCCCTTTTTGAAAGTTGTATTCTCCCATGTCAACAAACTGTGTTTAACTTATAGATAAGCAAGTACATAGGGGCTCGTGTGAGAACTCCTAGTGAGTACGAGTTGTTTTTATTTTTAGTACTGCTGCATTTTAAATCTTACTCGGAAACGCCCGGCGAACGACAAAAACCGGCCCGGAATATACCGAGTGAGCTTATTCACTGAAAAACCGAGTGGCAAAAAGAGACGCGAGCGAGCAGACGACACCAAACTGGAAGAAAATAAAAAGAAAGGGAAGACTTTTATTGTTCTCAAACAAGTCTTTATTCTTCTGACAAAAAAAAGGAAAGTGAAATGCTTTCCTTTAACCGCCAGAAAATACTATCCCTCAGGAAATAGCCTATCCTCAGGAAACAAAATGTTGCCCATCCCCCACAAAATGTGTTCTCCCCACACAATAAATGTAAAATATATTTAAAAAACAACAAAAAGAAACACGTATTTTCAAAAAGAAATGTTTGCAGAAGATACATTTTAAAAATAATGCCGTCGTCAGCTGCTTGCAAAAAAAAAAAAAAAATCCAAACGTTTTTAGAAAAAATATCAAAAATTGTTTAAAAAATACAAAAAATAAACCTTTTCTTTGAAAACAAAAGTATTCAAAAAAAATATATCTCAAAAATAAAAATATTCTTTGTTCTTTTATTCCTAAAAACAAAACAAATACTTTTTCATGAATTCAAAGAAAAAAAACTTTCCATACTAAAAAATAGAAAAAAATATTTGCTCACTAATTTAAAGAAACGAAACTTTTGTTACAAAATAAAAATAAATATTTGCTCACTAATTTAAAGAAACGAAACTTTTGTTACAAAATAAAAATAAATATTTGATCACAAATTTAAAGAAACGAAACTTTTGTTACAAAATTGTTGTGGTGGCACACATTCATTTGCATATGTGGATAGTAATTACACATAAATAGGAAGACTCAGTTAGTCTGAGTGTGTGTTCACCAGAAGCCACCGAAGGTTGCCGAGAGCAGATATGTTTCTCCAGCAAAGACTCTCTTATTTGACACCATTATGTAAATATCCTGTAAATATACATTTTCCTAATACACTTCTTATTTGATCTACCTTTGTTTGTTGAGTCGTCATTTGTATTGCTTTCTACGTTACTTGTTTCAACCTGCGAACTTCACAAAAATAAAAAAAAATTGCTCACTAATTTAAAGAAACGAAACTTTGGTTACAAAATAAAAAATATTTTCTCACTAATTTAAAAAGACGCAACTTTTATTAGAAAATAAAAAAAATTGTTCACTAATTTAAAGAAACGAAACATTTTTTTAAAAAAATATTTGCTCATTAATTTAAAGAAACGAAACTTTTGTTACAAAATAAAAAAATATTTGCTCATTAATTTAAAGAAACGAAACTATTGTTACAAAATAAAAAATTGCTCACTGATTTAAATAAACGAAACTTTTGTTACAAAAAAAATATTTGCTCACTAATTTAAAAAATGAAACTTTTGTTACAAAATAAAAAAAAATATTTGTTCACTAATTTAAAGAAACGAAACTTTTGTTACAAAATAAAAATATTTGCTCACTAATTTAAAGAAATGAAACTTTTGTTACAAAATAAAAAAATATTTGCTCATCAATTTAAAGAAACGAAACTTTTGTTACAAAAAATATTTGCTCACTAATTTAAAGAAACGAAACTTTGGTTACAAAATAAAAAAAATGCTCACTAATTTAAAGAAACGAAACTTTGGTTACAAAATAAAAAAAATGCTCACTAATTTAAAGAAACGAAACTTTGGTTACAAAATAAAAAAAATGCTCACTAATTTAAAGAAACGAAACTTTGGTTACAAAATAAAAAAAATGCTCACTAATTTAAAGAAACGAAACTTTGGTTACAAAATAAAAAAAATGCTCACTAATTTAAAGAAACGAAACTTTGGTTACAAAATAAAAAAAATGCTCACTAATTTAAAGAAACGAAACTTTGGTTACAAAATAAAAAAAATGCTCACTAATTTAAAGAAACGAAACTTTGGTTACAAAATAAAAAAAATGCTCACTAATTTAAAGAAACGAAACTTTGGTTACAAAATAAAAAAAATGCTCACTAATTTAAAGAAACGAAACTTTGGTTACAAAATAAAAAAAATGCTCACTAATTTAAAGAAACGAAACTTTGGTTACAAAATAAAAAAAATGCTCACTAATTTAAAGAAACGAAACTTTGGTTACAAAATAAAAAAAATGCTCACTAATTTAAAGAAACGAAACTTTGGTTACAAAATAAAAAAAAATCCTCACTAAATTAAAGAGACGAAACTTTTTTAACAAAATAAAAAAAATGCTCACTAATTTAAAGAAACGAAACTTTGGTTACAAAATAAAAAAAAATCCTCACTAAATTAAAGAGACGAAACTTTTTTAACAAAATAAAAAAAATGCTCACTAATTTAAAGAAACGAAACTTTGGTTACAAAATAAAAAAAAATCCTCACTAAATTAAAGAGACGAAACTTTTTTAACAAAATAAAAGAACAGTTGACAATAAAAAATAAAACAGTAAATTTTATAAATTTATCACGGTAGGTTGTTCGTTTTATTTATTTATTTATTTCCATTTTTATGTTTTTATGGTGACTCCCGTTTGCTCGGTATAACCCCGCGGTTTTTGGCTTCCGCCGGGTTTTGCTGAGCGAGACACGCGGAAAAACGGGATTTAAACTGCAGAAGTGCCGATTTTTTCAATAAATAAATATTAATCAATCTTAATATCGTTCTATATAATTCACGTGTTCAGAGTTTTTGAATCCTTTGGACTACTGTTCTCATCTTCAGTGTGATTTTCACAACATATCGTTTGATGTAACGTGTTACCTTCTTCAGGTGTATGTTGTTGAACTCGGGAAGCTTTCTGTCGAACGCGGGGATCTTTCTGTCAAACTCTAGAATCTACACAGAATTTCTAACGGAATATTATTTGCTCTCCTGCCGTCAACCACGATAGGGTAGCAGCCATTAGTAATTTGCAATTGTATTTTTACGTGTTGCCTAAATAAATAAATGATTCAATTCGAAAATCTGTGAAAATTCTCGAATTCGTCAGAAAAGTTGCCGAGTTCAACAAGATGCACCCTCTTCCTTTTCATTCTCTTCCAATTCTCCATTTTCGTCGTCATTTTGATCACATTCTTCATATCATCTGTTTTCCCCTTCTTCCACGTCTTCTTCATTTTCTCGGAGGTTGCATCGACCGAAACATTGTGAAAATAAAACATTGTAAAAATAACACTCAAGATTAGAACAGTAGTCCAAAGAAACCAAATAATACGAATAATCAATTGCCATCTCAACAATTCAGAAATAGTAACAAGTATTTTAAAAAAAAATTTTCTCCCCACTTTTTCACCTTTTGTTCATGTTTATGATAAAGTTGTCTTTCATAGAATCATCCACATTTTTTTTTTCAATATGCTTTCCCGGAAATATTTTTCTAAATCACTTGCTTCGATTTTCTGGGGCAGGAAATTTATTTCCATTCCCGTACCCTTCTGTTTTGTTTTCAATTTTCTTTTATATATATTTTTTTTCTTTTGTTCAGACGCGACCTCGTGTTTCTGTTAAAGGCCATGTCTGTCGGATTGTCGGTAGCCTCCATTTATTTACCTCTACTTCTGTACTCATGAGCTACTGCTTATCAAAGATTGAAGGCCGCTTGAGGTTTAGGGTTAATTGGTTTGAGAGGTTGACGATGAAACAAACATATTGAGCATTAGAGATGATGGTTATAGTCGTCTGCTCTTTTTTACTTTCGGTTGTTTCTCCATGACAGTGATAAGCAATATATCATTCCATCTGATTAATGATTATATTCTCGTCACATAACATAAAAACATTCATGTTTAAGAATGGCTTTCTTGTCTGCCTGATCATGTTTAATTGTCCAGCAAAATAAACAGAAGAAACCGGAAGTCAAAAAATATAAACAATCTTGACTATAACCCAGACGGCGTAGCAGAACGTGATTATCTTAAATGGTGGCTGACTATGAACTTGTTAACATTGGATTTGAAAACAACGACGATGTTTTAGTCAACTGGGAAGCAACCTTGTGGTATTATCTCCTCACGTTGGATTTTTAATGTGTGCAAAATTATGCTACCTAAGTAAGGGTGCTTTTGATTGGGTCATTTTTTTTTATCCACAGTGTAGAAGGGTTTCTCCTTCGCTGACCAAAAACAAAAAAGATTAAGTGTAGTGTCAGAACAGATACCTCACTTTATTAGTGAAAAGGCCAAGGTTGATCGCAATTGTATTCTGAGTGTCACCCAAACTGATTAAATAAATGATTCCGTTTGAAATTCTGTTCAGATTCATGTGGGTACACCACTAGATTTCGAAGTCGGTTTTGACTATTTGATCCGCACCGCCCCAGACGTGACAAAAGTACTCTATCTTATTTTTCTCTTCTGCACATAGAAAATAGCGCCAAGAATGAGATAATTCCGGAGTAATAGAATATATTAAATTTTTAACTTGGATTTTCTTAGGTTTGTCGTGTTTAATATTGAAATAACGTTTGCGTCTGTTTGTCATGCTTTTTTTTTACTAATAGATCACTGTTTATCTAGGCCAAAATGGGCACTCGAAGATGAGTCTCGGGAAGACTTTGAGACAACAGCGTGGAGATCAGTAATGGTGGAACTTATTTACATTAGATTTGAAAACGACCATGTTATAGCCAGCTAGGAAGCAGTCCCATTGCAATGTATTTTATAGGCAGACAGAACTAGAAAAGAAAATTTGGTCTTGGAATTTTTGTTTATTTTAGGCACTAATAGAGAGTAGGAGAAAGGTTTAGCAGTTGATGTAGATAGACGAGTATTTGTGCAAATGCTTTGCAAATGCATAGATTGAAGCTCGGTCGAGCATATACTATGAAAATAATAATAGAACAGAGATAGACTCGCAACATCTGTTCTGTGAAAGGGAAAATGTATGGGGGATAAAAGGATATTGCTCACTCGATTACGAAGACGGTTTTGTACCCTATCAATACAGTAAATGGTACTCTTATAAGCTGCTTATTAAATGTAACAATAGTAGTTCATCTTAGAACGTATTTTGCTCTTGCATTCGTAGAGAATTGTTTTAATTACAATAACATTTTCGTTGTTTTAACTCGTTCATGTTTGGAATAGATGTTCGTCAATCAGTCACGTTTGCTGTTGAAATCACATTTCCATCGGAAAACTCCAACATTGAAAAGACGCATCTTCGGAATCACCGTTCCTGTTTTTTCTCTTCATTCCGAGTTTCATTTCGTTTACTCCATTCCATGTTTTTATAAACCCCTCTCCAATCACCGCCATTTTTTTTTCTAGCGTCATTCGCTTTTGTTCGGTCGACAATAATTAAAGAGCAAACGCACTCACAAAAAAAAAAAAAAAAAAAAATTGTGAAACGGAGTCGATTCTTGAAGGAAAACGATATGCAAGAAGAAAAAACAACTAAAACAACATGGGCAATCAGTACGTTCGCCTTCTGCCACGAGTCAGGATTGTATGGAAGAACAAACAGGTAACAAAAACAACGAAAGTGAAAAACGAATTTCTGCGAGATTTTATTAATTGACGTTTCTTTACTTCTGTATTTCTATATTTTTATCTTTTACAATCGATTCTTACGTTATCCGAGTTGATATATATGTTCAGCCGCAAAAAAGAATTTAGTGTTATGCCTTGTGGTTGACAAGTATATATATATATATATATATATATATATATATATATATATATATATATATATATATATATATAATGTGTGCATATATGTATGTATACACATACATATATATATATATATATACGCATAAAGATAAATATATAAACAGAAATTACAAATACATATGTGTCTGTGTATACACACACATATATATAGATATTTCTTCATGTTTGTATAATATCTATGCTTATGCATATTTACATATCTGTATATATATATATATATATATATATATATATATATATAAATGCACGTATATATATGTATTTATATTCGTTAATATATTTGTGCATGTATATAGACAAATATATTAACGAATATAAATATATATACGTGCATTTATATATATATATATATATATATATATATATATATATATATATATATATATATACGGAGAGAGAGAGATAACCATATAGGTAATTCAAACATCCAACGTTTTATACCATCTTATTCAGTTCTTTCAGCATATTACAATTTAACAGACATGTTTTGTTACGCAGAAACAATCATTATTTATATGTCAATATCGAAGTTTTTCTTCTTATACTTACTAGAAAATCAGAAATTTAACTTAGAGTGAAATGGATGCGACCATATCTTGTCGTAAAAATTCTATAGATTTGGTTTAATTAGTGAGTGTGGTTATTTGTAAAGTGCACGAGACTCAATTTATTTCTAATCGGATTAGGTCTCTTGAACCAGCTACTTAAATAAACTTATATAACAAACATTCCCTAGAATATGTATTAAATTGTGGTTAATCAAGTCATGTTTTTGTTTTATGGTTTTATTTTTAATATATTTATACTTTAAATAAATATATATATACTTCGAAACTATTAGTAAATACACAACAATTTAAGTAAATATACACATAAATTAAATAATATGATAGCGTCGGAAATCTAAGATGGCCGCTCAATGAAATTTAAGCTACGGTTTTTAAAAAAGGCAAGGAATTAGTTTCGTATTAACATCCTAAAAATACTCATTGCATATATAACCCCAATTATTAGTTGAAAGAGATTACAATTATTTTATAATAATTTTTGTATGGAAATACCATGTGGAGACATTATTTAACCCATATGTAAACTAATATCTGAAAAGCAAACTCTTACAACTAATATGACGACATGTATAAAAAGACGATGTTGATTCCTCTATAGAATTTTTGCAGACAAAGCATAGTCATATCATTTCATTCGAAGTATTTTTTTTTTAATTTTTCTGATGAAAAAATTCAATATTTACATTAAAATAATGATTGTTAATACGTAACAAAAGAGGTTTGTAAAGTATATGGACATTTTTATATGCTAAAATAACTGTATGATAAGATTGAATAAAATGTGGAATCTTGGCATGTAGTTGTATTGTTATTCATTTATATATGCTCTGTGGTTAAATTTTACAAGCTTTGAGCTTATGAATTAAAATGATCGTTATGCACAAAGAGTGAAACAATTAGATAGCGTATTTGCACAAAAGCATATCTGTAGAAAGATATATAAATACACGCACACACACGCACACACATATGTATACTTGTGGGGATATATATGCAGATCCCTGTTTTTCTCTCTCATTATTTTTCCACATATATCTATGTCTGTACATATTTTTATGCAGAACGTGTTTCTGCCAAAATATTATTGTTAATACTACTACTACTACTAATAATAATAATAATAATAAGAAGAAGAAGTAGAAGACGAGGGAAAGACAAATAAGAAGGAGGAAAAAGACAAAGAAGAAGAAAAAATAAGAAAGCACTGACCCGAACTCCACTAGATGATTGCGAAAAGGACTAGAACCTTAGAGAGGCTTGTTGCCACCCAAATTGATGTGAAAACAAATGTTCGTCGCCATCGAGAAGTAAATGGCAAACGGTTGTTCTGATAACGCAAATTCATTCGTAAAAATTATCCAATGAGGTAGAGAGTACTCTATTGAAATCTAGTGAGATTTGTTGTCACAAAGACTCCAAGGAACACCACCGGTTATTGTCATTAAGTAATCTTTGATGATTGTCTATGGGAGAACTCCCAGTATTCTATGGTATTAATAAAATTCTAAATGTTTATTTATTTATGTGTATGTGTGTATCTATACCTATAAAACTTTCGAACGGATGCACCGAATTGAAAAATTCTTTCTTTCCCTGAAAGGTGTGAGTCCTTAGATTGTCCTGTATGTGGTTTGTAACAACGCCGAGTCACATAAAAAGCCCGAAATAAGGGGTTTGGGGCCGTTTCGTGCAATTGTCGGAAAAGTTACCTGTCCCTGTCAACGGAATTTAGCACTGTTTGTATACAGTCGCGGTAACATCTCTCGGTATACTAAAAGGATTTGTAGCGCAATGGATAACGCGTCTGACTACGGATCAGAAGACTCCAGGTTCGAATCCTGGCAAGTTCGTAATAATTTTAACTAGCATTTTATCCAACGTTTACTCATTATCCTTACTCTTAGTTTGGGTATTTTTGTTTTTTCAGTGATTTTGGTAGTCACAGGGTAAAGGTTGATGGTAAGACGATGTAGAGTGTACATGATGTTGAGTATTTGGCACGGCGTTGTGTGTGACGACGCAGCGCAACCGCTAGTTATAAATATAACTGTATAATAAGTTGTCGTGAAGATCAATAAGTATGGAATGACTGAAGAAAGAGAGCGGCAAACATACTTCCATCGAAGGATTCGAGGTATACTGGGTCATGGTCGCTGCCAATGAGACATCAGTGGTAAACGACTCTTACGATAACGCAGAATGAGTTGCAGTGTTTATTGATATAGGCAGAGTGTGGTGGGAACTTTGAGAGACATTTTGTCACTTAGAATCCAATGGATACCACGTGTCATTGCAAGTAAAAATCGCTTATAATAAAATGTTCGAAAATACCTAGAGATAATCTATATATTAATACGATAGCGCGTGTGTTATTTATTCATTTTGTGTGTCACGCTTACATCCGAGTGACTGTCGTTGAATTGTTATGCACTTCTATTTCTTGTAATAAATAATTTTACCAAGAATTATTCATAAGTTTTGGTTACGGTTTCGATTATAGCTAAAGGAACTCAAGTTATATAAATATATATATATATATATATATATATATATATATATATATATATATATATACACATTTTTTTCATAAGTTTTGGTTTCGGTTTCGAATAAAGCTGATGCACTCAAGTCATATGGATATATTTTTTTTATTTTTGAAATCGCAACTTTATAATATATAAAAATCGATGAAACATTAACTCTATAATAATATATACGAAATCTGCAAGAATTAAAATATCATATTCAAGTGTACTTTACGACCGGGCTACACCAGGCGTCCCTGCTAGCTTAGATAAATACTTTTGCAGTGTTAACAAAAGAGCTACAACAATATCAGAGTGTCTCCATTTACGCTGAACATCTACAGAATGCCAACATCAATATATTACATATGAAAGAGTCCCCTGTGGAATTTCCACAAGTCCTGCTAATCTATATATTAATTCGATGTTATTTAATGTATCACGCTTACATCTTTTTTTTCTTCCGAGTAACTGTCGTTTAATTGTTATAACCTACCATTTCTTGTAATAAATAATTTTACCAAGAATTATTCATAAGTTTTAGTTTCGGTTTCGGTTTCGTTTAAAGCTGATGGCACTCAAGTCATTTATTTTTTTATAAATAATTTTACTAAGAATTCTTCATAAATTTTGGTTTCAGTTTCGATTAAAGGAACTCAAGTTATATATATATATATGTATATATATAAATATTTATATATAAATATATATATATATATATATATCAAGTAACGAGGTGTAGATTATGTTACCAATCACTTAAACGATTTTATTAATCTCCCACGTAATCTGCTGTTGCACACCACCTTCCAGAACAGGTTAAGAATACCCTATCATTCCAGTTATTATAAAAGCAACTGGTCTCATAAAAAGAATTTCAAAACCTATCTGGCAAATATACCCAGTGAACCAAGTGCAAGAAAGATTCAAACAATTACAATTAAAGGGACGGTCAGAATATTAAAAAGATCTCTCGGTTGGAATACATGAGTTAGCGGGTGAATGTTTGGCATCCAGTAGAATGCTCCATTCCCAGCTTCAACAAACTGATAAGAAAATAAAAAGTTTGATATTCTGTACTTATCCCCTATTACTTAGACCCTATTGTATATTAGCTAACCTTTATGATGAAGCTAATCCATTGTTATCTATGTATTTAGATTACTTAAAACACCTTTCGAATTTATGATTTTATCAAGTGATTTTTTCTACTTAAATATTAATGGGATGCAGATTAGGAATTGAATTTCCGCAAGCCACTAATTACAAGTACAGTACTAGAATGATAAACTGACTTCTCATATTGATCTTATTTTAAACATCTAAAGTAATTGTTAGTCAGTTTAAGCACATTCTAGATATATAACGATAAAAAGAAAGTATTAAAAAATCGCAAATATCCCTCTCCATCGAACTGTGTACCGATACTCGATGGCTGACTAGGACAGTTTCCGAGCGTTCATGTCAGAGCTAAGCTCACGCTCTATATTTAAAAAGAGTGCGTCTGATATCACATCAAACCTGACATAGTTATATGGAATAAGTCAGAGAGAGAGTCGCAACCTTAGTTGAAGTGAGTGTCCCCAGTGATGGAGGTCTGATCATAGCTGAAAAAGGAGAAACAGACCGCATATCAAGGTCTCATGTATGATATGAAAAGAAACTGGAATCTTAGGTAGATATCAATATTATTATAGGTGCTACAGGGCTTATGAAGCAGAACCTGAAGTCCTACCTAACTAATATTCCTGGTGAACCAAGTGCAAAAGAGATCCAGACAATTGCACTTAAGGGAACAACGAGGATACTAAAAAGAGCTCTCAGCTGGTTTCAATAAAAAGCAGGGGAATGTTGGCAACTGGTTAGGTTGCCCCATACCCAGCATTCCAATCTTCAAAGAAAGATTTTTTTTTAATTCAAAAACTTTCATCAGAAACCGAACAGCCAGCCTTGGGTCACTACTGAACGCACTGTCGCCATTGCACACAGAAACCACCACTTCAATTGCTGCTTCAGTTGGATGTTTTAAAACTAAAGGCGCCTATAGAACTGTCAGCAATCACTGCAAAAGCATTATAGGAAACGCGAGAGTGTCGTATGCAGAATCCATCAGGCCAAAGAATAAGAACGGAGGTGTGTTTTTCATGCGCCAATAACAAACAAGGTTCTAAAAAGATGCGCGTCCTCTATCCGAACCATCATCAACTGACCTAAAGTGAACTGACCTGACAAAGCTGAACTCTTTTCCAAGAACTCTGCAGCAAACTCAACCCTATGCGACCAGGGTTCCCTACCTTCCGAATTTTCGCCCAATGATTGTAAATAATTTGAGTGACATCCACATATCTGTTCATAATATTGCCACACGCATCAATAACATAACAGCAAGGCAACTGGTTATGGCAATATTCCAGTTATAGTACCGAAAAGCTGTAACCGAACTAGCTGTTCAATCGATGCCTAAAGGAGAAATACTTCACAACACCTTGAAACATAATTAGTTTGCCCAATGTTTTAAAATAGTAAAGATCAGTCTTCTGTATCTCAGTACAGACCAATTAGTCTTCTTTGTCATATGCAAGTTGCTTCTTGTGTCATGAGTAAGTTGCTGGAATCCGTGTTAAATAGAGAAATTGTCAAATCCCTCAGCAAAAGCAACCAGTGACAAGCTATATGGTTTCCGTCCGACAAGATCTACAGCTGATGTACTGACTGTAATCTCACATAGGATCAGTGAATCTATCGACAGGGGGTTCCTCCCAAAAGCGACATCTCTTGACATATGAAAGGCATTTGATAGGGTTTGGCATAAAGGTCTATTTTACAAGATTTCCAGCTATGGAATATCTGAAAATTTTTTCCCAACCATCGCTCCAATAGGTTTATACAAGTAATCATCGATGGGCAATAGTCTGATGCTCAAAATATCAAAGCTGACATGCCTTAACGATCCATCCTGGGCCCAACACTCATCCTTATTTTTACCAATGATCTCTCAAATCCTACTCGTCGACATATACGAAGATGACACTACGATCTATGACAACACTTCAATGAGCAACAAAGGCTAAAATCTCTCTGAGTTTCTCTCCTCAGACTTTGAGCATGTGATGCAAAAGGGTTAATTTTAATGCATCCAAAACCAAGCTTTTATCTTTTTACCATAAACTCTCTGATCCCCACTTAGCCTCAAGATATGAATGGCTCTCCTCTAAAAAAGGCTACTTGTTTTGACAAACTTATGAGTCTGACCTTATGAAAGACTTATATCAAATCTGTTGCTAAGGTCGCCGGAAAAATACTTGCGTCTTTTTACTGAACCAGAATGTATCATACTATCACCACAATCCTCTACCCGTATAAGAACCAGATACGTCCAAAAATGGAGTACCATTGCCATCTCTTGGCGGGAGCTGCTCGGATCACCCTACCCTGCCATAGCAATGTTCCAAACCGACTTCGAAACATAGTAGGTGATGTCCTTTTTTCCCCTACAACCTATTTCCTGCATGAGAGACGGTGCGAGCCTGTCTCTGCTCTATCATTATTTTCATGGCAAGTGCTCACCTCAGCTTCAATCTATTTCCCCCTTGCAAATTTTTTACAAAAACGACACTCGTCCAGCTGCAACCACTATCAACAATTCCCATCACTCTCTATCTGTACCCAAATCCAAACACAACTTCCATGAACAAAGCTTCTTTCTAAAATTGCCCCCCCTGTAGAACTTAATTCCACTAAACTGCTTTCCAGTAGACTATAATATGGTCGTGTTTAAGTCCAATGTAAAAAAAATCCTCGAGTAGCCTTAAGCCTTTATAAGTGGCAACTTCCATGTAAAATAGTGTAAACTTTTATAATTAATGAATAAACAATCAGTCGAAACATTATATTGGTTGATTTTTGCGCTAACACAGGTCGAAATATCCGACTTTAAATTTGGCCGACATAACACATGGGCACCTTCAATTTAACCCACTTTCTTCTCCGAGATTAAAATCTTCGCAATGCGTAATAGAAAATCGTTCCTAGCGTGTGGGAAACCTCCGCTTTCATCTATTCTGGAAGTTAGGCCGTGGCCCTTACGCATGTGCAGAGAGATTTATTTTCTAGATCGAAATCGGCTCTTAGTCGCAGCCAAGTGGATTAGGGGCAAAAGCTTAAAATAATTTAAACCGAGATTCCTAAAAATTCGATTCGTTTATTTCCATCGAAAACATTAATACTAGTCGAATTTTAAGTTCACTTCCATAATCCGAGCGCATACGACTACCTTTGCCTGAGTTAGCAATCTTTTAAAAAGTTGAAAACATTATCGAAATTCAACCACTTCGAATTTAATTTGCAAATAAAAAGCTTCAAATAACCATCTTTTTCCGGAAGTCGTTCAACTGAAAACTCTTGCTAAATTAAAATGAACAGCCATAGTTACAACAGATAAAATAAAAGTGTAATACCTAATACTTTTCTTGTTCTGTTTTACGGCATATCGAGCTTGAATTAATGCAGATTTTGTATTTATTATTATTGGGACAATTCCCTATTGATTATTATATTGTACCTGGCGTGAGACAGATGTAAAATAGACTTAAGTATGAGATTTTAATTCATGCAGATATATTTGTTATAGAATGAATTATGTTGTATCCATTATGTGCGCGTACTTTCAAAAGTAAAAAAGAATATAGCTTGGGTGGCTCAGCTAGAACCGAAACCAAAACATGTAGCTCTCCATCCTTATTCGTTATCATCTAAGCAACCAATAGATAAATACCAAAACTCTGAAAATAAACCGACATCAACGTATAAATCCATATTTCAGCATGGGTAGAGACGAAGTTTGCGTCGACTTACGCTTAAATCATTTGGAGCTCCTTAATCACCTAGTTTACCGGCTATAAAACAAATTAAATAGGTTTCACAGGTCCGAATTCCCTATGTATCAAGTTTCAAGTCTGTTGACCAAATATTGACAGAGTAGTTTAGTAGAGACCGTTCCTCACACTAGCAGACTGACAAGGTCAAACACACACACACACAAATATATATATATATATATATATATATATATATATATATATATATATACTAGCTGTACCCGGCCACGCGTTGCTGTGGCTCAGTTTGTTAAAATGGAACACATGTGAAAGTAGAGAAAAGTTTGATTCTTTTTTTCAAGAGAATGTACAAATTATATATTTTTTAACAGATGTTAAGAAAATAAACAGAAAAATACTTCCATCATTAATTATGCAAAAAAATAAATAAAATATTGATTTAGTGTTTCAATATACTTATAAATTACGATAAAACTTGTTGAGTATGCACTGTTTTACGGTTGTTGTAAAAATGGAACGGAAACTTCAATTTCGCTTCGTTTTAATCTTTCTTAATTTTTTAATTGTGCCCCCCAAACGAATATAATCAAAACAGTAACATTCAACAATTGTACTTTATGTATATAAAACACAAAATATTTATTTAAAATTTTTTTTTTTTTAAAAAGTTAATAACGAAAGGGAAATAATTCCATTTTTAAACGAAAAAGTCAATTTGGTATATCTTTTTGTTATTTTTTACATAAGTCCAGCTTACCATTCACATTGGAAATGTCGACATTTATAGGTTGTCGGGTACGTTTACAATGAATAAACACTCCAATCTAGTAGCTGTATCAGAATTTTTGTACACCCCTATCACGAAACTGCGAATAAAATATAAAAATCTCGTAATTTCTCTTTTAAAAGTGGGTTATTTTCTTTATGGATTATACTTCCAAAATAAACTATTAAAGTTGTTTTAAAAGTAATAGAAATATTTTTTTATTTTTTAAAAAACAGTAATGAATTTTACGAACTCAATATTTTTCAATTTTTAAGCTTTAAAAATCTATCAAAATTTTTCTATTGATTCTATTTTTACGATATTTTCAGGGTCAATGTGAAATTTTATGTTCTTTTCAATGAATCGAATATAATATTTTAGACAAACGTTTTTTTTAATTCACGCCCCTCCCCATTTTCAAGTGTCTTGTAAAAAGTAAATAATTAATTTACACACCAAAGTTTTATATATCACAAATTGAAGAGAAAAGGTCAATAAGTAATATATTCAAATTTAAAACAAAAAAGTAGTGTTTTTTAGAAATTTACCTGTAAAGTTCGAAGTTTAAAACCTTTTTTTAAAAACCAAGTTGTTTGTTTTTTCTTTTGTTTTTTTTTATGAAACCTTGGTCCTTGCTCCTTTAATTGAAAAAAAAATTAGGGCTTGAATTACATCTTTCGAGTAGTTATAAGCTTGGAAAGACAGGGGGTAGAATAATTCACGCCTCTCATTATTCACCAAAGTGTTATATATCATAAATTGAAGAGAAAAGGTCAATAAATAATATATTCAAATTTAAAACAAAAAAGTAGTGTTTTTTAGAAATTTCCCTTTAAAGTCCGAAGTTAAAACCTTTTTTTTAAAAAACATGTTTTTTTTTGTTTTTTGTTTTTTTTTAATGAAACCTTGGTCCTTGCTCCTTTAATTGGAAAAAAAATAAGGGCTTGAGTTACATTTTTCGAGGAGTTAAAAGCTTGGAAAGACGGGGTGGAATTATTCACTATTTTTCACGAAATTTCTTACACACCTACCAATCTACCCATGTTAAGAACGGCTTTCGGAATTGACACCCCTAACCTTGCCAGAATACCCGAAAAGCTATAAAAGTTGACGTGTCGAATGTAAACGATGAGTTGGACGTAATGTAAAAATGTACCGAATTTAAAAGGGGACGAAATTCAAATTTCCGTTCCATTTTTACAACCGTAAAGCAGAGCATTATATGCAAATTTTACCTAACTTACTGTATTGATGCTATTTTTTTAAGCAAAAAAAAAAAAAAAGTTAATATCGAGATACGTTACTACAGAACACCGACCACTCTAATTTGTTTTTTATAGGTAATTAAGGTCGCTGACAACGAATCTGATAGTCAAACTTGGGGCAAATTTACCGTTTACATGGTATTTACCCCTGAACCCACGAACTTCTTTCCACCATTTTCCAGCTTCCGTTTATGCTACGCGCATGCACGCTGTAGCATAAGCGACAGCTTCACCAAGCAAACTACGTTGGGGCGACGGGATTTTTTTTCCAGGACATAGTATTTTCTAATTTTCAAAAATACATTATAGCGCTTTTTGGGTGGAAAATTTAAAATTAGCTGAAAAAGAAATAAAATAAGAAAAGGAAAGCACATCAAGTTGGAGTAGGGGGGGATCTATCTGTTTTTTTTTTTTACCTGGAACATACAATTTTCAAATTTTCCGTAAGTAACGCACCGACATTTACCAATTAGAACACCATTTAACATTTTCCGAAGATTTTACTTTGTACATTGGGGGCGCGAGCGGGGAGGGGATGTGATGGTGGGACAAATTAGAGTGGTCGGTGTTCTGTAGTAGCGTATCTGGATATTTACCAAGAAAAAATATTTAGGTGGGCGCGCGCGCCCCAACATCACCCCCCCCAAACAAATTAGAGTGGTCGGTGTTCTGTAGTAGCGTATCTGGATATTTACCAAAAAAAAATATTTAGGTGGGCGCGCGCGCCCCAACATCACATCCCCCCCAAACAAATTAGAGTGGTCGGTGTTCTGTAGTAGCGTATCTGGATATTCACCAAAATAAATATTTAGGTGGGCGCGCGCGCCCCAACATCACATCCCCCCCCAAACAAATTAGAGTGGTCGGTGTTCTGTAGTAGCGTATCTGGATATTTACCAAAAAAAAATATTTAGGTGGGCGCGCGCACCCCAACATCACATCCCCCAACCAAACAAATTAGAGTGGTCGGTGTTCTGTAGTAGCGTATCTGGATATTTACCAAAAAAAAATATTTAGGTTGACGCGCGCGCCCCAACATCACTTCCCCCCCCCCAAAACAAATTAGAGTGGTCGGTGTTCTGTAGTAGCGTATCTGGATATTTACCCCAAAAAATATTTAGGTGGGCGCCCGCGCCCCAACATCACCCCCCCCCCCCAAAAAAAAAACAAATTAGAGTGGTCGGTGTTCTGTAGTAGCGTATCTGGATATTTACCAAACAAAAATATTTAGGTGGGCGCGCGCGCCCCAACATCACATCCCCCCCCCCAAACAAATTAGAGTGGTCGGTGTTCTGTAGTAGCGTATCTGGATATTTACCGAAAAAAAATAATTACCCCCCCTCCCAACTTTTATATTTAATTTCAAATTTTCCGCCATCTGAGAATGCGCGTAGCGTAGATTACTACAACGCGCGCTCGCGCGTAGCATAGCTGGAAACTGCAAAATGGTGGACTGCGCTCGCGCGTAGCGTAACCGGAAGCTTCAAAATGGTGGACAGTAGTTCGTGCGTTCAGGGGGCTAATACTATGCAAACGGTAAATTTGCCCCAAGTTTGACTATCAGATTCGTTGTCAGCGACCTCAATTACCTTTAAAAAACAAATTAGAGTGGTCGGCGGTTTGTAGTAGCGTATCTGGATATTTACCAATAATTTAGGTGACTGAAATAGGAATCTAATTGAATCTTTAATTTCCTGCATACTATTCGAGAATTCATTTTTCTTCGAGTTATATCGAATTCATTAATACGGACTTTAGGGGCTTTTTTCGTAATGTTACTGTAAAAATTATTTTTTTATTGTTACAAATTACGATGCTTTAAAAAATGCAAAAATAAATTCTTGCGTTTTTTTTTACTACTGAAAACCATAACTTTAGTAAAGGTATTTTTAGTTTAAACAAAATAAAACATTTTCACTAAGAGTTAAGTAAAAATAATTAGTTCATTATATTCTGCGATCATTATTTGAAAAATACTGCCATTTTCATTAAAATTCGTTAATTTCCTGATTTTTGGTGAATTTTTAAGTAAAGGGAGGAGTCAAAATGTGTATACACTTTGAGCGTTGGCATTCATTTTGTGTGTACCTACCAAGCGACCACGTGTGGTTAATTTAAATTAAATTTCAATCACATGGTTACATTATCAATAATCAGGTAATTAAACCCATTGAAAATTTACCGATATTGTAAACACATTATGTTTATATTAAGCCTGTAGTGTTTTTTTAGTGATGCAATGTTGTCAACTGAGATTTAAAAAAAAACGCGAGATCAGGAGAAAGAAATGTCCAGAAAATCGCTAGATTTTTTACTTTTATCATCTGAAATTTTCAAAAAGTCGCTAATCCCCCCCCCCCAAAAAAAACCTCCCTATTTTCACTTCCTGCCATAAAAAATTATAAATATAGTATATTCAATATATAAAATGTTCCGTGTTTTCTCACTATATGTTTCTGGAATTATATTGAAGCAGTTAGCTCCTGCATTTTATCAGCTAGTTTTACCTGTTTTTTCAGAGAGGGTATTTTTTTTTGCAAGAAACAAATCATAAACTCAAACTTTTTATGATAAAAGTTAAATTGAAATATACTGCAAATTAAACATCACAATAATGGTGCAACATATTTTGAAATTAGAAAAATAAAAAAACAAAAAAACTTTGTTTTAGCATGTTAAAAGTATTTAGGTTGGTAGATAATTAAATTCTACTGTATTGGTATAATTTTTTTTGCTGTTGTTTTTTGCTTTTTACAATTTTCGACTAAATACTTCTAAATTTCGTATTTTAAACTAAACTTCGAAGGTTATAAGGCCCCCACCTAAAATGTACTTGGAAAAATCGATTTTATAGCGAGATTAAAGAATGATTAGCCGAAAAAAAGGTAAAAAACAAAACAAATAATCAATAAATAATTGTTACCAAAGGCAATAAATGCTACTTTATTTTTACTTACATGAATGAATTTATTTTATGTTTTAAAGTATTTTCAAGTGCTTGCGGGTGTGTGGGTGCGAAATATCTCCAGATTTTCTAGAATTTCCCGCTAGATTGTAAACTAAATCTCCAGATCTAGCAGGAAAACCGCTAAATTAGAAACACTGGTCACGTGACAGGAAGCGGTAATAAATAATTGTCCCTAAATAAAAAAAAATCGCCTATCGGTACAAAGAAAAAGACCTATTTATCATAGAAAAATTAAGTATAATGCTATAATTAAATATATATATATATATATATATATACTAGCTGTACCCTGCCACGCGTTGCTGTGGCTTAATTTCGTGTAATGAAAAATTCTAATAAAAATAGAAAATGCATGTTTCTTATATTCTTAGTACAGCAATCCACTCCAAAAAGTTAAAAAAAAAAAAGGCGAAAATGAAAAAATATGGTACTCTTGCAGAATTGGATCCGGATCCTCGGGAGTTACCATCAATCATGGCTTGGGCTCGACCAACATTCAGTGGATTAAGCCGAAAGTTGCTAAACCATTGAAACGCTAAATAGTTTTCTTTTTTATTGTATTAAAAAATGTGAGTTTTTAATAATAATTTGGGTAAGGGGGTGTTACTATACACAGATTCAAAAAAGTTGTTCAAAAACGAATAAATGAAAGCAAAGGTAAGGTAAATTACGTTTCTATCTACCTGGATATATTTTAGTGTTTTTATTTAATGTAAAATGTTTAATCGGCTAAAAAACGCAGTGTGTATCTATGTATTTGAAAAAGACGAATGGTCGCGGACTTTGTTGAATACGTTAAGTTTGGGAAAATCAGTTAAAAACTATACAAAACAATGTCAGACACCTACTGATTATATGTTATTGTGACATAGGCTGACATATTCGGTGGGTTTCTGATAGTATTTTGTTTAGTTTTTTAGTTTTAAATCATTTTCTCAAACTTAACATCATCAACAGCGTCCATCACCGTTTCCAAGTTTAATTAAAGTTTTATGATATGTTTTTTTTATTCAATATAAGGTTAAAGTACAGAATAGATACAAAACACCCTCCCCTCCCCATGTTAAGAATGGCTTTTTAAATAAAAACGTTATTATTTCAGTACAGATCACTCTCTACATGGAAAAAGAGCTCAAAATGAAAATAAAATAAATTCTCCGCTCAAAATAAGAAATGGGGGGGTTAAATTCTCCGCTCTGTTAGTAATTAAAAACTGAAACAAATTCTCAAAATGAAAAGAAATGTTAAATTCTTCGCTCAAATACCAATATAAAAAATTGGAGAGAAAAATAAAACAAATTATTTTTACAATTGTAGCCATCCGTATTATAAGATTTGTGTGACGTCACTTCCAATGTAAATAAAGAAGTGCACAGCGTTAGGATAACCCTTTTGTTTATTAAATTGTTAGGTGAAAATATAAAATAGTTACAGAACACTCTCCCTTTCCCATGTATAGAATGTCTTTCTTATAATAGCTTTATTTCAGCACGGTACCTTCTCTGCATAAGTACCATCTTTTGTTTATTAAATTGTTAGGTGAAAGTATAGAATAGTAACAAAACGTCCTCCCCATGTTAAGAATGGCTTTCTAAATAACGTTATTATTCTATTATTCTATTATTATATTTATTTATTATTATGTTTATTAAATTGTTAGGTGAAAGTACAGTACACATGCAGAGAGTGATCCGTGTTGAAATAATAACGTTATTATTCAAAAAGCCATTCTTAACATGGGGAAGGTAGGGTGTTTTGTACCTAATCTGTATTTTAACCTTACAACTGAATAAAAAAAGATATAATAAAACTTTAATTAAACCTGGAAATACGATTTAAAAAATAGCGCGGACCACTCTTTGCATTAGCACTACCAATCAATCTTATATCGAAAAACAAAAAAACAAAAAACAAAAGAAAACTCAAAAAAGCAAGCGACAAACTTTTTTTTTGCCTTATATAATAAAGCAAAAATGTTTAAATTAAAAAATTTGGAAGATAAACAAATGAATTATGTTTTTTTTTTACTTATCGAGTAAACAGAAAATAAAATTTACTTCATCTCGTCAATTCGTGGCTATGAAATGAATCGAACCGGAAGTTCAGTTTTATCACCAGAACAGTTTCGCCCTAACGGTTACGAAAATATATTTATTTTATTTAATATTTTAATAATTCGCGAGGAAATTTTATTTTAATAACATAAAAACATCCCTCGACTCTAAAGATGGGTTGTCTGAAAATTTAAAATAAATTGGTAACGTAGAAATATGGTTTTATTCACTTGTAACGAACCAAATTCACATTTATATATATATATATATATATATATATATATATATATATATATATATATATATAGATGTATATATATTAGCTTTCAAAAATCCCCCAAATCAATTCGCCTTAGTTTTTTACAATTCAAAAAGAAAATAACTACAATATTGTTTCGTTTGTAACAAACAAGTCAACAAAAGTATGGCCTTGTCGCATTTGTTTGTCGCAAACGAAATAATATTGTAATATTTTTTTTTTGAAATGTAATAAACTACCTACTAAGAAGAAAGGATTTTTTTATAGCGATTATATTAAACTAGTCTGGGTACCCGGCGTTACCCAGGTGTTTTAATGAGAAACAAAAAAAGTGGTAGTAAGCAGGCAGAACTCGTGACGCAAAGACGGAAAAGAAAGTGAAAGAAAACATGACGTCTAACCCCTACACCATGACGCGACCAGAAGTTCGGAACGTTGAAATTAGTAAAGTTACTCCAATCGATACAAGGACTTGCTATAATGGCGACCCTCCTTGTAGGAAACTGCCCAGTTAAGGGTGAAGGAGTTAATGCGTTTAGCCAATTTTTCGAATTTGTCGTCCGAAGGGTCGACCTTCAATCTCGTGAAAATCCGTCGCCTCTGTCGAAAGATTTAGGCAGACATACATACATGCATACATGGTGATTGTCACTTCTTGACAGAAGAAGACCATCTTTCCCTTGCTTTATTGTTTATTACTCATTCATTTTCATGTATTTTTGAGATATATATATATTTTTAAAAATTATATACACATATATACACTTATACACACATACATGTGGAGATGTGATCAAGATGCATCAATTCCTATTTTCTGTGGGAGCGAAGGTGGCTCTTCAGACCAGCCCTGCTCTTACACAGTCTGTTGCAAAGGTCACACTTAAGCTGAGATTGAGTGTGCTGCTCTACTGTGGACGCTCATATGACGCTTCAGGCCTCCACTCGATTTACAGACCACAGAGCAAACAGAACATCTGTGCTCTGCAATGTTATCTCCATCAAAGAAAGATTGATCTCCATGTGAACGCTTGTGGCTAGCTAGGCCAGCTTCGGATAAAGTCATTTTACCGCATAAATCACAGGTGCGGTTCTGCATGAAATCCTTCGACAGACCTGATATATCTGATAGATTTTTGTTCCGGATATCACGCTTCATCTTTGCATGCTCATATTTTTTCTTCTCAAAACTATCACAGCCATGATAGACCAAGGAGCGCCACTTTTTACGATCATTGGAAGCACTTTCTGAACTGAAGACGTCAATACCAAGAGCTTTAAGATTATCTTTGATGTTATCCTTAAAGCGATCCCTCGGTTTATGTTGTGGACGCTTTCCTTGTGTAATTTCACCATAGAACAGGCGCTTTGACAATCTATCGTCGTCCATCCTTGTCAGATGTCCAGCCAACCTCATCTGGTTGCGTATAATCAACTTCTCGATACAATGTACGTCAGCTCGCATGAAAACACCCATATCAGGTATAAAAGTGCTCCACTTGATGCCCAGAATGTGTCTCAGGAATTTCTGGTGCACTCTCTCTCCATGACTTTTATGTGTCTACCATAAGCTGTCCAGGCCTCAGAAGCGTAAAGCAGGGATTGTAAAATACAAGATTTATAGACACTGATCTTTGTATGAATAGTTATACCCCTGTTAGACCATACTCGCTTCTCTAAGCCACCAAAAGCCTTAGTGGCACGCTGTATCCTATAGTTGACCTCAGCATCCAGGGTTCCATCTCTGGCGAGAGTACTACCCAAATACACAAATGTGTCAACCACGGCAAGTCTCTGGTTGTTGACAAAAATATTTGGTTCCACATACAAACTACCGGGTAGAGGTGTGAACATGACCTTAGTCTTCTTAAGACTAATAGTAAGCCCAAAAGACATACAGGCCCCCGAAAACAGATCCATGATACCCTGCATATCCCTCTCACCATGGGTCACAAGATCGGCGTCATCCACATAAAGCAATTCACAAACCAGGTGATGAAAGGTCCTTGTAGAAGCATGAAAACGACGAAGATCAAAGACCCTTCCTGGGGTTCTGAAACGCAAATAAACACCTAGAGAACATTCCCTAAACGCATACGATAACATAGTTGCAAAATAAATTGAAAAAAGTGTAGGTGCTAGAATATCGCCCTGCTTCACACCATTATCGACCGCCGATAGGCATCCGTTGAAGTTCAGGCGAGCCTTCATATTGGTGTGGAGCTGCCTGAGTAATCGTAGAAATTGAGGTGGACATCCCAACTTCCCCAGAATTTTCCATAGGGCACTTCTGTTCACCGTATCAAAAGCCTTAGTCAAATCAACAAAAACCTGATAAAGCGGAACACGGTGTTTAGTACATTTCTCCTGCAACTGCCGAGCAGAGAAGATCATGTCCGTGGTTCTCTGCCCGGACGAAAGCCACTTTGGCTTTCTGGAATGACGGATGGACAAATATACTTTAACAATCTATTGAGTAGAACTCTGGAAAATACTTTGCCAACTGCTTCCAACAAACTTATCCCACGATAACTTCCACAGTCGATCCTGGGCCCCTTTCCCTTGTACAGTGATATAAGAATTGCATCAACCCAATCCTGATGGACGGAAACACCCCTCCAGACATCAGTGATAAGATGAAAAATTTAATGAACAAGTTTATCACCCCCATGTAAGAGGACTTCCACAGAAATACCATCAAGCCCTGGAGCTCTCCCAACGTTCACTTCCTTGATTGCATCTCTAATTTTATTCTCAGATGGGAACTCAGACATTTCATGGATAAGCTTCTGTTGTGATAAAAATTCATTGATGACGTCATCAACATTAGAGGGGTTTTCAAAGAGATCAGAATAATGCTCGGTTCAACGAAGGAGAATCTTGTTAGGATCCTTTATAAGGGCAATTCATCACTTGAGAGTAGGGGAGATGTTGATAGTGTTTGAGGACCAAAAGCTTTTTTAAGCAAATGGTACATGCGTTTTAGGTCTTTACAATCAAAAGCCATCTGGATTTGGTTGGCGAGTTTAGCACACCATTGATTCTTCATTTGGCGGAGTCGCTTTTGGAGAATACCCTTGTTTGCTGTTGGAAGGACTCTCGACCCCCATGAGAGGCAGACAACATCTTATGGTGCAACTCATTTTTAGCACTTAAGAGTTGAGTAATTTCAGAATCATTATCATCAAACCAATCCTGATTTGCGGAAGCGTAGAACATCCACACTTATTTTATAGATTGTATTTTTAAAATGCGCCAACAACCCATCAAAATCAGCAGAATTAACTACGGATCGAAGCTTTTCACGCACACTTGGATCATTCAGCCTGGACACATCAACCCGACTGGGAATCCCAACACCACCCAACCTGCACTTCCTCCTTATACAGATTTTCAACTTCCCGCGTACCAAAAAGTGATCTGTGCCGCATTCAGCTCCACGCATAATACGCACACTACAGACGTCCCGCAAATCTGCCTTCCTGGAAATAATGTAATCAATCAAGGGACCTTGTTTTGAACGAGGATGGGTCCAGGTAAACCTATGGACCTCTTTGATGCTGAAGAAAGTGTTACAGATAGCAAAGTCAAACTGAGTGCATAGATGGAAAAGATGCAGACCATTACTGTTGACCCTACCTACACCAAACCGGCCGAGTGAGATCCAGGTGTGATGATCCTTGCCAACCCTTGAATTTAGATCACCCATGAGTAAAATCTTCTCAGATAAAGGAATAGAGGAAATGGTACGACTGAGATTTCAGTAAAACGCCGTGATGCTGTCTCCATCATGACCCATGGTAGGGGCATACACAGATAAAATCGTCATATATCTATTGTGTGCCAGAGGGAAGCGCATCATCATAATTCTGTCACTTACACAGATTGGCTCTTCAATCCTCGTCACCAAATCAGAACGCACAGCAAAGCCAATTCCACCTTCTCGTCTTAGCCCCGATGGTTTTCGTTTCCAAAAAAACGTGTATCCCGAGCCCACTTCCACCAGTTGATCCTCACCACTCAATCGTGTTTCAGACAATGCTGCAATGTCTATGCTGTACCTAGCGAGCTCTCTTGCAACAATAGCTGTCCTACGCTCAGGTTTTTCACTATCCAGGACATCTAGCAAAATTCTCACATTCCACGTAGCAACGGTTAGGTTATTCCTCTCCTGATAAAATTTTGATTTTCCTTGTTTATTTTTTTTCTTCAACTTTATCTTGTTTCTCCTGCAAATATAGAGAAGCCACCGACCACAGGAAGCCGGCCAGCTAATAAAAGGGTAGACAATTTATAGGTCACCTTTTCTAGACCCTTCCCAAATTCATGGGTAAGCAGTGTATCCCTAGAAAAGGCTGCTCAGCTGCCAGATCATCCACCAAATTTGCTTCCACCCTGTAAGCGATTTAGTCGACGATGTTAGATAAATCACTGGCCGCCTATGTGCAGATTTGCAGCTATGCACTTCCAGTCCACTAAGCCTGTACACGTCGCCACTCACCTATCGCCATAGGACATTTTTTCTTCTTCTTCTTCTTCTTCTTCTTCTTCTTCTTCGAAAGATATCTGCACATAACGATCGCGACACAACATACTTATGCTACACATATTGTACCCTCTCGCACTCTACCACTGGTTGCACAGTGACAAACTGAAATAGTGAGATGACTGAGTAGCGGCATAGTGTGCATATTTTATTATCACGGAGTTTTAACCTCTCCGGCAGCTGGACATATACACACACATACACATAAGCAAGCAAAAATGCACATATATATATATATATATATATATATCCCTAGTTCTCACAATATCCAAGGGTGACCTGAAACTATGCAAGGCAGAGGCGTTCATCTTCCTGAGGTAATAGGTATACCCGCATACCCATACGTACATACATACATACATACATACATACATACATACATTAAAACAGACAGGTGGGATTTATACAATATATTGTATATGCTCTGAAAAAACATTATATTGATCTTGACCTTTATAAATTTCTTATATAGGGAGAAAGTTTTCTAATTGAACGTTTCAAGTAAATGATAAAATATACATACAAATAAATGTATTCTCATTAAACTATTAGCCACTCATGTGCCCAATAAAAATGGATTCGCGATTTCTAATAATAAAACATTATATTGGTATTGATTTAGCATAAAAATCATGTCCTTATATTTTATTTATGATTTGATTCAAAGTCTGTATTTTTTTCAACAATTATTATTATTACAGTTTAAAATTAATATAAAATATTTGCTGCTCTAAGAGCTATAAGCTAGTTTCCATGGCTGCAGACGAACGACGTGTTATCCACTCCTTTCTTTTTCTTCCATATTTTCTTTTCCTTAAACATTTTTATTCTCTGTTATGACTGTGACAACAGAATATTCTTTTCGTTGTTTTGACTCTCGACTATATATCTGTTGATATCTTATATATTTTTATATACAGTGTTGTGGTTCTCAGTTGAGTAACTATGTTTAACTGTGTCAACTGTATACTTAAAGGTAGAAAAGGTAATGAGAATATTCTGCTGCTCTAGCCGCACTCTCTGTCTATTATCACGAAGACTTCTACCCAATTACAAAACTCCTGCCACAACTTAGCCTCCATTTCTTTACAATGAACACGTGTCTTGTCGCCAACAATAGAATTTTTTTATTTTTAATAAAATGTAAACGTTCTCCAGTTTTATTATTGAATTAGATTTTTTGAATTATTTTGGAGATGAGTAAATTGTATCATTTTTATTGGCAGTATCTGTTTCGTAGCGCAAAATCAACTACTTAAGTTTTATATCGATCAGTGAATCTATTACACCCTTAACTCATCAGAAGAAATAACAAAAAGAATTGTAAATGTTAACTGAATTAAAGGAATAAATTATAAGATGGTCAGCATCAGGAATTTTGGAAAATAGTTTTTGCCATTTATCCCCCCTCTCTCTCTCTCTCTCTATATATATATATATATATATATGTGTGTGTGTGTGTGTGTGTGTGTGTGTGAGAGAGAGAGAGAGAGAGAGAGATAGAGAGAGAGAGAGAGAGAGAGAGAGAGAGAGAGATTTATAGATATTTTCTTTTTCATTTCCAATTGCAGACTTGGCTGTTGTCGGTAACTCCAGCAGCTTTTTTCAACCAAATAGGAAATTATAAAAGACAATTTTTGTGTAACAAATGTTAGAAAGTTCGTCATTACAAAAACGGGCGCAAGATTGGCGTCGAATTTGTTTCAAAACCGTTTTTTCTTTGTTCGTTCTTTCTTCTTGCGGGGATTGTTTTTGTTCATGTAACTTTAAAGATGCATGTTACAATGTTTGCCCAAAAATACTTATTTTATAATATGTTGTAGAAAATAAATAACAAAAACAAGTCAACTGTGCATCGCTGCAAGTCATTGTTTTGTTTATTAAATTGCTCTCGTACGTCTAAAACAAAGAATGAGTTTAAAGTTTCTACAGGCCATATAAAAATTTTCTGCAAAATCCAGAGGCACACGAGAAAAAAGGCGCTAGGTACTATCAGTTCTATTACCATGTGTATAACACATGGAGTTAAAAGAGAGTACAAGCATATACCTATCAGCGGAAATTGTTTATAAATCCTGACGCTACCCAATGGTTCACTTCGACATGTGAAGCTGCCATTGCGCATAGGCAGCAAGCATTCAACAGATTCAACCGCCAGAAACTAACTACAAATAGATACCTAAATGTATATCGTCGAAAAATCATTGTAAGAGTGCAACAGATGAAGATAAAGGTAGTTATATTAAAATGACCTAAAGACGTATTGGGTTGCAGAAATTAGGAACTCGCGATTTCTGGAAAATATACAATCGTGTGGTGAATAGTGTGCAATGAACAATACCCTCTTATCAATCCGCTTCTCCATCTTGGGCTTCATAAACCATGCCATTCTACATTTCTCACTACGGACAGAAGCCACACTTGATCTAATCATTATTTCTTCCTATGTCCAAAACATTATAGAAAAAAAAACCTTGGCACATACAAAGTTTTATTTTGAAATTGATTCGTTCGTCTTTACTAAAAATTTACAATTCGATTCCATAAGATTTTTTAATGGAATTTAAGCGTATTTCGCCAATTAAAGGTTTACAGTTCTTGGACATACTCTACTAAAAGAGTATTTCCGTGTTACTCTGAACAATTAACTTTCATATTATGAAAATATTGAAAATTAAAATATTAACACTTATTTAAAACGCGTTCGAATCCAATTCGTTCGACAAAAATCACTTTCACATAGGATGGCAATCTTCTTGTGGTCTCCCCCGTAAATATCCCATGTCTTTCTAGAAAGAATTCTGACTACAAAAATATCGGGGAAACCAGTGTAAACAATACAATATTCGAATTAATAAGATATGATGATGATGATTTAAAATGAATTCAGTGTTGTAATAATAACTTTAAATGATAATGATGATTTAAAATGAATTAAATATTGTAATCATAGCTTTAAATCGTGATGATGATTTAAAATAAACTCAATGTTGTAATCATAACTTTAAATGATGATGATGATTTAAAATAAACTCAATGTTGTAATCATAACTTTAAATGATGATGATGATTTAAAATGAATTCAGTGTTGTAATCATAACTTTAAATGATGATGATGATTTAAAATAAACTCAATGTTGTAATCATAACTTTAAATGATGATGATGATTTAAAATGAAATCAGCGTTGTAATCATAACTTTAAATGATGATGATGATTTAAAATAAACTCAATGTTGTAATCATAACTTTAAATGATGATGATGATGATTTAAAATGAATTCAGTGTTGTAATCATGACTTTAAATGATGATGATGATTTAAAATGAATTCAGTGTTGTAATCATAACTTTAAATGATGATGATGATTTAAAATTAATTCAATGTTGTAATCATAACTTTAAATGATGATGATGATTTAAAATGAATTCAGTGTTGTAATCATAAATTTAAATGATGATGATGATTTAAAATGAATTCAGTGTTGTAATCATAACTTTAAATGATGATGATGATTTAAAATGAATTCAGTGTTGTAATCATAACTTTAAATGATGATGATGATTTAAAATAAATTCAATGTAGTAATCATAACTTTAAATGATGATGATGACTTAAAATAAACTCAATGTTGTAATCATAACTTTAAATGATGATGATGATTTAAAATGAATTCAATGTTATAATCGTAACTTTAAATGATGATGATGATTTAAAATGAATTCAATGTAGTAATCATAACTTTAAATGATGATGATGATGATTTAAAATAAACTCAATGTGGTAATCATAACTTTAAATGATGATGATGATTTAAAATGAATTCAGTGTTGTAATCATAACTTTAAATGATGATGATGATTTAAAATGAATTCAGTGTTGTAATCATAACTTTAAATGATGATGATGATTTAAAATAAACTCAATGTTGTAATCATAACTTTAAATGATGATGATGATTTAAAATGAATTCAATGTTGTAATAATAACTTTAAATAATGATGATGATTTAAAATTAATTCAATGTTGTAATCATAACTTTAAATGATGATGATGACTTAAAATAAACTCAATGTTGTAATCATAACTTTAAATGATGATGATGATTTAAAATGAATTCAATGTTATAATCGTAACTTTAAATGATGATGATGATTTAAAATGAATTCAATGTAGTAATCATAACTTTAAATGATGATGATGATGATTTAAAATAAACTCAATGTTGTAATCATAACTTTAAATGATGATGATGATTTAAAATGAATTCAGTGTTGTAATCATAACTTTAAATAATGATGATGATTTAAAATGAATTCAGTGTTGTAATCATAACTTTAAATGATGATGATGATTTAAAATGAATTCAGTGTTGTAATCATAACTTTAAATGATGATGATGATTTAAAATGAATTCAGTGTTGTAATCATAACTTTAAATGATGATGATGATTTAAAATGAATTCAATGTTGTAATAATAACTTTAAATAATGATGATGATTTAAAATTAATTCAATGTTGTAATCATAACTTTAAATGATGATGATGACTTAAAATAAACTCAATGTTGTAATCATAACTTTAAATGATGATGATGATTTAAAATGAATTCAATGTTATAATCGTAACTTTAAATGATGATGATGATTTAAAATGAATTCAATGTAGTAATCATAACTTTAAATGATGATGATGATGATTTAAAATAAACTCAATGTTGTAATCATAACTTTAAATGATGATGATGATTTAAAATGAAATCAGCGTTGTAATCATAACTTTAAATGATGATGATGATTTAAAATAAACTCAATGTTGTAATCATAACTTTAAATGATGATGATGATGATTTAAAATGAATTCAGTGTTGTAATCATGACTTTAAATGATGATGATGATTTAAAATGAATTCAGTGTTGTAATCATAACTTTAAATGATGATGATGATTTAAAATGAATTCAATGTTATAATCGTAACTTTAAATGATGATGATGATTTAAAATGAATTCAATGTAGTAATCATAACTTTAAATGATGATGATGATGATTTAAAATAAACTCAATGTGGTAATCATAACTTTAAATGATGATGATGATTTAAAATGAATTCAGTGTTGTAATCATAACTTTAAATGATGATGATGATTTAAAATAAACTCAATGTTGTAATCATAACTTTAAATGATGATGATGATTTAAAATGAATTCAGTGTTGTAATTATAACTTTAAATGATGATGATGATGATATAAAATGAATTCAATGTAATCATAGCTTTTAATTTATTATCATAACTCTAAGTTATAAGTCTATACTAAAATTATAATTGATTTTTTTTAGTTCATTTACACTTCAATATCAACGTTTAATTAAAACATCGAATCCAGTTTCTACATTTTTAACATTAATTTTAACTTTCAATTATTAATTGACATTTTTAATATGTGGATTTTTCTATTATATATATATATATATATATATATATATATATATATATATATATATATATATATATATATATACTTCCTTTTAGTCTTTATTCTATTAATTTCATTATATTTTTTATATAATTCATTGCTCTATATTATTATAATTTATGTATCGGTGGAAGTGATAATTATTGCAAATCCTCGTCACAAAGTCACTATTAACTCTGCAGTCTAGTAGTATTAAACTTTAAGACAACCACAGATTTTATCTAGTAAAAGGAAAGGGAGTAAAGCTGTATATATGATGTCGAGACACGCGACAAATACAGAAAGCTAATCAGATAGGATTCAACAGCAGACGCCTGAACATTGCATTAAACTAAATTGACAGCTTCTTATAACTCTCTTACAGATTCGCAATACTAATTGAAGGGAATTCATAATAATATTTTTATGAATGAATATTGATAAGATCTACTTCAAAACACAAATGTTTTATGGTTATTTATTCATGAAGTGATTATTATTGTCAGTCGAAGAATTCGACAAACTAAGTTACAAACTCACCTTTGGCGCTGTAGTCATGTATGTAACTTTACAACTGAAATTTACCAAGTACTTTATCCACTTCCTCACGGGTCATGGTTGCCGGAACGAAAGCATGCGTGAATTAAATAAATATTTTTTTGTACATAAGAGTCACCACTTATCAAGGCCCGGAGACCACTTGAGGATAAGATAATGCGTGTACAGTAGTCAATAAGAGTATAGAGTAGTGATCGTAAGTAATGGAAATTTTGTAAAATAGATTTCTTAGGGGGAACGATTCATCAAGAATTTGTTTACGTTGGACTTGAAGACGACCATATTGTAGTCATCTGGAAAGCAGGAAAACGGAAGAGAGTTCCACAGACGTGCAGTTCTAAGAAAGAAGCTTTGTTTGTGGAAGCTACATTTAGGTTTAGTTACAGATAAAGAGTGAGGGGAAATTATGGATAGTGGTTTTGGCTAGACGAAGGTTTCTCGTAAAACTTTGGCGAAGGGGAGCATAGATAGGAGCTCAGACGAGCACGGAAAATAACGCTAAAGCAGACAGGCTCGCAACGTCTCTTCTGTGGGAAAGAAATTGCAGGGAAGAGAAAGAGGAATCCCTCACTAAGCTACGAAATCTATTTTGAACTCTGTCAAGGCAGGATAAGCTATTCTAGAAGATCCTGCCCAGATGTGGCAACAGTACTCCATCATTGGACGTATATGGCTTTTATATAGGTAGAGAATTGCATCAGGAGTGAGATATCTACTGAAGCGGTTAAAGGATCCTACCATTTTTCCAGCGACCTTCGCAATGGATTTGATGTATGTATTCCATTACAGATCAATTCCGTTCAAAATTCCGTGCTGAGCATTGAGTGAGACAGAAAGATTTCCGAGGTCGACAGAAATATTTGCGAGTTCCACAAGATACAATTGAAAAATTTTGCAAAAATACCACTCAAGATGAGAAGAATCGAAACGATACGAATATTCAATTCTTATCGCAAAAATTCAGAAACATATTGTCTTAACAATTTATCAATAAATAATAAATCGTTTTACCATAGACTTTGTCATCAATTCTGTTGCTAATGGCCTATCTTCATCAGACAAACAAACATGAAGTCATTGCTTTCATTTTATCTTAGAAAAAGGGTTAAAGAGTACGTGTTGGGGGAGGCAAAAAGCAGACCCGCTTATTTTGCGTTCAAAATTACAGGTTTCTTTTATTCCTTGGGGGTGTTTTTTCTGTTCCTCCGCTCCGACTTAATGAAATTAGTAGAATTAATCGTTAAATGACTACAATATGCCAATGGCGTTTGCAACGAACCAAAGAAAATAGATGAAAGTTGCCAAAGGCAGATCTGCGTCGTCGTCGTCGTCGTCGTCGTCGTCGTCGTATTCCTCTGCTGAGGTTTGCGCAAGATTTTTACTATCAGCGACTTACATTGTAACTGTTGAACTCAACTATCGTTGCTGTTGGCAAATTTCTGCTAGTATTCATCGACTCAGATTTAATGGCTGTTTATACTATTACACAATCTTTGAGTGCTCTATATGAGAGGGAGGATTTAGTATGGTATCTATTCTATTCTCATGAGGCCATCCTCTTAGGTATTACATATTCCTTTGAAGGAAGTAGTGCAGTATATCTTCGTTTGTCACGAGATCATACTACGATGTATTACCTTATAGGTTTAGGGTAGTATAGTATATTTTCTGTGGTGACCTTTCATTCAATATGGAATTTTGGTCCATACATCTTTTTACTTAATTACCTATTTCAATCTGATAGTGTAAATTTAGATACTAGGGCCGTTCCAAAGTAAAGGTTCCTATTTTTTAAACAAAGAAGTTGAAGAGCTACGAAGACAGGAGTGGTCTCATTAAAACAAGCGACATTTTATGCTCCAGAATTTTTTTCTGTACATAGTTACCATCATTCTCAAGACACTTTTGCCAAGAATTCAATGACGCGTCCTTGCTTCTATTTTGGACCTATAGACGCATATATTAAGCCGGTGCTAAAGTTTTTTTCCGATTTCAAATTTCATTTTAATAATGGAAAACTGTTTTGAAAATCTGTATTCATAATAATAACGACTTCTGCACTCTCTAACTTGAGCCCATCTGCAAACGAGCTTATAAATACTTCGACTGTAAAATCTGTGAGGTTTTGATATGAAATATTGTTATACCGGCCTTCCTTGAATAGAGAAATTTACATCGATTAGCACTATAAATAGCGCTAGTAATTCTAACACCGGTGAGAGAGATGCGACTGCACATCAACTGCTAGCCAAGTACCCAGCAGATATACACGCTTTCCTATCTTTGTACATTACTGTTAATACACTTGTTCCTTAACCGAACCTCGACTTCATTGTTCTTATTTTCACTGTTGTTTCACGACACAACGAATATGACTCTAACTCATTTTCAATCTCCTCTTGTGATGTCAACTTGTCCAGCTAAATAATTTTATCCTAAAAAACTGATACTCTAATAGGTCTAGATTAAGAACAGGATGGAGCAAGGTTTCCCAACAAAATTCTATTAAGAGATTTTTTATCAATAGTGCTATATGAAGACGAGCGTTATCATGAAAATGGTAAATGACTCTCTGTTTAGTAAATAAGATCGTTTTCGCGTCAAAGAGTGAAAATATTGTCAAAAAACATGAATGATGCTTTATTTATATGTAAGAAAAATATTAAATTAATCATGTTAATATATTTAAGCAATAACAATCTGCTTAAAATAAATTACAAAGGTGTAAAATGTCCCTTCTACAAAACGGCAAAAACTTTTGCTCCGACCTGATAAAAATGATCCCAAATTTAGCCATCGATTTCCCAAACACCTTGTATATTATGAGAGTCGTTCCAAAAGTAAGCCTCTCTATTTTTCAACTAAAAAATTAATCTATTCAATAACTCGGAAGACAGAAGTATTATTAAAACGAGCGATCGTGTTTGCTCCATAATTTATTTTTCTACATTTTCATCACTATTCTCAATTTACTTTTTCCAGACCCTTATGATGCCTCGGTCGTAAAATTCCGAAGCGAACTTTGTAACTTACATCCCTTTCGTCACTCTGAAATCAACGAACCCATCTTCTAACTATGCTGACATCAACTGCATTGTTCAACAGGCGCCGGTGAATGTTTATTGGTTCATTTTTCTGCACGGAGGAATTCAATGACGCGTCTCTGCTTCTGACGCATGTCCATAACAGGGTTTGCTTTCTTTTAGTCTTACATCGTCAATATCTGCAACAGAGAGATGCAACTTTCAGGTCATGCATGTATAAGTTCATCATAACAATGCAATTTGCAAGCATCATAACAATGCAATTTGCAAGCATCATGTCAATGCAATTTGCAATTTTTTCTGAACAATTCGGACAAAAAATAGGAGGCATTACTTTTGGAATGTCCGTCGTATGATAGAAACCTAAGCAAGTTTTCAAAAGTAAATAAAAGAAAAATAAAGGCAAATCCTTTCTGAATAAACTTTTATTACAATATTCATATCAATCGCTTTTTAAGAGCCACATATGTCTGAGATCTTGTGCAACCACTTGACATTATTAAACAGATGACGAATTAAGTCGAAGCTTTTCTATGAACCTATATTTTGTCAGGTCTACTATACATGTGGCTTCAGGGCAATATGGCGCCTTACACTGGAATTTGATGTTGATTGTATGATCTTTATTGAACCAGTCTCGTTGTTTGTACCATATTTGGTGATTTGGATGCATTGAATATAGAAAAGTTCATATCTACTAGTGAGACCTGTGGAAATAGCGACATCTTTCATATGTAAAATATTAAATATTGCTGCTGGGTATTCTGTAGATGTTCGGCGTGAATTGAGACCCCTCGATATTAATGTAGTCCTTTTGTTAAAACTGTAAAAGTATTTATCTAAGTAATCTGGTTAATGTAGTGTCAGAATATACTTGGTTATTACGGTTTATCTCCAGTATCCTTAGAGGAGTCATATTTTCATTGAATGGACACCCGGCGCGATATCATTATACCATTTTTAGATATCACGATATCATTATACCATCTTTTTTTAATTACATTTTCACCCCAAACAAGGCACAATGCCACTTTGGTGTAGGGTCTACTGGGGTGCTATGTAGGGAGTTGGGCAGTAAGATGTCGGTTCGTGTTACGCTTGAACTTCTGTATGTCAGTACAGTTGGGGCATTAAGGAGCCGGAATGGAATTCCAAAGTCTAGCGGTTCTGGGGGAAGAAACTACTGGAGTAGAAAGCTCTCCTACATCTAGGGATCTCCACTGTGTCTTTAGGCAAAACATATACTACCGTTGGATCCCAGCCAGAAGAGAAAGAATGTATATTTTAGTTTCAAGTACGGCTCAAAGAGACGTCATATTGTTGTTAAATATTTTTTTATGTTATGTGGGGATAAGTAACCAACCCGGAACATTCTACATAAGGAACCGAGTCACCGGTTTCACCGGACCCTTTTAACAGAGACTTCTCCCTGAACGTTAACACGCTGTCTTTGTCTCTATGTAAGTACGTAAATAAACTTCTCTTTCAGTATTCAAACCACAGTGTATATTTATCTATTCCTTTCGCGGAATACTTTATCTTTGATTGTCCGTATAATAGGCCACCTTAGGACATATCTCTTTACATTGTGTCTTCAGTGATTGGAATATTTTATTTATTAAAAAGAGGATAGAAGATGGTAACATACTACGGACATTAAATTAGCATATCTATCCAGTAATTTAATGTTCGTAGTATGTTATCATGAGGGTTAGAACAACAGATTATTCTTTTCATTGTTTTGATACTCGAGTATATATCTATTAATATCTTCTATGTTTTTATATAGAGTGATGTGGTTCTCGGGATTTTAACTGTGCCAAACAGTGACGGATATACACTTGAGAGTTAAAACAAGAATGAAAGTATTCTGTTGTCCTGACCCTAGTTATCACCTTCTATCATCCTTTTTAATAAACAGGATCTCCCGATCGAATAATTTATGATCTAGAAACCGTGACACACGTACTAAACGTTAAATGCCTACAGTATTGATATTTAGGTTACTAATGAAAATTTACTATAGATTTGTCTGAAGCCGGAATTATGCTATCTTTCCTATTAATATACTATTATACAATCTTTCAGTGCTTTATGTGTGGAGGAGGATTTAGAATGGTATCTATTCTATTCTCATAAGATCATGCTCTTAGGTATTACCTCTTCCTTTGAAGGAGATATCTTCGTTTGTCATGAGATCATGCTACGAGTTATTTCCCCATCGGTTTGGAGTGGTACAGTATATTTTCTGTGGTCATTATGTGTCTTCATCCTAATGAAGCCTAAATGAATTATCAAATGCGAAATATAGATTTATCCGAGCATGATTTTGTACTGCTGAGTCTCATTTAAATGTTTTCGTTTAATCCTATTTTTTTTAATGCTGCATGCCTATATATAATATACATATTCATTTTTTCTATATATGTGTATATAATCTATATATCCCCAAGCGGATATAACTAATTAACTGAGCAAGATAGTTTCGAACCACTTCTATCTACCCCCCCCCATTATATCCAAATAAAAATGCAATATTTCTTCTATCTAGAATCGTCATTCTACGAGGGTTGTTTCAAAACTAAAGCTTCCTATGATTTTTAACTCAAAAAGTTGGAGAGCTACGAAGACGGGAGTGGTACAGTAAAAATAAGCGACCTTTTGTTCTCCAGAATTCATTTTTCTACACAGTCACCATCATTCTTAATTTACTTTTATCAGCGATCAACGATGGCTATCCATGGGCGTCTGGAGCGCGCTTAGTTATGAGTAAGAATAAACAATGTTTTTTAACTAAAAAAAAAAATTGAAGAGCCGCAAAGACTGGAGTGGTATAATTAAAATAAGCTTTTGTGCTCCAAAATTTATTTTTTGTATGGTCACCATCAGTTTTAATTGACTTTTGCAAGGAATTCAATGACGGATCTCTGCTCTTGACACATGGCAATGAAGGAGTTGCTTTCTTAGAGTCACACACCTCAATATTTGCAACAGAGTGGTAAAAGTTTCAGGTTATGAATTCAGAAATTTAGTCATAATAAAAATCCAATTTGCAATTCCCTTCTAATCTATTCGATTTGAAAAAATAGGAGGAATTACTTTTAGAACTACCACCTCGTCATTTTATCAAAATCTATTATAATTATTTAGATGCTATAACATGTCCAAAATTTAAGAATAAATTTTAATTCATTGGTGTCTAATGACCATGGCTCAAATTCATTGCAAATTTGGTACATTAGAATTTACAAATAAAAGATTGTGCTTATATGATCCCCCTCATTAAACAACTTCAAACAAATGTAAATTTAAAGACAAATAAATTGACGTCGAATACGGTGTATTAACAATAATGATTATCTGGATTTCTATGAAGGACGTCCGCCTCATTTTTATTGCTTTTGCATAAAGGTAAATTAAACTAAATACAGCCCACATTGTGACAACTCACACATAGCAACCACCTTTCAAAATTCATGGTGATTAATTAGTTTAGGGATTAATTCTGTAAACATACGTTTGTAAACATTTAATATCTAACTTTTAACAGATTTGTGTGAGTCTGTATTTGTGTCTTTTTATTTTACTTGAGTAATTTTTACGTGGGATCGTTCTACCGTACCAGTAGATATCTCACTCTGATGGAATGCTCTACCTATATAAGCGCAAAGTACGCTCAAGCATGGAGTTCTGTTGCAACATCTGGGTAAGAGCTGCTAGAAGCAGCCTATCCTGCCTTGACAGAGTTCAAAATAGACTTCGTAACCTAGTGGGGGATAACCTTTTCTCTTCCCTACAACCTCTTTCCCACAGAAAAGACATTGCGAGCTTGTCTCTTGTCTATCATTATTTCCATGGCAATTGCTTATTTGAGCTCCAATCTATGGTCCCCCCTGTCCTGACTTTCACGAAAAACACTCGTCTAACTGAAACCACTATCAATAATTTCCCCTCACTCTAATCGAAACTAAAACTTACAACTCTTAAACCTTATTCCTTAGGCTTTGTGCAACTCCCTATCCGTATATATATATATATATATAAATATATAAATATATATATATATATATATATATATATATATATATATATATATATATTGCAGTATGTCTAGTTCTATCAACTTCACGTTGGGTTGCTCTCCTTTCCCTTTGACATATCTTGATTGGCTCCAGACGTCTTTCTCTATGTGAATCGTTTTCATTGGAGCGAATTGCAGCATCTCTTAGCTCTAATCTTGCCAATCTTTCTTCGTCAGTTTCATTTCTATTTCGTTCGTGTGACATCTTTAGTGGGTATCTGAAAGGGAAAAGTATAATCTTAAATTTTTTTAAAGAATTTTATGCATCTCAAGAAAAAAAGTATCCTTAATGATCCGTCGAATTGTTTTTGGCAGCGTTATTTTGGAAGTTAAGGGATAGAGTGCAATAAATTCTGGCCTATGTTAGGGACCACTACCATGCCAAATTCCATCAGGATTGGTTAAGAATATGAGGGTAGAGGAAGGTGATCTAATTCAAATTTACAAAGAAGTTGGACTTTAACCTTTGATCTTTAACCTTGGAAAATGGTATGCAGCATCCCTAGTTTAGAGACCATCATCATGTCAGGTTTGGTCATGATCAGTTCAATGGCGTGCTCTGTAGGAGAGTATATATACATAGACTATGATCTTGACCTTTGACCTTTACCTTGGAAAATGGTGTACACTATCCGTAGGTGGGGTACCATCATGCAAAGTTTGGTCATGATCGGTAGTGTGCTGTATGAGAGTTGTACACACACACGCGCGTGCGCACCCCCCGTACACACATATACGCGCGCACACACACACACACATACACGCGCGTGCGTGCGCACTCGTGGACGTTAGTACTTCATATATAAAGTTGTATTTTACAAAACAGGGTGAGTAACGTGGGCATATTATTGTACCAAAGAAAGAAAAAAGCATTAAATTTAAAAACTAACAGCTTATTTATTACTCATAGCCGTCCCGGGCTGGGTATTCTACTAGTACGTATTTTAATTGTATATGCATGTTTAGTAACTCGTGATGTAGCGAAATCGTGAAAAGCGAAGTGTGTTAAAGAGAAAAAGCACCGCATGTCGGTCAAAAGAGATAAGAGACAGTTCAACATTGGCTTTTTTGTTATTGTTGCGTTCTTATTTTTCGGAGAAATTTCCAACGTTTATAAAATTTCAAAAAGAAAAGACAAACGGTAAATATCAGCTTCTTTAAGTAAAAAAAAAAAAAAAGAGATGAAAAATACAAAAATAAAACGGATTACATATATCTACTTACTCGTCTATTTTGTACTGAAAAGGTCACGTGCAATTTAAATAAATTATGAAAACGATGTCGAATTAGAAGAACCCCATAGAAAGTTCATCTTTGTTGATTTGCCGTCTTTTTCTTTTTACCGTATTTGTCAGGTAAATATATTTCTTACACCACTTAAAAATATTTATTTCTACATCTTAAAAGCTTTCCTTATCGGATAAATACTTGTCAACTAAGTATTATTTTTCTAAATTTTAAACACAATAAATGATCTTTTTCTTATTCTATAAAACTTTATCAGCTAAATATGTATTTCAAAATAATGTAAAAATAGTCTCCTTCTTATCGTGTCAATAATTGTCGTCTAAATACTTCTTTGCATCTAAAATAATAAATAGCTTATTTTTTTCTGTAAATCAACTGAATTTTTTATATTGAGTCAAAACTTAAACAGATAAGTTCATTCTCAGTAAATTTAAATCATGCCCGTGCTGTCAAAAAAGTGTTCATCATAAGTTTCTGGGTGGATTTGCTCTGTCTGGCTTCTTGGGTCTGGGAGAACCAGCATATTTCTACTGAGAACTCTGTCTCTTGGTTTTTGGGTCATAGCAGTAGACCCAGCTTTTATTGCAGGTCATGAGAGCATCAAGAACTGTGGGATCTGAATTCATCAGCTCGACCATCTACCTGTTGCCATGACAACGTCTTTCTTTCTGATCTTCTCTGAGCATCCTTGAGGCAAACGTCGACAAATCTTTCGTATCTTCAGTTCCTCGCGAATAATTGTGTGTACAGTTTCCACACTGGCATCAAACAGTGTATTTATTGTCTCTATAAACACACGAACGCCTTTATCCACGAAATCCTTTATTTTGGCCAATCAACCCTAATGATCTGATTTCTTTACTCATCCCAAACCTCTCATAAACCCACAAACTTCCTGCCTTCGTTGAATCTATTATGCCACTCACAATCTGAGTCTCGATTCATACAAGATGGTCTAAAAGCATTCTAAAGTATTCTATACGTTTCTGTGACCTTTTCCATCTTTTAAACACAATTTTATTGCATATCGATCTTCTAAAATGTCCTCACGTCCAGATTGCATTTTTGAAATTTACCATCGGTGACAATTACGCCTTAGTAAGGTGTATTCCAATTCTTGTTGTAGCAGCTTATTTGAACCTGAAATCATAAAAATTGATCAGTCATTTCATAAGATGTATAGCAATAATGTACTGAATTTTAAAGAGTTTATGACAGTTTTAAATGCCTGTCCAACAAAGTCGTGTGCCGTATGTAACGCATGAAACTTTTTTTATCGTGATATGTGTATAGGAAAGTATCAAATATGCAAACATTGCATATTTGTCACATTCCTTTGAATAAATCTGTACTCAAATACAAATTTATACAAAGGAAAATGTAATGCAAAATATCCGAGGCCTTTCCTTTTCATGATCCCAGTAGATTAATGGCCCATCAAAAATGTAACTCCTAGATGACATTTTACATCTTTTTTTACACCTTCGCTCGTTCTCTGCCCGTCTGTCAATATGTCTCTTTCTCCTCAAACACACACACACACACACACACACACACACACATATATATATATATATATATATATATATATATATATATATATATATAGAGAGAGAGAGAGAGAGAGAGAGAGAGAGAGAGGAACAGGAACAGCAGCCAATTAGCGTAATGGTTAGAAGCATTAACTGTCGTACGGGCGGTCGGGTTCGATCCTGGCTTGAGGTAGCCGCCCTGACTAGCTGTGATACAGCGTAACAGTATTGTATGCGTATATATATATATATATATATATATATATATATATATATATATATATATATATATATATATATATATATATATATATATATATATAAGGTGTCATAATGAGGATAAAAGTTTTTAAAAATTTGACCTCTTCGGTCTCTACCAAATTACTAAAGAGAATATCTGGTCTAAACATTTGAAATTTTATATAGAGATAGGGCAAGCTTTTTAATCGGTTTGGGTAAAAAATTTGAGCTACAATATATAAATCTATGTATGTATATTTGCATTTTGCCTAAAACTTTCGACAAAACCGACGGATTTTCGCAAGATCAGATCAAATTCGACCCTTCAGACGACAAATACTGAAAAATTGGCTAAAAACATTAATTTCTTCAGTCTCAAATGGGCACTTTTCTACAGGGAGGGGTTGCATTTTTCGCCGATATTTTCGAAAGTCATCCCCCCTTTTTGATTGTCTAGCCTTAATTTAAACCCAAGTCACTTCCTGTTTGGCAGTAATCGTAACAGCAAAAACGTCATGTTTTTTTCACGTTCTTTTCCTTCTTTGCTTATAGGTTCGAGCCTGCCTTCCTACTACCACTTTCTTTTATTTTTGCTCAACATACACCTTCAAACACCCGGACAACGCCGGGCTGAAATGCTAATATATATATATATATATATATATATATATATATATATATATATATATAGAATAATTTTATATATATATATATATATATATATATATATATATATATAATTTTTACCCCAAATAAGGCACATCGCCACTTTTATGTAGGGGGCTACTATCAGAGACATAAGCTACAGGGGTAATATGTAGGGAGTTGGGCAGCAAGATGTCGGTTCACGTTACACTTGAACTTCTGCATATCAGTAAAGTTGGGGAAGTAGGGTCCCGAAAGGGAGTTCCAAAGTCTAGCCGTTCTGAGGAAGAAACTACAGGAGTAGAAGGCTATCTAACATCTAGGGATCTCTACTGTGAAAGGGTGGGATTTAGCTGCTTGTCGGGTCTGTCGGGGTATTTACGTCGTGGGGGCACAAATGCTCGCAGTTCGTCAGACCATTCACCGTTAAAGTACTTGTAGAACAGGCAGAAGGATGCAGCATTTCATCGATGGGAAAGAGGCTGAAGCTTAGATGACAGTTCAGGATTTATTAGATTGGCGACTCTCTTTTGGACCTTGTCCAGCAGCGAGAGATTAATAGCAGATGCACCAGCCCAAATATGACAGCAATACTCCATACATGAGCGAATGGTGGCCTTATAGAGGTACAGGATACTTTCGGGCGTTAGTAGCTTTCTAGCACGGTAAAGAGAACCTACCTTCTTTGCAGCGGTCCTGGTAATACTCTCACTGTAATTGTACCAACTCATGTTTCTTGTGAACGTTAGGCCGAGGAGTTTAAAATATGTCTTTGGCCATTGATATTGGTGGTAGAGAAGGTTTCTTGTAATTATTGAATGAAACAAGTTTAGTCTTGGCAGCATTGAATGTGGCCATCCATTTTTGTCCCCATTCTACTACAGATTGGAGGTCATCCTCTAGTGTTTCTGTCATTTCTTTAGATATGTGTTTATTTGTTTTCCTGTCGTGCCTGTTATAGAGTGTCGTGTCATCAGCATATATACCCATCTCACAAACAATTTTTTCAGGGAGGTCATTTATGAATATTAGGAACAACAGAGGTCCAAGAATAGACCCTTGAGGCACTCCCGCAGTTATATCATATCGTTTAGATGTACGACCATCGAGGACAACCTGGATTTTTCTCTTATCTAAGAAAGATTTAATGATGTTAAGTATTTTTCCAGTGATACCGTATGATCTGATTTTCCTGAGAAGACCTTCATGCTATACGCTGTCAAAAGCCTTAGATATATCTAGAGCTACCGCTCTACCCTCCCCTAGTTTGTAAGGTAAATGGTATATACGTTCAAAGATTACAGTTAGGATGTATGCTTTGGAACGGGCCTGCCTAAATCCATATTGTTGGTCGGTCAGAAGTTTAGTATCTCTAAGGTGATTGACCAGAGCTTGGTTAATTGTGGACTCAAATATTTTTGCAAAAAGTGGGAGGGGGCTAATGGGGCGGTAATTTACTGGGTCTGTTCTCTCACAAGAATTCTTGAAAACTGGTACCACAGAAGCAGGTTTCCAGCAGGCAGGAAAGCAAGACTCATTAAGGCATTTATTGTAAAGTTTGGAGAGAACTGGAACTACTTCGGCTGAGCATTTTTTTAATAGCAAAGCCGGGATGAGATCAGGTCCACATGCTTTTGAAGTGTCAAGATTTTTACGATAGCATGCACCTGAGAAGAGGCGATTTTCAGATCATTTAGTGTGGCGTCTGTCCACAAAAGGAAAGTCAGGGAGGCGGTGGTTAGCAGGGTCCAGTGTGGAGTTGGAGGCAAACCGACGTGCAAGCATGTTAGCCTTCTCGGTTGCTGAGCAAGCAAGCTCATGATTTTTGGATATTGGGGGAATAGTTGATTGCTCATTATTTACTACACTGTTGTAGATTTTCCAGAAGTCAAGGGTTCCTAATTTCTGTGCTTCGATGCGTTTTTTGGTGGTTTCAGTAAATTCTCTCTTAGCTGTCGCTATTTCTTTCTTACAGTTACTTCTGGCTTCTATATACTTCTGTCTGTTTGAACTGGACTTATGTCGGTTAAATCTGTGGTATGCATGCTGCCTTTGCGCAATGGCAGCTGCACAAAGAAAAGTAAACCATTCGGGAGAATGGGGCTTGCTATAAAATTTCCGCGCGGGAACATGTGCTTCAATTTCCGTTTTGAACCATTCAGTTGTCTCTTGGCGCACTGTTCGGCAGAAAGTGAAAAGATATTTCGCCATGGGGCGTCTCTGAGGAGATCGCTGATGGTTTCGCAGTCAACCTTTTTATAATATCTCGTTGTTTTGAGCAGTGGCTCTTCGGTTTTGCCTCTAGAGTTTAGGGCGATTTCAACCATTATCACTGCATGATCAGCGTTCCCGAGTGAGCTGTTGGCATTCGTTACACAATCATCGAGAACTGTGGGAAACAGGTTGGAAACGTAACCATTTGTGATAGGGAATGAGATATAGAGAAGTTATATATATATATATATATATATATATATATATATATATATATATATATATATAATAGTCATCACATACAGAACTATTTCACTGCATCACAGCTCATCAGTGCGGCTACACAAGCAACTATCTCAAGCCAGGAACAAAACCCGACCGCCCAAACGTCGGTGCTTCTAACCTATTCGGCTGTTGCTATGCGAGCAATGAATTAACAATGTTTTAACATTGTCTAAATACCTAAGCTCAATTTGTTTATACATTATACGCTAATGGTAATTTGTATATCAGTTCCCAAATGCTCAACCCAAGAGAGCATTAAAGTCATTCACAAAAAGTACTGTTTCGTTGTTTCACAGCTCATCATTGCGGCTAGTCAAGCAACTACCTCAAGCCAGGATCGAAACCCGACCGCCCAAACGACGGTCGGAGCTTCTAACCGTTGTGCTATTCGGCTGTTGCTATGCGGTCAGTGAATTATCAATGTTTTGACATTGTCCAAATACCTAAGCTCAATTTGTTACACATCGCTTTATACGCTAATGGTAATTTTTATTTACATTTACAAAAAAATCATTTATGGAAGGAAACTATGATGGAGAGCTTAACCCCCTTTAATCAAATGTTTCGTCACTTAACTACTTAAATTCTTGAGGAGGGGGGGGCAACATTAATGTTATAACTCCCGGGTGTCTCTCTACTGCCATGTTTTTGTTTTCTTTTGTTTTGTTCAGATGCTTTAGTGTCATAGATGGATGTCTTAACCGTGAAATTAGGGAAATGAAGATATATGAAGTTGATTTTTATTCCTCCTCGACCAGATCCAGCAGGAACTTTTCTCTACATCCTCACTCATTGCTTTCTGTGCTCTGTTTAGACTCTTCCCCAAGATAGACAGCTGTTTCATGAGATTTGTAAGTATACGAACCTAAAAATCGCTTTGCGCCCACTTCAACTGCGAATACGGGTTCCTGGCTAGAGTAGAATACTTATCAGACTTGTAGACATGGGCCTCATCAAGTCTGTTCTCAAATGGCACTGTTAGTTTAATCAGATTTCATTTTCTTCCTGAGTTTGGAGCAGTAAGCCGAGTTTTAATCAAGTTTTGCTGAAAATTTGTCGATAGTGCTTCCACTATTACAGATCAACAGCACACACCCAATCATCGGCTGCACTCAGAAGATTCTGCTTGCAAGGTTTGGGCATGATTGTTTTTGGCCAGATGTCTTTGCCCCTCTGCTGCGTAGGACTTTGCTGCTGGTTCTGGGCGTTTAGCCTTACTCCTGTTTGCGATGAACTGAACAGCTACAGTTAATTCTTTCAGCACTTGATTGTGTCGCCACGTGCATCTTCCTTGTGACAGAGCTGTTTTGCATCAGCTCCACAGTTTGTTGGGCAAGTAGGGTCTTCAGAGTTTCCCCACTTCACGAGGTTAACATTGGATGGTATGAGGTCGTACACAGATCTGATGATGAAACTTATTCTGAGCGGGGTCATGTGCTACAAGTCATTTGAAATGAGGTTTCTTTGGAGGATACTTTCCAAAAATGTCCACTGATCTTGTTGACTTTGTTGCACTGCTCTCTAGATCCTTGTTTGGTTTTCTTCTTTCTTGATCTCTTGAATCACCATGCCCCTTTTTGCTTTCCCTTTAGTCTTCGACTACCATTCCATTTTGGATGATCCCAGACCCCTCTGTTAGTCTGGGTGTGTCCCATTATCTCCCTAATCCTCAAACGATCCTTTGCTGATTTGGCAGCTTATCTGACCTTCCATTTCCTGATTGTCTTCAGTTCTGGTTTGACAGATTTAACAAATGGCTCATGAGTATTCCAACATACAGAATAATCTAGCTTTTCCTGCTTTATATGCTTCGAGAATGGATTTAAAATGGAGTTTCAGCTTTGCATGTTGGTAGTAAAATGCGATGTTTGTGAGACATGGTGGGACCCCAAGCCACTTGTGTACTTGTTAACCTTTGCTTCAATTGCCTCAACTGTGCTTGTGCTTATTTGCATATCAGCAGTCTCCTCAGGAGCTTTGGAATGAGCATAAACTGCAACTACCAGACTTTGAATTTTCCAGGTAGACCACATTTCTCGATAGTTTCAGGTCCTTCTTCTACCATTTTCCTGGTCTCTTTCTCCCTGTTTGTTTCCTTTAGAGAGCTATCGTATCACCTTCCAAGGCTTTTGACAGGTTTGTCCGAAACAATCGGGTTAGCTATATTGAAAGTTACAGCCTCTGCCATTTTTCCTTTTTGGAGGGACATACTTCTGGGTGTTTTTGGTTTGAACTTCATTCCAGCAGCTGCAACAGCCTAGTCCCGTTTACTCAGGATCTTGGGCGTGCTGATCTCATTTGTAAAGATGACAGTTGTGTTATCCATGAAGGCTTTCAGAGGATGTGTCAGATACCCATTGCGAAGGTCTGCCGCTTCTGCATCACTGGAAGCTGCTTTTAGTATGATTTCCATTGCAAAAAATTTATGTTTAAATAAAACAATGAAATATTTTAGAATTATGGAGCGTCGATCTTGGAGCGTTAAGCAGTTAGCGTCGAGCGGTAAGCTTACACTAATTTCAAATGGGTTTCCTACGCTCAACTTACCTGCAGCCATTTTTGAAACACTTTGTGTCCAAATATTGCATAATTTTGACTTGCTCTTGTAAAATTCTGTACTAAAATGTAATAGGGTCTATTCGAAGCCAAGTCGTGTATTTCTACAACCATATCTTTGATCCCAGTAGACTTGTGTATAATCTTCTTGAGAAAGCAAGCGCACAACGAACATACAACCACACAGTAGTGAACGAATTACCTCCCTTGGTGGAAGAAAATAACATAAAAAAACTAAAAATATATGAAACCTCATAAACAACAGTTAAAAAGAAACAGATAGGCCTGCTTGAAAATATTTAATTCTGAAACGAACTAGGATTGGCTACACTGAGATCCGCATGGAATTCTAAATTACTTTTCCATTTCTTTAGAAGGTGTGGAGAACCTTCGGGTTATGTTCGAGACCCTGAAGTTCTTTGATTAAAAACCGTACTCGGAACCCGGGTTGGGGAGTGAGATCAACTCACTCCCCTGTTTTCTCTTCTTAAAAATAGATCGGTTTAACACAAACAAAAGAGGTAATATGTCAACGTGACCTTTGTTGGAAAAACCGCATCTACTCGTTTAGAACTAATAACTACATAGCTGTAATACAACGATACAGTGTGCCTATATATTATCACATACAATCACCCCACTCGTTTTCATGGTTAAGTTCGGTGGTAAGTGTAATCATCAAACACCATTATCGAAAATACAAAATTTTTCCTTGAAAGAAATTAAGCTCTCTTCGGTGTTGATATATAATTCATATACACAGAAAAAAACAAATAAAGTCCTCTTCGGCTGCTGATATGGTTAATATAAAACTAACCTGGGTGCCCGACGTTGCCCGGGTGTTGAGCAAAAAAAAAGTGATAGTAGACAGGCAGGCTCGACTCGAACCCGTACCGCGAAGTAGGAAAAGAACGTGAAAAATAAAACGTGACGTCTTTGCCGTTGCGTCCATCGCCAAATCGGAAGTGGCGTAGGTTTAAATTAAGGCTAGTGAATTGAAAAAAGTGGAAGACTATCGAAAATATCGGCGAAACAAATCGATCCCTGCCTGTAGGAAAGTGCCCAGTTCAGGGTGAAGAAATTAATGTTTTTAGCCAAGTTTTCGATATTTGTCGTCTAAAAGGTTAAGCCTCAAAACGATACCAATTTCATGAAAATCTGCCGTCTCTGTCGAAAGTTTTAGACAGATATACATACATACATACATACATACATACATACTTTTAAACAGGGCGGTGAGATTTATATAATAGATGTAAAACAATTCGAATGCTGATATGAATAGAGTTCATTAATCCACCAGAGTTGTAGGGGCGCTGCACTACTTCATGCAACGTGTTTTGAGCAAGAATAGCCTGGCGGCGCTCATCCCTCTCCAAACTTCAGAGCGCATGGAATTACCAAATGATCACTCATTTAATACCTATAAGGCTCAACGTTGCTTAACTTCGATAATCCAACGGAAACCGGTGTGTCAAGGTTTTTATACCGAATATTGTTTATATAAAGAGTAAAGTGACATATCGGTTGCTAATATGTTTTGGAATAAAAACACGATAATTATATCCAGTTTGGTAGAAAAGTAACTTATCTTGCCTTTGATAACATTTATTTGTTATATATTTGTTTTTTGACAACTTTTTCGAATCTATGTGTACAGTAATACAAACCCTATGTTTTATATGCACTTTTAAAGAAATAAAGCACTGTTCAGATGTCTACAATTATATAAATGCAACTTTGTGTGTGTGAATTTGTTCTTTATAGACTCCGAAACGGCTGAATAGAATGTCTTTAAAATTTACAGAACTTTCGTGTATAACTCTGGGAGTGATCTTAGTTAAGTTTTGTCTAAGAATACACCCGATAATTACCGATAATCGATAATCGAAACCATCTCCGTGCGCCGTGAAAATTCTACTGTGGGTAAGTTGATAGCGAGTTTTTTTTTTTTTGTTTTTGTTTTTTCATGACGTGGTCTGTATATTCAAACTCCTCACATAAATGCCTTAATATGTTGTTGTTTTTTTTGTTAACTGGAAAGAAGTTTATATAAAATAATTTTATAAAAGAAACAGTCGGTTCTCTTGAGCGCAAAGTAGAAGAACGTATATTTTGGACTAAGTTACTGCATGGAGGCATGTGCAGCTCCCCCCCCCCGGGCGATTCCACCGATTTAGATGACAATGAAAAATATAGGTGTACGAAATATTCGCTGATCATCATTCAATCCCGGGCAACGTCGGGTCTCCCTGCTAGTTGTTTATATAAAAGTAAAACGAATAAAGCACTCTTCAGCTGATGATATTATTTTTATAAGCAATTAAAACGAATAAAGCACTCTTTCGCTCCTGATATCATTTATATAAAGAGTTAAAACGAATAAAGCACTCGTCGGCTGCTGATATTATTTATATAAACAGTTAAACCTAATAAGGCATATGCCGTTTACGCATAGTTCATGCCTAAGAGTTGAATGATTGGAAACGTCGACTGTTATAAAAATAATTGTGAATAAGTATTTGTTCCGTTTTGATCATGTAGAAATATTGTGAAAATATAAAAGTCTAATTATTCTTTATTATTATATATAGAAATATTGTTTTTATTTAGAAATATCATTATTTGTTGTTATTATACCGTTTTTATACCGAATATAGTTTATATAAACAGTAAAATGAGTGAGGTACGTTTCGGTTGCTAAAATGTTTTATGCTATCGTCAAACGGTAACAACTTAGGCTAGAGCGCTAAATGTTTCGGTTTCGATTCTAGCTGATAGTAGCCGAGTCATATTTCTTTTTTTAAACTATTTATTTTTGTTAAAAATTAGACGACTTTAACGGGTATATTTATATATATAAATAAAAATAGAAGCTCCGGCAGTCGTTTGGGCGATCGGGTTTTAATCCTGGATTGAGGTGGTTGCTTGTCTAGCCACACTAATAAGCTGTGAAAAAGCGAAACAGTACTGTATGTGAATGACTATAATGCTCCCTATATTAGGTTGAGCATTTGAGAAGGGATATACAAATTAGCATTAGCATATAAAGTGATGCTCTTTGTGTAAACAAATTGAGCTTAGGTACATTGGACAATACCAAAACATTGTTAATTCACTGCTCGCATAGCCGGATAGTGCAACGGTTAGAAGCTCCGACTGTTGTTTGGGCGATCGGGTTTCAATCGTGGCTTGAGGTAGTTGCTTGTCTAGCCACATTGATGAGCTGTGAAACAGCGAAACAGTAATGTGTGTTGATGACTCTCTCTCTCTCTCTCTCTCTCTCTATATATATATATATATATATATATATATATATATAACGACAATATAAAAATATATACTAATGCATATAGATCTATTCGTTTATTCAATAAATATGATACATTAATTAGGGTTGTAGAGTAAGTAAAACTCTTTATACCATGGTATTTCGAAGCCTAATTCTTCTCATCAGAAAAGGAGAGAAAATGCTAGGTGACATATTAACGAGTCGATGTCGAGCGATAGCTACATAAGAAGCGCAATAATTGTGCGTGAGAGGTAATATGTTTAAGCTGTTGGGAAAGGAAGTGGGAGAACTAAAGTGATCTCTGCATGTTCATTATAAAATGAAGGTAGGTAAATACCGCGAATGCTTTGGTAGGTTCAATATATTTGTGCCTATGCGCGTCTATACTATCAGGAAGCATATATATATATATATATATATATATATATATATATATATATATAATTTTTACTATATTAAATGAATACACACACATACACACATATATATATATATATATATATATATATATATATATATATATATATATATATTTGTGGGATTGTACTGTTGTTGTGTAGTTGGTTGAGCAGAACAGAAAATTATATGTTACTAGCATTTCATCCAGGTGTTGCCCGGTTATTTGGAGGTGTATATTGATAAAAAACGGTCAATTTTTTAAACTTTGACCCCTATTATGCCCCCTTAACATTTATTTCACGTTATTAAGTTAGATCCATGTCCAAGGAACTTATATCTAAAATTTCAAGTGTTTAGGTCAAAAATTCTCAGAGGAGTTTGGTAGAGTTCTCAAAAGTCAAATTGTTGAACTTTGACCCCTTTATCGGCAAATTTCTGGTCGAAATCCTATCGCGTCGATTTTCCCAAATCTCAGTACCCTGTATATCAAATTTCGAGTCTGTAGACTTAAAATTCACAGAGTTATTGCGAATGGAAATGTACACAGACACACAGACACGTTCACACACACACACATATATATATATATATATATATATATATATATATATATATATATATATATATATAGATTTGTCTATTTAGCAATCGGTCTATCTATATTTGTATCTATTTATTTAGCTATCTATCTGTCGATCGATCTAGCTATCTATTTATCTATCTATTTAGTTGTTTATCTATTTATCGATCGATCATTATACATCTATCTATCTACCTATCTATCTATCTATCGAACTGGCGAAGTAAACGACATGTGAGTTATGTTTTGATCAAATTATCAAAACATGTCAAAACTGTAAACTGGATAAGTTTCAGTGGAAGGTCTAATAGCTGACCGAAAGGATGTTTCTGTCTGTCGCAGGTTCTAGTTAGCTGGACATAGAGTTGAGTTGGAGTCAGGATGTCAAACAGAGCAGATAGGTTAAAAGTTCCTCTTCCTCCCTTGGGAGGAAGCTGGCGTGTCTCAAAATGGAGACTAAGTGAGAAGTGAAATAAGTATTTAGAAAATCAATCATCATCTTGGATCGTTTGAAATGTTTGTCCAACAGGTTCCAGCTCCATCAAAGAAAAATGAAATTCCCAGGCCGACCAAAAGACAGAGGGCCACAACGCAGTAAAAAGCGTATGTCGAAATACATGTCTGGCCCACGCACACATCAACACCTAGAGGAAAATAGCACGGGCCGTAAGACATAACATTTGGTTCAAAAAGTAAAGAACCACAATTTAGTAACACGACACACAATCACACAACATTTATATATATATACCCCCATCGCACAACATATCTATGTTTAGTAGCGATTATGTAGTATATGTCTATTTAGTACCATTACATAACATACGTCAGTTTGGTGCCGTGACCAGATTTTAAGAAAAGATAAACAAACATGTATTTGTTTATAAAGCAAAGTACTTTTGTACTTAATAATGTTTTCATCCGGATTGACACAGTGTTTTTTTTTTTTTCATTTTATTTATCCCTCGTGGCATGATGCCATTAAGAAAAACAAGACCCGCTCGGTGTTATCAACGGTGATTTACAAAAGTTCAGATTAAGTTATTAAACTTACATTTAAATTTAGTATTTAACAACGCTTTACCACAGAGAAAACATATCCTTACATAACTCTTGCGCCCGGCTACGCATAGCTCTTTACTTAAACATTTGTAAGTAACCGCTGACAACACCGAACGGGTCTTGTTTTACTAAGTGGCATCAGGCCACGAGGGATAAATATGATGATAAATATGATGAAAAGCTGTGTCTATTATGATGAAGATGAGATTACGCCGAAAATACTTTTATTTATAAACAAATAAATGTTCGTTTATTTTTTTAAAATCTACGTTGAATTGGCTTACTAAATTTACATTTTGAATACATATATATATATATATATATATATATATATATATATATATATATATATATATATATATATATATATATATATGCGTGTGTGTGTGTGTGTGTGTGTGTGTGTGTGTGTTGGGACAATTCATCAGAATCAGAAAAATCGAAAGATTTGCTGTATCATAATCGGTATCGGAATAGGAAAAATTGATGCCTATTTTCCGATGCGAGAACAATTTTTAATTGTTTTTATTTTATTGTATTTTGTTTAAATAAAAATCTTCCATTGCTGGTAATAATGATAAAACAAGAAATTTTTTTAAAATACCAGTAAACCTAAAATCTATAGACCCATCTTCCACAAGGATAATTGTACGTTTAGGAAAATATCTGCATATTTAACATGTTTTTTTACGAAAATCGAGGAAAACAACAATTTTATAGTTAAATAATTGTGTGTTTGGAGGTGTATACTGACAAAAAAAAAAGTTCATTTTTTTAAATTTGACACCTATTATAATCCCTTGTTATTGTTTTGGGCTCAAATGAAATTATTAAGTGAGATCGATGTCCTTTATCTAAAATTTCAAGTATTTAGACCCAAAATTGTCGGAGGAGTTTGGTAGAGTCCTCAAAGGTAAAAACATTGAACTTTGACCCCTTAACAACCAAATTGAAATTTGACCTCATAACAGCTAAATTTCTGACCGAAAACCAATCACATCGATTTTCCCAAATTTCAGTACTCTGTATATCAAATTTCGAGTCTGTAGACTGAAAATTGACAGAGTTATTGTGTAGGAAAATGTACGCAAACACACACACAGGCACGTTCATTTTTATAGATATATAGACTAGCATGGGTTCGCGGCGTTGCTCGTGTATTTAGAGGTGTATGTTGAGCAAAAAAAAAAGCGGTCAATTTTTTTTTTACTTTGACTCCTATTATGACCTCTACACATTTAATTTTTGGGGTTCAAAAGTCAAATCGTTGAACTTTGACCCCTTAATCGCCAAATTTCTGGCCGAAAACCGATCACAATGATTTTCTCAAATCTCAGTGCCTTGTATATAAAATTTCGAGTGTGTAGACTTAAAATTGACAGAGTTATTGCGTAGGGAAATGTACACACACAGACACACAGACAGATAGATACACAGACAGACAGATACACAGACACGTTAACTTTTATAGATATACTAGCATGGGTGCCCGGTGTTGCACGTGTATTTGGAGGTGTATGTTGAGCAAAAAAAGGGGTCAATTTTTTTAACTTTAGCCCCTATTATGACCCCTTAAATTTTATTGTTTAAGGCTCAAATTAAGTTATTAAGTGAGATCCATGTCCAAGGAATCTTAGATATATCTAAAATTTCACGTGTTTAGACACAAAATTGTCGCAGGGGTTTGGTAGAGTTCTCAAAGATCAAATCGTTTAACTTTGACCCCTTAATCGCCAAATTTCTGTCCGAAAACCAATCACATCCATTTTTCCAAATGTCAGTACCCTGTATATCAAATTTCGAATCTGTAGGCTTAATATTGGCAGAGTTATTGCGTAGGGAAATTTACACAGACACACACATAGACACTTTCACTTATATATATATATATATATATATATATATATATATATATATATATAGAGAGAGAGAGAGAGAGAGAGAGAGAGAGAGCGAGAAAGAGAGAGATCTTTTGTAACCCATATATAAGAAAATTGTATTTTCTTTTAAATAAATAGAAAAGAGGGGTTTTAATATGAATATCAATACACACAAAACAAAAACGAATTCATAGGACCAGCATTTCAGCCCAGCGTTGCCCGGGTGTTTGGATGTGTATGTTTAAAAAATGATAGTAGGAAGGCAGGCTCGAACCCGTACCGCGAAGGAGGAAAAGAACGGGGAAAAACCTGACGTCTTTGCTGTTATGACACCGCCAAACCGGAAGTTACTTATGTTAAAATTAAGGCTAGGCAATCGAAAGGAGAAGATGACCTTCAAAAATATCGGCGAAAAAAACGACCTGCTTGTTGAAAAGTGCCCAGTTGAAGGTTAACATATTAATGTTTTTAGCCAATTTTTCGATATTTGTCGTCTGAAAGGTCGAACTTTAAAACGATACTGATCTTGGTAAAATCTGTGGCCCCTGTTGAAAATTTTAGGCAGACATGCAAACATACATACATTTATATATTGGTAACTAAAACTTTTCGACCCAAACCCTGAACACCCTTTATGTAAAATTTCAAACGTTTAGACCAGAGATTGTCTGAGTAATTAGGTTGAGACCGCAGAAGTCAAATCTTTTAAAACTTTGACCCCTATTATGACCCCTTAACATTTATTGTATTGTGCTCAAATTAGGTTATTAAGTTAGATCCCTCTCCAAGGAACCTAAATCTAAAATTTCAAGTGTTTCGCCCAAATTGTCGGAGAAGTTTGATAGAGTTCTCAAAGGTAACATCGTTGAACTTTGACCCCTTAATAGCCAAATTTCTGGCCAAAAACCGATCACAAAGATTTTCGCAAATCTCAGTAGGCTGTATATCAAATTTCGAGTCTGTAGACTTAAAATTGACAAAGTTATTGCGTAGAGAAATGTACACAGATACACAGACACGCTCACTTTTATAGATATACTAGCATGTGTGCCCGGCGTTGCCCGGGTGTTTGGAGGTGTCTGCTGAGCAAAAAAAAAAATAAATAAATAAAACCGGTCAATTCTTTTAACTTTCACCCCTAAACATTTATTGTTCTGGGCTCAAATCGAGTTATTAAGTTAGATCCATGTCCAATGAACCTATATCTTAAATTTGAAGTGTTTAGACCAAACATTGACGGAGGAGTTTAGTATGGTTCTCAAGGGTCAAATCGTTGAACTTTGACTCCTTAACAGCCAAATGTCTAGCCGAAAACGGATCACAGATATTTCCCGTATCTTAGTACCCTGTATATCAAATTTCGAGTCTGTAGACTGAAAATTGACAGAGTTATTGCGAAGGAAAATATACACAGACACGGACAGACACGCTCCCTTTTATAGATATAGATAGATAGATAGATAGATAGATAGATAGATATAGTATACTGGCAAAAAATATACAATTAAGACATCACCTTATTTCCATATGACATTAAGAAAAACCGATTTCAAATAAATAGCGGTATCTTAGTTAATGTTTTTGCGAAAGAATTATTTTAAGTATTCTATTTAAAATTGTTATTTAATAAATTTTAAACAACTATTATTTTGATAATATATGTAATTTAATTTATTTTGGAATTAATATTTCTAACAGAGCAATCTTTTTTAAAACTTTTTTCCAGAGTTATTTGCCCCTAGATGCTATCTATAAAAACAAACCTTCACCAAATATCATTTGGTAATTTTATTAAGTTTCTAGCCAGAACAAAAATCCGTGTAGATAGAAAAATGTTTGGCTTTTATTGTCTTTTTTGTATTAAAAAAAGCACTTACGAAAAAAAATGAAAAACAATGAAGATCTACTGGCCTTCACCTCTAAATTTCACAATTTACATTTTTTTTCATTTTCGCGTTAATTTCATCGATTACAAACTTAATTTTCTAATTAAAAAGGTAACTTTATAAGATGTGACCCAGCGGCGTTGCACCCCTAAATAAATGGAGATCAACTTTTTTGTTAGCCTAATATATGTAAACAGCCTTTATAAATATTATGAGAGAAGAAATGTGGAAAAAAATAAAACAACATGTTAGAGACGGGATTACTTTTCTATATAAATTTAACGTAAAATGAGCACCCACTTTTTGGCTACAAAGCGTTCAACGAGACATGTCTCCTCTAGCATTTTTTCAAGTTTGACGATTGAAGGGGACAAAATCTAACAAATACAATTTGTTTTTTTTTTCTGGTGGGGGGGGGGGAATTACATTGGAAACATAAAATAACGATAAATTTAATTATTTTATGAGACCATTCTCTACTTTCACCTAACAATTTAATAAAGAAAACAACCACCAAAATATGACAAATTCAATTTTTTTTTTGGGGGGGGTTACATTAGAAACATAAAACGAAAAATAAAAAGCAAATCCAAAAGTCCCCATAAAAAAAGCAAATCGAATTTTTTATTTACAAAAAAAAAGCCAGTAAAAAAGTGCCCTTATAAAAAATAGAGGTAAATGTGTAGTTTATCAGCGTAAATTATTTGACAGTCCAAAAAATTATAAAAATTATCTATTTTTATATAAAACATTATTAGACCCAAAGGCTGAAATAAAACAAAAAATTCATTTTTATGTTTTGTTATCATTTTTTATTAGATTTAATTTGGACGCCTGACACGTTTTAAATTTGGGCTTTTTAGGTTTGACAGATTGGCTTTTTTAAGGCCAAATTTGGCCTTTTTTACGCTCATTCATTACAAAAAATATATAGCGGCCAAAAACATAGTTCATGAAAGAGCTTAAAAAGTCCAATCTGCCAAACTTTAGAAAGGCCAAATTTTAAAAGCAATATAGCGGCCTCGAATACTAAATATAAATGATAAAAAAATAATAAAAAATGACATTTTTTCTGGTTTTCGGGTCTAAAATGTGTTTTATATAAAAATGAATAGATTTTATATTTTTTCTAGCAAATAATTTACGCTGCTAAACTACACATTGTCCAAAATAAGAAATAAATGCACGCATTAATGTTTATAAACGTAATTTTTTAGATTCATCAAATCGTAAGATTTCTTAGGACAGTGATCCCTTCTGCCGAAATATATGGTGGAGAGGGTATCAGATACTTCTTTTTCGGGGCGATTACATTTACATGTTTTTATCCGTTCTTTCATTTTTGAAATTGTTGGGGTATCCACGTTACCCATGATGAAAATGATTAGTATAGCAGGCGTGTTTCAAACGGAACTTCATATCAACCCAGGCAACGCCGAGTACCCACACTAGTACCATATAATTTACTTGTGACAATACGAAAATATAATTTACTTGTGACAATACGAAAATATTTAATAATTGATTTGTAGCGACAGGGAATATATGTTTTATTTCTTGACAAAACAACAACGTATATAATATGGTCTTGGAAAAATGTAATTTCAAAATAAATTGCGTACGTGGTCGCAAAAGTTGTAAGCAGAAGTCGCCATGTTGAAAAGCTTTTCGTTAGTATTCTGCTCTATTTCATAAAGTGGAAATATGTATAATAAATAGCATACAGAACGGTAGATATGATTTAGTATGTAAATCCGAATAATTTTTTTTTTTAATTTCGAAGTAATATGATAATATATGACTAGTCGAAGGGAGATTTTGCTGGCTACGAATGACGGTTGTGTATGCGACATCCGACCCGATCTGTCTTTATTCCTCGAATACAATTAAGACTACAGCCCCCCCCCCCCCCGCTTCGGCGGAACGGAGGACAAGATCAAAGTGTAGTATCTGTTCCGGCAGATACTGCAAGCTATGACTAGCAAAGACCAGATGTGGGGGCAACCCCACATGCCTGACCTTTAACCAGCTCCCATTTCCCACCTCTCGGGAGCTGGTCCCCTTTTTCCCTTCCCCCTCCCTTCACTCCTCACATTAAAAATCGGCCTTGTGCCTAATTTGCTTGGTGGGGGAGCAAATAAATACCATCTGTTCCGACAGATGCTGCAAGCAAAGACCAACAAAGGGGTAACCCCACATATCTGATCTTGGTCAATGTAGGGGCAACCCTTCATACCAACAGTTACTATCCAGCCCCCATTTCCCACCTCTCGGGAGCTGGTCCCCCTTTTCACTCCCCCCTCCCTTTCTCTCCACATTAAAAAAATGGCCTTGTGCCTAATTTGCTCAGTGGGTGAGCAAATAAATACAACAATCAAGACTACTGGAATAAGAAAATTGAAATTAAAGAACTTCGTTATTTATTTTTAAAATCATTTTTATATGCTTTTTTCAATTAACTATGTTTTTCTTATTCTGCTATTTCCTTATTTTTCTTTTTTTAATGCTCTATTATATATAATCAAGCTAATCAAGAACCTTGATTCCAGTAAAGCAACTGGTCTTGACGGGTTTCTAATCATTGTACTGAAAAAGCTTCAACCAGAACTTGCCCCCATACTTACAAAACTGTTTAAGCGTTGTCTTAAGGAGAAGTGCTTCACAACACCCTGGAAAATCTCATCAGTATGCCCTGTATTTAAGAATTCAGATGATAAGTCATCTCCCTCTCAGTACAGACCAATAAGTCTCCTGTGTGTTATGAGTAAGCTGCTGGAATCCATATTAAATAGAGAAGTAGTCAACCACCTCAGCAGAAATAACCTTCTTAGTGACATGCAATATGGTTTCCGTTCCGCAAGATCTACAGCAGATGTGCTAACTGTTATATCTCATAGGATTAGTAAATCTATTGCCAAAGGCTTCCTCTCTAGGGCAATTGCTCTTGACATGTCAAAGGCCTTCGATAATGTATGGCATAAGGGCCTACTTCACAAGATTTCAAGCTACGGTATAACTAGAAATGTTTTCTCGATGATTAAATCATTTCTCTCCGATAGACTTATAAGAGTAGTGGTTGATGGGCAGAAAGCAGATTCCCTCAATATTAATCCTGGAGTCCCTCAGAGGTTCATCCTAGGCCCAATTCTCTTCCTGATATACATCAATGATCTCCCAAAATACATACTTAAATAATTCGTTGACTTCTATGCTGATGACACGACCATCTATGGCAACATAAGGCCGTAAATAACACAGTTCTCTCTGATTCTCTCTCCTCTGGTCTTGGACACGTGGTAGGTTGGGAGAGGAGGTGGCTGGTTACTTTTAATGCATCTAAAACCAAGCTCCTATCTTTACATCATCAACGCTCTGAGCCCCCATCTGGCATCAATTGAATCGGATGGCTCTCGTCTAGGGGAAGCTCCATGTTTTGATAAGCTTTTGGGCTTGAGCTTTACTCCTGACCTGAAATGGAACACGTACATTAAGTCAGTTGCCAAGGTCGCTGGAAAAATTGTAGGATCCTTCTACCGCTCCAGAAGATATATTACCTCTGATGAAATTCTCTATCTGTATAAAAGCCAAGTACGTCCAAGGATGGAGTACTGCTCCCACATCTGGGCAGGAGCTGCTAAAAACAGCCTGTCCTGATTTACAGAGTACAAAATAGACTTCGTGGCCTAGAGGGTGATGCCCCTTTCTCTTCCCTGCAACCTCTCTCCCACAGGAGAGACATTGCGAGCCTGTCTTTGTTTTATCGTTACTACCATAGCAGGTGCTCGTCTGAGCTCCATTCTCGGGTCCCCCTCACCAATCCTTCACGATAAACACTCGTCTAGTTGAAACCATTGTCAAAAATTTCCCCCACTCCTTATCTGTGCCAAAATCCAAACATAGATTCCATGCACAAAGCTTATTTCTTAGAAGTGCACGCCGGTTGAACTCTGTTCCGGTTGCCTGGTTCCCACCTGACTACAATCTGGATGTCTTCAAGTCTAATGTAAACAAGTTCCTGATGAACCGCCCTCTTAAGTAAGACACTTCATCAAATCTCCAATACTAACGTACTGTACACGCAATAACCCTTATCCTCGAGTGGTTTCCGGGCCTTGATAAGTGGTGACTACCTTGTAAAAGAAATATATTAAATTTTAGTTTTCTATTATTCCAATAATCATTTTAATTTTAATATTAACTAGCAGTTCGGCCCGGCTTTGGTCTGGCCCTATGCATTGTTCATAACTTAATATATATATATTAAAAAGTTGTCCAGCTAACTACATCTAAAATTTCAAGTATTTAGATTAAAGAATAAGCAGAGAAGCTGGTAGAGTTTGCAAAGGTTAACTCTTTCAACTGTAAGCTCTTGGCAGCCAAATTTTCCTCAAAAACTGATTAAAAGGCTTTCTGCATGTCTGAATACCTTTTATGTAAAATTTCAAATGTTTAGACTCCAAATTGTCTAAACAGTTTGCTAAGTATCGCAAAGGTTTAATCTTTTGAACTTTGACCCCTTGGCGGATAAATTTTTGGCCAAAAACTGATTTAAAAGCTTGCCCTAGCTTTGAATACACTTTATGTAAAAATAGAAAACTCCAATTTCTTTAATCAGACTTGCACTGATGATTTTAATTCACTACCGATATATATATATATATATATATATATATATATATATATATATATATATATATATACTAGCATATGTGCCCGGCGTTGCCCGGGTGTTTGGAAGTGTATGATGAGAAAAAAAAACAAAAAAAACGGTCAATTTGTTAAAATTTGACCCCTATTATGACCCCTTAAATTTTTTTGTTTTGGGGTCAAATAAAGTTATTAAGTTAGATCCATGTCCAAGGAACCTATATCTAAAATTTCACGTGACCCCAAATTGTTGGAGAAGTTTAAAGATCAAATCGTTGAACTTTTACCCCTTTACAGCGAATTTTTTTACTGAAAACCGATCACATAGATTTTCGCAAATCTCAGTACCCTGTACATAAAATTTCGAGTCTGTAGACTAAATATTGACAGAGTTATTACATGGGGAAATTTACACAGACAAACACACAGACAGACACACCGACACACAGCCACGTTCACTTTTATATATATATATATATATATATATATATATATATATATATATATAAGGTGTCCCAAAAGAAGCTGACGGATTTGAAATTTAAATTCAACTGAAAGTACCTCTCTACAATAAATATCGACTCCTTGATGGGGTAACGACCCATGGTGACGTTTTTTTTTTTAATTAGATGCTCCGAAATCTTTTTTCACTAGTTTGATGCTTCTATTGTTCTATCTTATATTTGATCAATTCAGGTTCTTTTGGGACACCATATATATATATATATATATATATATATATATATATATATATATATATATATATATATATATATATATATATATACAGTCGGACAATTTAGCTGTATGTGCAGCTCGTCATATAATGTTTACATCATTCTGACAAACGTTAACAAGCTTTTAAATGTTTAAATTTCAAGAATATTTCCCACGGTTAACTGTGGCCGAATAGATTAGGCCGTTGCCAATGGAGTCAGAGATTGCTTCATTGCGGAGTGCGAATCTCTCGACCGGTGTTAATCATGACACCCTGCACTAATTATTCCCGAAACGATGAAATACTATTGTTAGTAGGTAGTTAAGAATTATTATTATAATATATATATATATATATATACATATATATATATATATATATACACTCTAAAAGGAAAGTAAATCTACAAATTGTATTTTTATTCTTGAATATTATAAAAAATAAGAACGCCAATAAATATATAGTTCTTACTTACTTCTCGATCCTAGTGAACAGAGGATGGAGAATTAACACCAACTTTGAACTTTGGCATATGACGTGCATATGACGATTCGTATTTTTGTCTTTTTCCTTTCCATTCGTCACCGCTCTTATTTTCTTGTTTTCCTCTTTTTTTTTGTTTATATTTTCAATACTTTCAATCGTTTCTAAGGCACATGACTTTTACAAATGCAGTTTAACATTCCATTAAGGATTTAATCATTTAAAAGAACAAGAACCCAAGTATGCCCAGCTGGGCAAACTTGAGTCCTTCAACCGGAAAAATATCCAGTAAATAAAACGTTGTTTAGTAAATCGTTATTTTAAAAAAAAATTTTTTTATTTTTTTAAATTTTTATTTCGATACACCAAACATGGATATAACTATCACTAAAACATCTGTTGGGTCATAAGCTTCATTTCGGTACCTTACTTGCCTGGGTTGATTGCCTGTAGGCTGAGATAAACCGTAACACACACACAGACAGTAAATCGAACTTACTAAGGGAGATAATAACTTCAGGTGAATGCCGGAAAAATATCCAGTAAATAAAACGTTGTTTAGTAAATCGTTATTTTTTTGTATTTTTTGCATTTATTTATTTATTTATTTTACATTTTCATACACAAAACATGGATATAAATATCACTAAAACAATTCCTGGGGCATAAGCTTCATTTCGGTACCTTACTTGCCTGGGTGGGTTGCCTATAGGCTGAAATAAACCGAGTCACACACAGACATTAGGAAAATTTATAATAAGACGAACTAATATCGCCTGACGAGATATTTAGTATTTTCATGAGGAAAAGGCCAAAACATTATCATTATTATGTAGCAATATGATATATCGAGACAAATATATGCTGTTATGTACCCGTTTGCATGTATCTCTACAACAAAGCATATAAACCTATAAAATATATTTATACTCTTGTATTATGGAAAAGATAAACAGTCCAAATGAAAGAATGAAAAGCATTGAAATTAAGCTTTATATTTGAAAACCTTTGGCATTGTAATTACTTCAGACACCGCGGTAGTGTGGAAAATATCTTCCAGTATACCACCTTTATTTAAATCATATAAATAGACTTGTATATCTGTTCACTGGCCGTTAATGTAACCATAGAATCATATATCTTATAAATAAACAAATAAATAATTTGAAAACGAAACGCAAATGAACGGATAAAAAAGCGAGGTATTAAATAAATAAATAAATAAATAGAACTTAGTAATAAAATAGATGTATAATCGCCAGAAAAGAAAAAAAAACAACTATAAAACCCCAAAATAGGGAACTTAACAGCGATGAGGGTATACTATAACCTTAGATCAAAGCGAAAACTTAGGTTAATAAACAACCGCCACGTTAAAATAATACCAAACTCCTGCTGCTACAGTTTGACCATACGAGATCGTACTTCCTCCTCTTCCCTCAACCCCTTGCATCTACTCCCTTCACTACATTTCCCTCCAAAACCCCTACTGCTCACATTCATGAAGCATACACCCAAAGCTTAAACCACACCCAAAGATCTAATAAAAAAAAAAGGAATGTAATCTTGACCCTCTTTTCAATATCGCTCCTTTTTTGGAGTCTGGTGAGGTGGTCTCATTGAATTAAACATGTATGCACATATGTAGCCAATAATTTTTGTATAATAATCAGTACTATATACCAGCTTTGTCATGCATTGAGCACTCTTTAATAATCACACGGGTTTCATTGGATTTACCTCTAAAAAAACAAGCTATACAACCATTACACACACACAAACACACATACATACATACATACATATATATATATATATATATATATATATATATATAAAATAAAAATTACAATTAAATTTACCAAAATGATCCAAGATGGTAAAATTAAAGTATATTATAAATATTAAAAAATTAATATTTATAAAATTATCTCAGCCAGTTGTAAAAGCTCGATAAAACCAAATAGGAAATAGAGCTTATAATATGAGTAAACAGTTAATAAAATATGTTAAAAAACACTTTGAAATTAGTTAAAAACATATTTAATCTGAAAAGGAAACACTTGATAAGTGGATAGTCCTTAATCCGTGGAGTTTCGAAGAAATACTTTCCTTCTCATCAGAGGGTAGGAATTAGCAAAATGCGAGATCGGATTTTGCATGCAGAAGTATTTGATGAAACAACAAGTATGTCGAAGATCTTACTTGAAAACAAAAAAAGTGAAGCAGAGGGAATATAGTGAAGAAAAAGGTGATTACACATGAATGGGTAGTCTGGTGGAAGATAAATAATCCAGTGACGGTAAAATCCAAATGTAAAACTTTAAGAAAGTTAAAAGAATTTCCATTTGTACTAGTAAAATCCAAGGAAATCCCGTAATTGGAAGAAGATGATCCATAATAATCCAAAGGCAGAAATCCATGGAATAATTCACAAAAATGTGTACGAGGAAAAAAAGAAAAGATCCCAATAATATTAATAAAAGAAAAATAAGATATGCTTTTCACTCTACTTCCGAGTTCACATTTTTGTTTTCAAGTAAGATCTTTGACTTACTTGTTGTTTCATCAAATACTTCTGCATGCAAAATCCGCTCCCGCATTTTGCTAATTCCTACCCTCTGATGAGAAGGAAAGTATTTCTTCGAAACTCCGCGGATTAAGGACTATCCATTTATCTAGTGTTTCCTTTTCAGATTAAATATGTTTTTAACTCATTTCAAAGTGTTTTTTTAACATATTTTATTAACTGTTTACTCATATATATATATATATATATATATATATATATATATATACGAAAGTGCATTTTTACCTAAATGCGAGTTGGGAATAATTTTCTCTTTAACCAATTTTGTACCCCCATATGGATAGCGGCACATATATTGTTTTTAAAATATTTTAAAAACAATATACATGCCGCTCCTCATATGAGGGTACCTAATTGGTTAAAGGGAAAATTATTACCAACTCGCATTTAGGTAAAAATGCACTTTCGTACATAATTTAATTCATTCAAAACGTATCGCAAAGATAAAAACAAATAACATATACGTAAATCGCGATATATCCGTACAGTCGTGCGAGGTGGACGAGTGGTAAGAGTTTGGGCTTTTTACCATGGTGGTCCCGATTTCGAATGGCGCTAGACTCTGATGAGTGTTAGACGACGAAACACGTGTGTGTGGATAATTATATTTTAAAAACAATATATATACCGCTCCCCATATGGGGGTACCAAATTGGTTAAAGTGAAAATCATTGAAGTAAACATGCACTTTCGTAAATAATTGAATTCATTCAAAACGTATCGCACAAACATATATATATATATATATATATATATATATATATATATATATATATATATATATCTTGGTCTTTATTATGCATTAAAGAACTAACGGATTTCAGTTGGAAGATAAGTGTAACTGAGGGAGTAAGACATCTGGTTCTATTAGACAATGTTTTTTTTTCTTCCTCGTGAAGTCTCAGTTTGATCCCAATTTTAAGCGCGTTTTACAAGTGAAACGCGCCATTGCCTCCTGTAGCGCTACGTTGTAAGTGTTTTAATGTCGGACAAATGAGATGCAACCAGTAACAAAACGTCGGAGCTGCAAATTGAATCATCCCATTGTTAACGGCAATTTCACTCTTGTTTTTATCGCGCGATTCAATTTTCCCGCCCAAGTAGGAAGCCATTAAGGGGAATCCTTCTTCGGTATTGGATTAGTCGCGAATCTGATCAGAATTGCATCATGCGTTGATGGAGGGAGAGATAAAGAAATGGAAAGGGGTGAAAAGTGGAAGCTGGATTGCGGGTAACAACAACAACAACAGCAACAACAACAACAACAACAATAATAATAATAATAATAATAATAATAATAATAATAATAATGGAAACTGAAAGAGAAGAAGAAAGAAAAAGAGACAGGCAAATAAGACGAAGAAAAATGCAAACAGAATCGGGAACGGACGAAAGAAGAAGAAGAAGAAGAAGAAGAAGAAGAAGAAGAAGAAGAAGAAGAAGAAGAAATGGGCAAACAAAAAAGAAAAGGAACACCAAGAAAATTAAAAAAAAACCGGTAAAGAGCGAAAAAGAATAAAATTTAATTCACGGACAAAAACGAAGAAAGCAAGAAAGAAAGGAAGCAGAGTGAAGAGAAGGAAAAGGCCAATGAAAATAATAAAATCGACTAGAATTGCTACAAAGTTGATGAAGAAAGAGATAAAAAAAATGATAGAAGAATAAGAATAATGAAGAAAGAAGTCCAAAATGATGTTGGAAGTTAAGAAGAAAAAAAAGAAGAAGAAAAAGAAGAAGAAGAAAAAGGAAAGTGCTGAGGGATAAAAGGATTTTTTAAAATCAATCCCCGTGAAATTTCAGCAATTAAATAACGCAGCAAATTATTGGAAACAAAATCGCCTTATTTGCAATTAACGCTGAAACTAAGTTTGAGGGATTTATTTTTTTTTTTAAATTATTTCATTATTGTTTCATCCTTTTTGCCCTTGATTTTTCTCTCCTTTTTTTCTTTACCTCGTTTGTTTGATTCCTATGTGTTTTTTTACGGCATATCAATCCTTTCAGAGTTGTTTAATGACACGTTCGATCTTTGCAAGGAAGGATTTATATTTTTCTAGTAAGTAATATCACAAAAATTAGAGTGTACCAGACCTGCTTAGTGAGCACTTCTTTTTGGTAATGAGCTCTGCACTTTGTACTTGCACCAAGAACGAAAACTGAATGCTTTCTACATGCGCAACCTTAGACGTCACTTAGGCATCACCTGGTAGGGCCGAGTCACGAACACAAATACCTTGTTCCAGGCTGGTATGCCAAGCATGTTTGCCATTCTCATTCAGAGACGCCTGCGCTAGTTTGTTATGTATGCAGGATGGAAGACGGCCGCATCCCAAAGGGCATCCTATACAATGAGCTCACCCTTGAAACACGACCAACCAGACGACAAACTCTGTGCTACAAGGACATCTGCAGCACAAGTCCAAAGACTTGTGGTATTCAACCGCAAGATCTCGAGTCAGAGATTTTCGATCGCACAGACTAGCGAGCAAAGGTGAAGGATGGCATCAAATTAGTAAAAAGAAGAGGAAAAACAATGGGAAGAAAAGAGAACTTGAAGGCCAGAGAGAATACTATCCACCTCTGCCCTCCAACATGCCTTTAGCTGACTACACCTGCAGCAACTGCCAACGAAGCTGCAAATCTAAAATTGGACTATATAGCCACAACAGTTGCTGTAGTGTATGATACTAAGTGCAGCACACCATTGTCTGTCGAGACAGAATATCGACAAACACCGGTTCTCGTTAGATCAGCGAATTTGAACAACGTTCAGACAAGCCATTACCAACTTAGTCACCATTGTGTATGTCATCATTCTAATGTTGATATACCTGTTTCTGAGAACCGTATTAGAATTTTGTATTCTTTAGAAACTTTGCTTTTGGTTGGAACAGAATGCTCATCAAAGGTAAATGCCATACCAACTGTTACCAAATGTAGTATTCAATATCTACAAACATTTTGTTCATGGTGCTAGGTTTAAAAAGTAATTCAGAATATCAATATTTTTGCATACAACCAGATGCAATTTCACTTTAAATTTTGTATATAAACTAGCAGTTCAGCCCAGTTTTGCTCGAGCCCTATGTACTGTTTATAACTTTATGTACACACACACACAAAACCGCACACACACACAACCGCACACACACCTATGCATATCTTGATATATATATATATATATATATATATATATATATATATATATATATATATATATATATATATATATATATATGCACATATTAAAATGTTTGACCCATGTCCGGGTAACCTATATCTAAAATTTCAAGTGTTTACACCCAAAACTGGTGGAGGAGTTTGGTAGAGTCTGCAAAGATCAACTCTTTCAACTATGACTTTTGGCAGCCACATTTTCGTCCCAAAACTGATTAAAACGCTTGCTGCATGTCTGAATACTGCTTATGTAAAATTTCAAATGTTTAGACCCAAAATTGTCTGAATAGTTTGCTAGAGACTGCAAAGGTCAAATCTTTTGAACTTTGACCGTTCGACAGCCTAATTTTCGGCCAAAAAACTGACTAAAAAGCTTGTCCTATGTATGAATACACTTTATGTAAACTTTCAAATGTTTAGAGTAAAAATTGACTAAGTAATTTGGTAGAGACCGCAGAGGTCAATTTTTTTGTTACCTCAATTTTGACCTCTTTAACATTTATTGTTTTGAGCTCAAATCAAATTACAAAAGTTATAAGCATGTCCAATTAACCTATATCTAAAATTTCAAGTGTTTAGACTAAAAATTGGGGTAGGAGTTTACTAGAGTCTTCAAAGGTCAAATCGTTGAACTTTAACACCTTGAGAGGCAAATTTCTGGCTAAAAACCTATTAAAACGATTTTACGAAATCTCAATATCCTTTATGTTAAATCTCGTGTCTGTGGACTGAAAATTGACGGAATTATCTGTAATGGAGACACACACACAGATAGTAAATTTCACTTTTATAAATATATAGTTAGATTATTATTTGGATTCTTCCGACTACTACTGCTGTTGTTGAATGGGGTAAGAAGATGATATAGCCTAAATAATAGACGGATTTTACTTTATCCTTCTTTAAACATCGATGTATTATTGTTTGCAGATAAATAAATGTCACGTGATGAGACGCGAGCGAATTACAAGCAAAATCTACCAAATATGGAAAAGAGAAGAAGAAAAAGGAAAGGAAGGGAAGGATAACATAGATAAACAAAAAGAAAAAAAGAAAGAAATAGAAAAGGTAAATAAGTAGTAAAAAAAGAGACAAATGAAAAATGTAAAAACTACCAGCAACAAGACTCGACATTACACCGAATTAAATGATTATAAACGTATATTTCACAGTCCCATATTTTTATTGTCATCGAAATTGGTGAAATCGATAATTTTTCAATCAAGTCGATTGATTGCCTTCTCTAGTTGGGGACCCACCGCAGTTCACCGGGAGGAAGCTTCACATGTCTTCCCGCGATGATTTAGTTCACAATAAATTGTAGTCTACATTGCACTATAGAGAACCTACTGATTTTTTATGAACTTATTTTTATATATAATTGCTTACATTAAAGTTTAAAATGCAAAAGTTAAGTAGCATGATAAAATTGTGCTTTAAACAGAAACATTCATTTTGAACGCACCCCTGTCATATCAAAGAACCTACTGTTGATTTTATACATCGACCCTTTCAGCTTGTGGATTAATAAAATTTCTTAAATGCACATATGATGTTAGGCGGTGTAACTTTGGTCAAAATCGCAGTTCTGTCTTTCGACGGATGTTTTCGATTATCGATTATCGGTACTTATCGAAAACATTTTCATACAAAACCTATTGAAGTACCTTCGTGTTAAATTTAATAAAAATCGGCCCAACCGTTTACGAGTTCATAGAAAACTAATGCACACACACAGATAAAGTTCCTTTTATATAATAGTAGAGATAAAAAAGAGGGTGTGAAATAAAAGAAAATTGAAAAAAAATACAAAAGTGAGAAAAAGAAAAGGAAGAGGAAAATACAGGGAAAAAGAAGAGGTAGAAGAAAAAGAAGAGAAAGTGCCCAAAAATATATGGTTAAAGAAAACAAAAATATATGTACGCATGTAATAACGAAGAAAGAAATAAAAATATATTAAGATAAAAAAAAATAGAGAAAACATTTACATTTACATCATCAACGCTCTGATCCCCAGCTGGCATCAATTGTGATGGATGGCTCTCGTCTGGGTGAGGCCCCGTGTTTTGACAAGCTTCTGGGTTTGACCTTTACTCCTGATCTGAAATGGAACACGTACATCAAGTCTGTGGCCAAGGTCGCTGGAAAGATGGTGGGATCCTTCTACCGCTCCAGAAGATATCTCACTACTGATGTAATTCTCTATCTATATAAAAGCCAAGTACGGCCAAGGATGGAATACTGTTGCCATATCTGGGCAGGAGCTGCCAAAAACAGCCTATCATGCCTTGACAGAGTACAAAATAGACTTCGTGGTTTAGTGGGGGATGCCCTTTTCTCTACCCTGCAACCCCTCTCCCACAGAAGAGACGTTGCGAGCCTATCCTTGTTTTATCGTTATTTTCATGGCAGGTGCTCGTCTGAACTCCAATCCCTGGTCCCCCCTCGCCAATCTTTCACGAAAAACACCCGTCTAGCTGAATCCACTGTGAAAAATTTCCCCCACTCTATATCTGTGCCTAAATCAAAACGCGGATTTCATGAGCAAAGCTTCTTTCTTAGAACTGCACGCCTGTGGAACTCTGTTCCGTCTGCCTGCTTCCCTCCGGACTACAACTTGGATGTCTTCAAGTCTAATGTTAACAAATTCCTAATGAACCGCCCCCCTAATTAAACACTTCATAAAATCTCCTCACTAACGTGATGTACTTACAATAACCCTTATCCCTGAGTGGCTTCCGGGCCTTGATAAGTGGTGATCACTGTGTAAAAAAAAAAAAAAAAAAAAAAAAAAAAAAAAAAAACTTACACAGAGGTTAAAAAAACATAGAAAAAAAATAAAGGATGAAATTAGAACTAAATGATGGAAATAAGGCGTGCAAGATGAAAAAAGAAGTAAAAAATTTAAAAAGGAGAAAAATAAGTAAAATATAAATGAAGGGGAAAAAGAAAAAAGTG